>NC_051446.1:10678718-10725449 GCF_001649575.2 Kryptolebias marmoratus | reverse complement strand
CAACCCACCCCACCACCCCTGCGGGGCCCCTTGTGAGCTGCTTTGGTCAAATCTCAAAAATAATGTCATCCATGATATCACACAACAATGCAAGATCTGTTAGCTCTCAGAGTGTCTGTTGAGGATGACTCTCAGACAGTCGCACATCGAATTTTAGCTCAATATCTGTAAAACTATTACCATTTTTGTGTCAATTAGCTGTGGCAACCGTCTTATATTGGGTTGATTTCAATAGTTTATCAGTTGTAGATGCACATCCAGTGATTAGTTTCTAAGCATTTTATTAAAATCTGTCCAGTGGTTATGGAGATATTTTGCTAACAGACAGATAGGGTTGACTGCATCCGTTATTGGCAACATTTTAAACAAGAATCTCATGCCATCAGTTAGCACTCGGAGCGTGTGTTGAGAATGATTCTCAGCTACTACCTCACCACATTTTAGCTCAATATTCTTTAAACTGACTGAGTTATAGCCATTTTTGTGTTTTGTAAGGTCAGTTGGCTGTGGCGGCCATCATGAATCGGTTTGGCTTCAAAAGTCAATCAGTTGTAGAAGCGCATCCAGTGATTACTTTGAGAGAGTTTCAATAAAATCCATCCCATGGTCCATGAGATATTTTGCTAACAGACAGACAAATGCACACAGACAGAAAAAAACAAGATTGACTGCCTTTCGGGGGGCAGGTAATAACAAATGTATCTAAAAGTCCTTTGAAATGATGTTTATGTGGGACAGAAATGTCCACTTGTGTGCCCTAAATTTATTGCACTCGTAAATTTCATGTACTGAAGGAGAAATGCTGCTGTGCTCTGATCAACACTTGGTACATTAAACCTGAAACAACATGCCATAAATTGGATGTAGAACAAATACAACATATCTGGTCCAAGCGGTGAGTTAACATTGTGTGTATGTGTGGCCATGTATTTGATACATTGTGTGGACAATTTTCCTAACATATACTACCTTGTGAGGACCAACTGCTCCTTGTGGTGACCAAAGCCTGGTCCCCACGAGGAGAAATGATGTTTTTGGGTTAGGGGTTAGGTTTAGGACTAAGGTGTGAATTGAGTTTAGGTTTGGTTTATGGTTAGGTATGTACTGGTAATGGTTAGGGTTGGGGTAAGGGTCAGGGTTAGGCTGTAGTTAGGGTGTAGAAATGAATGGAAGTCAATGGAAAGTCCCTGCAAAGATAGAGAGACATAACATGTGTGTGTGTGTATGTGTGTGGATGGGGGGAGAAGTCCAGCTGGTATGCGTGAGTCTGTCCTCCAGGTCACTGTCCTCTGGGGACTTCCCCAGCTTTTGTCTCCAGGGCCTCGGGACAGGAATGTATGCGCCTCTAATGTTCAGAGGAATAAACGCAGGCCCCGTGACATTTTCTACACGTCAAGCGAGACAGAACTCAGTCGGACCCTCTAAATTGGCACCGTGGTCGGAAGTATTTCCATATCGGGAGGGGGAACTAGCAGATCCCGTCCAGTTCGCCGCCCCCCCCCCACGTGTGAATTGTTGTTTAACATAAACGTCCAGAGATGCGACGAGAGTCAGCCGTCGAAATTGTCGGATCCATTCCTGCTTAAATGTAAACCAGACAGCAAAGCACTGGGGGTGTGTGTGCCGTGATATCAGCGAATGATCTGAGCCTAATCGCTTCCCTCGCTCATCTGTCTGACGACAAACACGGCAGAGACGATCGTCCTGAAGTGATATTCGGGGTAATGCATCCTAAATGTGAAGCATGACTTATGAATGAGAATCACCTCGCAGGAGGAGCCGCTGCTCAGAAATGGTCTCTCTGTGAGTGAGGTGATCACCCTTATCAATTTTTAAAGGCCAGCGTATTGACATCGACTTGACTTATTGGAGTTACAGAGAGGACAAAGGTTCCCCGAGCTTCCACACACAACATTAGAAGGCCCAGCTCTTACTTTAAAAGGGTGGGCTGGCCGTTTTGAAGCGCACTTTTGTGGACAAGCTATGAAGAATTAATATCTTACCTGTTGGAGATAGCCTCATTTTGGAGAAATAAGAGTTTAATTCTGACTGGACTGAAAAAAGCTAATGGATAGTCTTAATGCAGCCAGGACCACAGGTCACCAAAGTGTCCTGGACAGATATAAGAACATAAAACTAAACAGTTATATACAGTATCTGCCCTCCTCTAGGAGTGTCTTATTCCAGTAGCTCATTTTTCATTAGAATGTCTTGGTTTCACAACATCTACCGCAGCCTGTCTGAGCAGGCAAGGCATCCTTTCTATGTCTCTCACCCACTATGCACCAAGATACCAAGATACTGCTCCAACAACCACTCAGCTCACAGCATGGCTGACACACTGTGGGACTTCCAGATCCAGACTGACAAACAGGTGATGGCTAACCAACCGGACATTGTGGTGATAGATAAGATAAAGAAGGAAGCAGTGGTGATAGATGTAGAGATCCCAAGTGACTGTAACATCAGGAAGAAGGAGCAATAGAAGCTGCAGAAATACCAAGGCCTGAAAGAGGAAACAGAGAAGTTGTGGAGAGTCAAGACCTCAGTGGTGCCAGTGGTCATCGGAGCACTCGGTGCTGTGACCCCCAAACTAGAAGAATGGCTCCAACAGATCCCAGGAACAACCTCAGAGATCTCTGTCCAGAAGAGGGCAGTCCTAGGACCAGCTGAGATGCTGAACCCATGAGTTCCCAGACTTGTGGTACTTTTGATTCTCAGCTAGACTGCCAAGAACGCAGTCCGATGCCCGATGCTGTAAAATCATTCTGGTAGAAAAGCTGTAGCACACGTACGGTTCATTGTACACAGCTGATTTTTTTTTTTTTTAAAGATAAGTCCCATTAAGTGTTTCGAAAATCTGCCACTTGTTTTTAGAGATTTCTTTTTGGTTGGGATGCAGCGACCAAATGAGGCCAAGAACATGAGAACTTTAGCTGGAGCCGAAGCATCGACGGATGGAAAGCTTTCCTTTCTTGCCTCTTCTATCCCATTAGCCACCCCTTTTTCCTATCATCGCTCCACTCCAAGGTCACTGGGGAATTGTTCTTATGAATACATAAAGGTTTTTCCTTGTTTCAGCCTCGCAACCACATGGAGTCGACATGTGCCCTAAACAACTTGGTTCTGAAAAGATCGTAAAAACTACGTCCTTTCGCTTTGAACAGCCTGAACACAACCTTTTAAAAATGATGTCATAGACCCACCTCTACCCTAACCTTGGACCCTAGGCATGACAAACCTGACAGTAATATCGACTGTTTACAAAAGGGAATCGTTTTAAAAAAGACTGACACTTGTGTAGAAAGAATTCTCCCTGATATGCTTCGAACATTGTGAGAAAACCTTTTCTCCAGCCGTCTTTGTTAGATCCTGGGCCAGAAACCAAACAAAAACGATTCGGTTCTTGTTTTTACCATCCTCGTCTTTTTCGTCTTCTGGTGTTTACAGTTCGAACCACAGGCTGTACACTTAAATGGACCTACATACAGTCTATAGTTTGGCTATAGTCTACTCGACATGTAAACTTTTCTCTTTTTCCTGTCTCTTGTGTGCTTTCGCGGCGACGTCACAGCACCACCTACAGGCCTGGCATGATTACTACAACATTTCAGGGGGTTTTCTTTGAGTCGTCACGGATGAAAATATTTCTAGAACATTTGTTTTGGAAAAAAAAAAGGTTCCTTGTGGACGAGGCCTACTTTAGAAGAAGAAGAAGAAGAAGAAGAAGAAGAAGAAGAAGAAGGTAATAGCCTGATGGTGGTGGGGGTTAAAACAATTTCTTCAATTTTATGTAGTTGTCTGAGAGAAGGTTTTTTTTTTCCTCCCAGCCAGATGGGATTCCTATCATGCAACTCCTACTTCACTTCCTGCGAAAAAGCAGCAGACCCAATGACCCCGCACTAATTGCAAAGTGTCAATATTGCCGCATTTAGATTCCCATAGCTGTCATCTAATATGCACAGAGAGAGATGGCTCATCAGAACTCAATACCTTGAAGCCCAGCAAAGTGGCTGCGGCGCACAAACATGGCTATCACATCGCAGGTTGCCAACAATATTTCTTAGTTTCATTTTACAGCCTTCCTGACATCTTTGTTCTGTATGCCAAAATAAAAAAACTCTTCTTTGGACATTTATGCTCATGAAATCACCTTCCTGCTGATTGCCCTCCCCTCCCTTACTGATGTTCAGAGCAGCTACCGATGTTAGCTGTTGTGACAGAAATAAAAAGACCAAAACGGAAAACCTGGTTTGCTGGTTTCTTACATTTATTGTTAAAAAAAAAAGAAATCCATTGGACTGAGACAGTTTATGGACAACAGGTTAATTCATAGCAGTAGTAAGAACAGATAGCAGTGTAGTTCTTTAAACTTATTACAACAACTCCAAAGACAAAACTGGAAATGCCATCAGTTTTGCAAGACAATTTAAAATAAACAAAAACAAATTATGAGTATTTTCTAGCACACATAGCAGCAGCAGCTAGCGGTTACTTTGGCCCAGTGAAATAACCATACTATGTAAAACTGATGGTGGTGTAAAATTTTATGAAACAGCGTTTACTTTTGAAATTGGACTTGTTTTACGACAACAGTAATCCACTTTACCGTTGTTCCATTCGGATTAGCTGTTAGTTCGGTAATCTGGTCAAGATTAACTTGATTTCTGGCTTCCCTCTGAACCTTATGTTTTAAAGTAGACTCCACATAGCCTATTGTATTATTTAACTGTTAATTTCACATAACTTCAGCGTAATCTCAGCTGTTAGAGCCATCTGAAAAGAGACAGAGGCTCCACTTTCATTCAGAAAAGGATGAACTCGAAATATGTTTTTTTTTTCCAACTCTTCCTTTTTAGATGTTGGGAAAACTGTTGAAGGCAAAGAGGTTTGGGATAACTCGTGTTTTCAGACGATTGCATCTTTGTTCCACCTAGTTGTCAGGGATGAAATTGCCCACAGGTATAACCCATATTTACTTAGATTTTTTCCCCCTTCATGTTGTATTTACATCTTAGTTCAGCGTCTGTCGGAAATGAGTGGAAGTAAAGAGGCGTGTGTTTTTGTTTAGGACACAACCATTGAGGTACACTTTAAGAGTTCAGATTTTTTTTTTTTTTTTCAATTTTAGCAGTTCATATGTATTGCTGCTGCAATCTCTGGGAGCTTCACTAACAATCCAAACCATCCCCAAAATGGTAGTCTTTGAAAACGGGTTCCAGAATGAAAAGGTCTATCCTGTCAATTTTGTGTAGAGAGCCTAAAGTCAACCTTTCTTAAAAACAACGATTACATAGCCCCGCCTCTAATCTATTCTTGAGTTTACATTTGCAAGTTTGTGCACCTGCTCCACGCCTTGTTTCCTGTTCTAAGTGTATTGTTGTGACACCATTACAGCACCACATACAGTCCTGGAATGGCTACTATAGCGTGTAAACGGTGTCATGTTTACAAAAATGCTTTTAGAAATGACAAATATAAAGATTGTTTTGGAGAAAAAATAGTTTTGGGTTTTCCATGTGGACAGTCCTTGAAGGCTGCAATCCAGTTCAGCAGCTGGATTTAGACACTGGTCCTGTCTGTATTAAACTCTGCTTCTCCAAAATGAGGTTGTGCAAGTTGCTATCTACAACAGATAAGATATTTACTGTTCATTAGCTACAGAACACCACTTCACAATGACTGGATTATGCCTTTAGGGCTGAAATTACAAGATTTCTTCTTAATGAATAAAACAATTGTGTATTTAATTAAAAATAAGACTTTTTTTTTTTTTTTACAAGAACAGCAAAAAGGCAAGACATCCTCTTACTACTGAAGTGTTGAGCATTGACTTACCACCCAATACAGTGACTGATAACAGGCAGACAATCGATGGAGACACTCAAACTTTATTAACGTGCCCTATTGGACCGTTGGATCATTTAGCCCTTGGACATGCTGATCTCATAGTAAGCTCTGCACTTATCAAATGAATCCCATTCTATTGTTTTTACAAAGAGCCAGAACTTATGCTATACATTTATATTCTTTTGTTGTTGCATTGGCACATGAGGGATTTAGCTCGGCCGAACGCAATACTGATTTTAATCTCTGGTAAAATAACTAAGATCCTTCTTGATTTGAGTGTTATGACCCCCCACTTCCGCTCAAAGACAATAAAATTCAAGGGGTAAAGTCCTAAATTGTGGCTTTCAGTGTTATTTCATTCTTCTGTTACAACAAGAAGAGATATTTGTAGTAAAGGAACATAAGACGCAGTGCGCACTGGGATTTATGAGAGATTAAGGCAAACCTTCCCTTTAGGATTAAATGTGTATAATCTTTAAACCAGATTTAGGGATTAGGAAGACTTCTGTGACAAAAAAATAAATAAAAAAATTAGTGATGCAGTGATTATTCTTTGACAGAATAGTTTTAATCCTGTATAGTGAGCCTAAGCTGACAAGTTTGGGGTCTTTTTATTTATTTTTATTTTTTACATAAGTTTGCAGTGCACATTGTACTAAAAGATTATATTGGTCTTAAAAGTGACTAATATAGTGTTCGAGACAAGCTTCATTGGGCAATGTTCCTTTTTACGTGCTAAAAGTATTAATCCTGTTAATAAATGAATTTTCATAAAACAATAACTAAGAGAAGTGAACAATCAGGTTATTGTAAATTTCCCTATCCGCACACCAGACATTTTTTAAAAAATATATTTTTGTCTGTTAGCTGCTTGTTGCGCTCTGTGAATGATCCATTAGGGCATGTAAAACATCAAAAATCCACCTAAATTTATACAGCCTCATGTTGTTTGCGCGTACATTAAAATCTGACGCATGTTTTTGTTCAAAGGATGGTTTGCAACATTGAAGTGCGTTCCTGTGTATAAATGATGAAAAATTGCAATCTTACCAGTTGTAGATAGCTCTTTGAATGTCCGTGGGTTGGAAAAATATGATGATGTCTCTTTATTATATAATGTAGGATTGTCATGGCGATTTGTCGTGTAGTTTCACAGTTTCATTGTCACTCTGACCAATGATTAGTGTGTAAATTACTGGAATCATGCAGTTGACCAAATTAGATAGAAATATAGATTATGGAATAATAGCAAAGACTTTCTGGACTAAACCTGTTGCCGTACATCATGCCGTACGTCATTTTAATGTGACAATAAACCAAGAAAGGTGAGATTTTCATCCTGTTGCAGAAACATTGAGCTAAACTCCTGAAGGTGATCCATGCATGCACTTTTGCCTAACATTAAAAAACAAAAATACTGGAACTATCCATCTCCTAGAAGCAAGTTACTTATCTTTCTTTTTTAAAGTCACAATTTAGAAACTAAATGATAAAAGCATCCTTTTGTGATGAATTGTGTTCCTTCACAAAGAGCAAGAAGAATTAAGAGTTTTGTTCGAGATTAAATGCATCCAACGATTGCACAATTTATCCACGGGACAAGAAGTACAAAATATACTAGTAACAGGTAGAGCCTGTCAATAACAAGAGGCCCTTGTTGGCTCTGCGGAGCGAAATACAACAGCTTAGTGTTACCAAGGGAAACATAAAGGGAAAATTGCATCCGTAAAACAAGTCTTCAGCAGCACACCTCATCAGAACAGAAGGTGAAATGGGTTTTATGGTGCCCAGATTGCATGTCATACAGAATTTACAGACTGTACACTTCTTAACTCCAGCAGATTTATTCTGCCTAATTAAAGCCTCAAGTGTTGCTCTCAATCACGTCGCTTCACGCCTTACAACCAAAACCTTGTTGGAAGTTTTCTGGTGACCTGTGTTGGTTTCTTTGTTTTGGTCCGAGTAGGAGCTGACAGACCTGAGGGAGGCCATGTTGAGGGTGTGTGTGTGTGTGCACAGAAGAGAAGGAACAGAGATTCAGAGAATATGGGTGAAAGAGAGAAGGTATGCGAAGATGTAGACAACAGCCGAGGCTGACATCCTAATTGTTTGTTAGGGGGACCTTTTGTTCGGTTGTGCAGGGCAGACAGAACTTTCTTTATGCATGCACTAAAAGGTCCAGTGTTTGTGTGTGTCTCTTTTACGCGGACATCTAACAGGTCTCGGATCACCGGTTATGAAAAGAGTGTCCGGTAACCGTTGTGTTTCTGCCGGTGGAACTCAGCCTAATGACTGGCTGTCTGGACCTGTGCTGCCACTCTAGAGCGGAACTGTTATCCTGTGAATGGAGGCCATGTTGGGGAATCTTTGTGAATGGTTACAAACTGAGACGAGGCACCGATCTGTCGGTCCATCTCCCGCTCCGTCCTGCCATCCCTTGTTAGCATGACTCCCAAATACTCCTCTGCCTGAGGCAAAGACTCATCACCAACCGGGGAGGGGGAAGGANGCGCCGCAGCTAGAGGCATCGCGGATGGACTCTCTTATAGATGAAATGCAGCGGAGAAAAGACAG
Organism: Kryptolebias marmoratus; assembly: GCF_001649575.2. NCBI lineage: Eukaryota > Metazoa > Chordata > Actinopteri > Cyprinodontiformes > Rivulidae > Kryptolebias > Kryptolebias marmoratus. The sequence continues at coordinate 10,717,025 of NC_051446.1, read as the reverse complement.
TACAACTTTTTTGGGGGGGGTGGGGGTGGGGGTTTCTTAAAAAAACAAAAAATACGATCAGATTTAAGGCCATCATTTAAACAGCCTTGATGGTGTTTGGATCTCTCTTACCAAATTACTAAAATTTACATTAGCCAGGAAAAAAAAAACATTTAAACAGCTAACAATAAAAACTTAAGCAAAGCGAGGAGGGAAAAATATCCTGACTTTACCGTTTATTAAACATTTATTGTATTTTGGCTGACACTGGATGCGATGGGATCAGCACATTACCATATGATGAATTTAAGATTGTGATCCTTCCTGACGGAGGCCTCGCTTGTGGCCTCGCAGAGACACCGGTGAGAGCTGTGCTGGACTCTGGGGAGTCTGAGGATCAATGGGCAAAACTGCTGGCTGTGATCGCCTCTGTTCAGCTGAAATAATGGTAAGCAGCGCCGGTCTCTGTGGGAGTATTACAGTGTCTAGATAATGGCAAGGCTGTTAGGGGCATCTTAGAAAGGCCTTGAACCAAAGAAGTCAAGGGAGCATAGAAAATGCACTGACAAGTTTCACAGGATACATTTAGATTACAAACCTCAAATTGACAAATGAAACACCCATAATTAAATCACTTTTTTGATAGGAACCTCATGGTAAATATTGGCAGATTAGGATATAAGCTCAACAAACATTTTCTGGTGGAAAGCTGCTTTGGAGACAGAAATAATATTGGCTTATTTGTTACACGGTAAGTTTTTGACAGTTTTATGCAAAATCCATAAGAACTGTAAGAAATAAATATGAATAAACTGCCTCTGGGTTTTACATGATGTCACTTTACAAAATCTCAACAGCACAACAGAAAAGGATAACATACGTATTCAAACGTAAGACAAAGGTTTTGACTAAAATAGATGAATATTAGGCTGGTGCGTATCTCTGCTTTCTACCTTTTGGATGAAATGGGTGCAGTCTAATACTGATATGTTTATTTCAAGACTTGGGGACTCGAGTATGATTTGATAGTCACATAGGCGTTTGATGACTTTCTAGACATTGGTTGTTATTGGTTGTCAGAACATTGTCTTGAGTCCCAGACTTGTTGCTGTCCGGAAGAAAAGACACAGGGGATGTTAAGCCCAACAGGTATTCATGGTCTTCATCCCTCTGGACAGGCTGTACAGTCTGTTTACAGGCTGTAAACTCTGGACCCATCATTGGATTAGTTCAATTTACTTGCTGCTTGTCAAAGGCCTCCTTGACAATGGATGACAACCCCACAACGATATAACAAATCAGACCAGAACGTGGACGGTCATTGCAGGGTCTTGACAAAGTCTTCGGGCATATTTTTAAGAAAGCGGTGGGTGTGTTAACAGCGTATCAGTGACGTGCAGCCTGCACACATCATCGTGACTTGGTCGTCAAGAGGTTGAGGCTGGACCAGCTTCATGGCTAGCGTGGCTGGTTAATGAGGTAGTCATGGAAACAAACTAGTGCAGAAGTGATAACCTTGATGACAGCATTGTGCTAGCGTGATAAGATTTTCTAACATGTAGCTGAATCCTGACTATTGATTGTTAAAAAAACCTACTAGACAGCACTTGGGAACCTGGAAGTTGAAGCCAGAACAGAACCAGGGTCTATGTAGGCTGGTTGAGTACAAGTTTTATGTCCTCCACAGAAACAAATGGGACGTTGCCTTCTTTATTCACATAGTTCTTATCTTGCTGCTGTATGTTCAAATAGTCATATTTGTAATATGATTAGCTGTTAATAAGTAGTTCATGTTCAAAAGAAAGGTCACGTGACACCATGATCAAGTGTAGACAAGACTCAGAGCCCCATGTTCTAAGTGCGCATACTCTAGAACCAAAAATACATCATGGCAATGCTCATAAATGGGATCTCATGTTTTCAACAACAGAGGAAGCAGGATGATATGCCTAGGTTTCTTTTATGGTTCAGAATCCAAAACAGGAGAGCGCCTCAGGGAAAACGACGAGGAAAAACCTATTTGGTGAGTACTAAAAGCATAGCACAGTCATGATTGCCTTTACCCTGAAGGAGGTTTTCTAAATTTGTCGTGATCTGGCCTTGCTCTGATAGGTCATGGGGAGTGCGGTGAGGTTGTTACCTAGTGTGAAAGAGGCCAAAGGTGTATATTTTTTTTATATTGGTTATAATGTAGGTGCAGTCACTGTTGACCCCTAATCCTTGGAAAAAAAAACTCAGAAACATAAAGCATGTCAAAGCAAGTGATTTGAAAGAAAAACGTCTTAACATAAGAAAAGACTTGGTTAGATTTGTTGTCATCTAACTCAATAACAAATAGATTGTCTGGGTTTCATTGAAGTTTACCAATTTTAAAGTAAGAATGTTAGCTTCTTCTCTAAATAAACACGTCTGCCAAATTACTTGGGATATTATGGAGAACATTAGTTTTCAAAGGAACCAACGCACAAATCTGAACACGGCATGTGAGGACCTACCTGCTAAGACTGTAAAACGCCTTTAAATGGGATAAAAGAAATCCTGTGTAATACTTTAAGAATTTATATACTGAGTGTAGCCAGCAGTATGTGGAATACAATATCAGGTATATTATTAACTTAGTGAGTGATGCCACACTGAGGTCATTGGTAGTTAATGAAGAGTGATGTTGACAGCTTGTGTGTGGTTCTTAATAAAGACGTTAAACTGTTCAAAAGTTGGAAGGTTCTTAGGAGTGATCAGGCTTTATGTTTATCATGTTCAGACACTTGCTTCTGTAGTTTTTTGGTCTATTGCTAGAAATGAGCATATATCACAGTTTAGACAGATGGGCCTCTATTTCAGTGGAATATATACAGTGTACAGCTGGCATTAACAAGGGACCCCCCCCACACACACACGCAAACTACTGCAGACAAGGTGTGTAAAGCTGCCTGTCATGGCTACAAGACAGAATGTTTTTACAGAACAATTAGCGGCCACTGGGGTGTCGTGGAATCGGGACCATTGGGTGTCGTGGACTTCGACCCTGTCTTATCCTGACTTTTCTGTTGTGTTTGCGTCTCCTGACCACATACAAACCAGTAAAACCTGAGATTTTAAAAAGTGCTTTTTTAGTATTTTGAAAAACTTAGTTTTGGTGTCTTCATATGGACTTGAAATATGGAGAATTACAAAAACAATGGTGCGGCAGCACGTTTCGCTCATGCCCAATATTACTTTGTGCTCTAGAAACCAAAACAACTAAGGAGAAGTTTACACTGTAATTTTTTAATGATTTTTTAGATCTTATTATGATTATCTTATTATTTGGTACCATTAACTTCGATTGTTTGCCAAAATGGTGAATAAATGAGAGGAAATCGTAAACATATCTAAGTAAAACAAAATGAAATAAAGTATAAATTAGCTGCAGTCGTTCTTGGAGGATCTTTAGCTGAGCTAAGTGTGTGCTTTCTTTGTATTTTGATATGTTATTAATGTGGACGTTCTCGCCCCTAAGTACTTGAAGTCCTGCCCCTTTGTGACCTCTGCTCCAAACTAATAAAAGTATAAAAGTTTTACACGACTGTTTAAATCAGCAACATTTCAGGAAAAATATGTATTAAGAGAAAATGTTCTAATGAATGATATTTTTTTGGTTATATTTTCCACAAACCTTAAGTAAAGACTTTCAGTTTGACTGAATTTTACCCACAGAGGGTTCATTTACAAAGTTAAACCCAAAAAGGAACATTTCAGTAGTCGAAGGTGGAATGGGTTGAGCTGAATGCACATTCAGGAAGCAAACGTTTCACCGTCTGTAAGGAGGCTAAAGGAGGTGGCTTCCATATCGGCACACTAATCCTGCATGCTTCAGTGTCTCCGATGGATTACCTCTTGGGGAAAAAGTTGAAGGTTATTACATGACGCTGACAATTGCTCGACACAAACGTAATTGAAAATCTGTAGATAGTTGTCAATAAAGCAGCTCTGCAAGATGAAGTCAGATCTGTAGAGAAATAGGAGCTTTATTGCAAGAAATAGCAAATCAACAAAAACAGCTGCCTACAAGGTTACCAAAAGTGGGGCTAATCAGAACAGACAAGAATTTAGATTTCAGGCTCTTTTTAAATTTGTTGCTGTTTTATTTCTAAACTTTGGTTTGTGTATTTTTGACGTTGTAGGTATTTAGGAGCATGTTAGTTATAATGTAGCTTAACCCTAAATTATTCACACCCTCGCAAAAGCCAGATTTTTCTAATTTAATCGGTTTCCTTTGATGGACAGGCAACCTGTTCAGGGTGCTGGAGATAGGCATCAGCCCTCCCCATGACCCTGAGGAGGATCAAGTGGTTAAACAAAATGGATGGGTTTCTACTACAATATTTTAACATCTGTCCTTGCTTCTAATTTCTGTGCAAATAAATAAACAGATAAACAAGCAGTCAATCAAATACAAACCCCCCTATAAATTCAAACATTGTCATTGGTATGAATTAGTTTTAGGTGCATGCATGTGTGTGTGTGTGTGTGTGGGCGTCTTTACATATGATGAAATCCCCAGGAGGCTAAATGAAGTAGGTGATCAGTCTCTGGTTAGTTGCTGCTGTCAGGAGGGGGATGGATGACTAAAGAGGTGATGGTGACTTTAGAGATGCGGACAGTATTTGAGCTGAAGATGGATATGGCGATTGCATTGACACTGTTAGCACCACTGAGTATTGAATAACGCCTGGAGCCGTAATGAAATGAGAACAATAAGCTCAGTAAGCAGATGAAAGGTAAATGAATGGTTTGGCCATAGTGAAGTGTGGAAAAGTTATAAATAATTAGTATCTGACGTGTTATAAATGGCTGTTTGAACGGTCTGGTTTTGGACAAATGTTTTCATGTTTTTGGTTCATGTTTCAGTTTGGGTTTATTGTCTCTTATTTTGTCAATTGGTTGTCTTCTTATTTTGTTTTTGCTCCTTGTGTCTATGTATCCTGTCATCATTCACTTGTCCTCTGTTATCACTCACCTGTGCCCACTTCCCCTAATTACCCTCTCCTTTAAAAACGTGGCCGTTTCCTCCATTTATTCGTTGGTCCGTTGTCTGGTTCCCCTCTTGTCTTGCCCCTCGTTTGTGCTACTTTTTGGATTTTTGTTATTGTTTGGTTTTGCTGTCTTGTCAGCTTTTTATTTTTGTTCTTTTATTTAAATAAATTATTTTATTTCCTGAAAACCACGATGAGTCTGCGCATTGGGTTTGCTGCAATCTCCCCCCAACCTGACAATGCAGTTATATAAGTATTTTGGAATTTATTTACAAGCATATATAGCTCCAGCAGCAGCAATCTGTTGCACTTCCAGGGCATCCGGGGGTCATGTCTGGCAGGATTTTCTTAGTATTTCTGCTAAGACAACTGTGTCAGCTCATCAGTTTAGCTCTTTTTCTCCAAACTGAGGCTGGTCAAAGAGCTATCATTGAAGATATTAATTCTTTGCAACATTTACAAAGAACCTTAATTGAAAGATGGCCTAACTTTTCCTTTAACGAAAGAGAGCTTGTTGAAGTAAAAAATAAATAAAAAAATTGACAATTTTATGGAACATTGGCTTCTGTACTAAAAATTAATTGTTCTGTTTCTCAGCATAAATGGATTGCTGTGTGGCAAATCTTTCCTGCATCGACACTTGTAGTAACAACATGAAGGACGTAATCTAGTTTGAGATATCAGAAGTCCAAACTAATCTAGTGGCAAAAGATTCATGAGGAGAAACTTAATCCCTGCCTCAAAAAACCTGGATTATATTTTACCTAACATACACCCCTTGGATAAACTGATACACGATGATGGGCTAATATACAGCAGGCTCTGCTTCACTCTGATGAAGAAGACGCTACTAAAAGGAAAGAAAATGGGCCAGATTAAAAATAAAAGCAAGAGCTATGTGAGTAAAAGTCCTACGCTTTAAATTTGTCCTGGATGGACAGAAGGTATAATCATCCTCACAGGAGTAACTGAATGGTGGTTGGGATTATTTTATTCTTCTTTGTGAACTGTGTCGACAGCAGGTTTTATAAAAGGTGAAACAGGAAACTGGATAGGATTACTCCCATATTGCTATCCTCTCTTTCTGTCTTTAATCTCCTTGCAGAGAATATCCCAACAGAAACCCCGGATAACAGATTTATCTGGGATAATGTCCGTGTTGTTACATGGTCTTCCCTCCTCTCAGGGACCAATGGGAGCAATAATCCGTCACTCTGCACAATGGGAACGTTAAACAATGTTAGCAGATGTGTTTGGGGGCCTGCAGAATTGAGGACAGGCTATCCAGCAGGTAGTCTTAATCTCTTTTTATTTTTCATTTTTTTTGTCTCACTCGCTTTGCCTCTGTCCCCCTCCCACACACTCATACACTTTGCCTCCGCACTCTCTCCCTCTGAGTGCCAGGACATTAACTGGTTGGTGATTAGAATCCAGCGGTTGGACTTGCTATTAGACGTGTGCGTTAGCGTTCAGCCATGCGGGTGTGTCCGCTGTGGCCTGTGCAGAGATACATATTAATGGCAGAAAACTGTGGGGAAAAGTACATTCTCCTTGTGGAAACTAGATCAATATGGAATGCGACGTGTTCGTGCTTCAGCTGACTGCAGACGCGTTCAATACTAAAAAATGCACCAAGAGCCAGAGAGAAGCTCTTTGCAATTACAATTCATTATTATTCCATTAGGATCCATAGAGGAACACTTCTGTCAATAAAAGGGAGAACCATGCAACACTTGCAGGCTTGTATCCCCCCTCTGGGCTCAAAGTGCATTGTGAGTGTTGTTCACCTTTCTGCGTGGAAGAAGAACCTTCATCCCTTCAAACTGTGTTAATCTTTCGGTTTAAAGAGGTTAAAGCGTGTGGCTCAGCTGATTAGCCCGACTCTACTGTAGTGGCAGCGCAGCTAGGCTGATAGTGGCGTTAGCACCTGCAGAAGGGTATTAGGGCAGATTAGGGTCGGCCCAGCCAGCACGTTAAACCCTCCTTAATGTTCTTGAGTTCTATAAGAGGCCCGACACACTGCCAACTACTAAGAAAGACCTGGAACTGTCAGGATGAAACATGTTTACATGTCAACAAATGGCTTAGGCTAGCATCTCACCGGGCTGCGACTGTTTTTGCGCCAAATTACGAGAGAGTTTCCAAAATGTCTTGAAATGTTCTCAGTTTCCTGGCTGTAGAGTTGCTGGGCTTATGAACGTATTTGAAAAATGTGCAAAACAAATTTTCTTTCAAAATAGTCCCAGAGCCGGCCCGGGTGTCAAGAACCTGTCCCGAACACTTCTTCAGTTTCCGTAGGGGCTAGCATCATTTTTTTTGTTGCTATGTATACAAAGTCACAAAGAACTGTGGCCCAAATTATGCCGGGACTTAGCTCAAATGGGTCGTTTTGTGTGATTCCAAGTGAAAATTTGAGCACTTTTCTTTGCAATTTTGTGACTTCAATTAGTCCCCAATAGTCACAGCCCAGTGAGATACTCCCCTTATAGAGCCTGTGCAGTGACGACATCAAGACTGCTTGTTCTGCCATGATGGACAGCAGTTTACCACGTACTGCATACAGCTGTGTGCATTTAACTGTGGCTGTGTATTATTCTCAGATAAAGGTCAGGACAACACTATTGCACCGAACTAGAGACTGAACTTCGAAGTTTGAGCTTCACCTGGGAGTCACTTGTTGTCAAACCTCATCAAGACCTCAGAGCAGCACACTTTTGGATGGAGGCTGTGAGGGACAACTAGAGGCACGCTCAGTAGTGAGCTGGACCCAGACAGGAGACTGATTCTGGCAGCAGCACGACTCACATCAGAAAGGCAATTTGTTGTTAAACGAGGTAAAAAGAGATTTGTTATTGACAAACCCACGATTGTTCCAGAAACCTTGTTACTACTTATCCTTCGTCTAGAAAATCAAGTTTTATCCTCTTCTCAGAGCTCTTCCAGGGACACAGCAGAGACAACCTGAGGACCTAGTAGCAACTACCTGGCTCACATTTTTCTTCTCTAATTGCTACTATTCATTAGTGTCTTGATTTTCCCCTCGAAACAATAACAGTAATAAACATACAGTTGATCACATGATCCTCTGATATAACATACACAAGCTCCATTAGATTTGGTATAAATATGCATTCATTTCAGCTCTACACAGAGGATTGTAAATATTCAGTCAATACATGCTGTCCTCTAAAAGACTAACAACTTTCTATTGATAGTCTTTACATGAAAACTAATGACATGACCTGACTTTATCCTACAGTATGATCTGGAGAAAAATGAAGCTTAAATGTCTTGGATGAGTACTGCTGTTGAGTGTTGTGAACGTGTATTTTTTAAATTGTTTTTTACCCTAGCTGTGGACGGAGTAGAGAATCAAGTATTGTGTTTGAAACAAACAAATAGTAATAAGGGTAGTTTAATGCTCATGCACTGACACTATTAATAGTTATGTTCATCATATTATTGCAAGAACAAGAAGAAACACTAAGCGTACATTAATGTGACAAGGAGTACTGACAATAAACACTAGGTTTTAAAAATTAGATTTATGCTCACTTTTAAAATTTTCTTGTATGTTTAATTTCCCGTCATGAAGGAGGCAGCGTTTTGAATCGAACCAGCAACCAGCCACTCATTTGTCCTTTATACATACTGTACCTACCAGCTGTTGCGATCACACAAAATGAATTGCGTTCCTACCTAACTCTGAGTCAGTCGTAACCAAAACATGCAAATACAGTCTATGGTCAAATCATTTACCGATTCCACTGCAGTTACCAAGCATTTGACATGTAAGCTGTTTTAACTCGCATATGCACTCCACAAAAACACAGAGCGCTTGTTTTTAGATATGAAAGAAAGCCAAGACTTCCTCGTGCTTAAAGTGAAGTGAAAACTCTTTTATACCTTCCCCAGGATCATTACAGTGAGTCTGTTCTCTTTTGAATTGTTCCAATGGGCAGGACAATATTAACTGTGTTGCATTGAACACTGATTCAAAAATACACCCCCATCTAATTAAAGGTCCAGTTATTTTGATGCAGTGACATTTAATTGTGCAAACTTCAGACTGAAACAATTTTCTTTGCAGTCTCTTTAAAAGTAAAATGCTTAATGAAAACACAGTGATTATTTTACACCATTCTAAACTAAGAAGTTCTTATTTTGTATTTCGCATTTTAAGCGCTAGTTAGCCATGTACTCACACAATTATCTGTTTTACTTGCAGCCTTTGTCACGATTTCTGTTGATAAAATTAAATGTTCAGAAACTTACAGTTGGCTTTACTTTACCTTTGACGTTTTTGTAACGACAAATAAACCGCACATTTGCTGGTGGATACCCAGATGTCCTTAGGATCATAAACAATCATTCAGACCAGTGTTTCCCAACCTTTTTTGACTTGTGTACCCCCTGAGCCATTTTGTCACAAGTACACCCTTAGCCGAATGTGTTGACGATTCTCCAAAAGGTAGAACGTACAACTGAGAATTAAATGAAAATCCTTTTATTAAATCTCCCTGACTTGAACATTTAAATCTCAGGAATTTTATTCTTTTCATTTCAAATCAAACATAAATATAAATATGTTGCCATGAAAGCAAGTAAGCAATTTAAATAAATACAAACTAAATTAAAAAAGTAAGTAAATAAACCTCCCTTTGTTGGAACAAAAACTGGAACTCCTTTGAATAAGTCCACTTTAAACAGACATTTAAGCTCAGAAAATCAGGAACAAAACACTGAAAAAAAATAACTATATCAGTTTTACTTTGTTTTTATCATTCAGCTGAGCTCTAATGAGACACCTGAGCTTGCTTATCTTTGATAATATCTGATAGACCTGGGGGCAGTGTGGAAACAGCTCTGCTTGGTTTTGATGTGCATCAAAGCTGAGAAGGTCACCTCACACATACAGGTAGAACCAAAAGGTAAAAGTTCAAAAAGGGCATGTTTTCCCAGTTCAGGATATTCCTTCTCCACATCACACGAAAACTCAGTCAATGTCTTCTCAGCAAATGCCATTTTCAGCCCATGGTCAGACGATAAATCCATCAGATTCCTCCTGCAGCCTTGCATGAAGGTTGTTGCTGCTCTCACTCACAATGAATGGGTTCCTCACTCAATCCAGTCTTTCTGACTTTTCTTCAATGTCCTGAAAATACTGGCTAAAATCAGTGCTGAGTTTGGACAGGTGTGCTTTCACCAGTTTGACCACTGGACCCTGGGCAACATCAGTGGTTGCAAGACGGGCATCGAGTAGTGGGAAACAGCTCCCATCTCCCTGATCACATTTCCTCTCCCATAGTTTGAGCTTCTTAGTGAACCCTTTCACTTTGTCATACATTTTCAAGATGTGTGACTCCTTCCCTTGAAGTGATTGGTTGAGTTTGTTAAGTTTGGTAAACTCATCAGTAAGATATGCCACAAACACCACAGCAAGAGGATGCCGATTCTCCTTCAAAAACAAAAACTTCACCGCAAAGTTCATAAAGTCTCAGCAGCGTTTTCCCACGTGACAGCCAGCGCACGTCTGTGTGGAGCAACAGCTGTTCATGCTCTGCACCGTTCTCATGACAACGAGTTTCAAACAGTCTGTGATTCAATGGCCGGGACTGGATGAAGTTTATCATCTTCACAGCATCATCCATAACAGCACCTAAATCGGGACGAACCCTCTCACCTTTTTTATGTGTCCAAACAGTCCCTTCACGCTTCCCGCCATCGCAGCCGAGCCATCAGTGCAGACGTGGTTGCACGTTTTCCGCTGCAGATCATGTTCTTTGAAAAAGCTGCCTATAACCTGGAACATTTGTCTTTCCTGGCAGCCTTTCACAAAATACAATATGCTTGTTTATGTCTGGCACATCTTTGTAACGAATGAAGGCCAGGAGCTGAGCATCTCCACTCACATCTGTCATTTCGTCCAGCTGTAAAGCGAACTGACGGGCTTGTTTTACTCTGTTAACCACTTGTCCAGTAATATTAACAGACATATCGTTAATCCGACAGGACAGTGTTGTTCGACAGGGGAACTTTGTTTTTTTAGTGTGTCAGCCGCCTTCTTGTCCATCATAATTTCAGCCATAACACTCGCTGCAGGGAGAACGAGCTCTTCAACGATTGAGTGAGGCTTCTTTGATTTAGCCACAAGCAGAGATACGGCCCATGACAACTCCAGTGCTTTGCTTGATACAGACGTAGCTTTCATCATTACAGTCTGACCTGACCTAAAGTCCAACAACTTTGTAAAAAGTCTCTGTTTTACCGATACTTCCTGGGTGTTTGGTGCTCTGGTGTTGCTGTAGACGGCTTTGTTGAGCTATTTGCCAGTATTTCCCGGCAAAAGAAGCACAGAGGCTGCGGAAGGGAATCCATACAAAATATAGTTTTCACTGTACTGCCTACGTTTAGGTTGGGCCTCTTTCTTGCGTTTCTTGGACTACGCTGAACCCTCTCGTGAATCCAGAGCAACAGGACGTTTCAGCCATTTTTCATATTTGACTGCGGGTGTTTTGGCGCGTTCTTGCCTTGCGACTGTTGTCTGCGCCCGTGTCTTCTCTCTTACGCCCCCTCTCTGTAGCGGAACGTAGTGCAGGTGCACAGCCCTGCTCTAGTCTTTCCCACATTGTAGTTGTTGTTTACGCCTTTCTTGCTCTTTTGGTTGATAAAAGCTGGGTTTATTATTCATTTGGCTATTCATTAAACATAACACATCCCAGCCCTATTTTTTTTTTTTTTTTTTTACCATGGCACAGCGAATGCTGTTGAATGACTGATAAAAGAAATAATTATATAAATGTTTCCATGTACCCCCTGTAATGTGCTCACGTACTACTCAGGATATGAGTACCCCTGGTTGGGAATCACTGATTTAGACAATAAAATCACCTGATTGTGACTGATTTAGCTGGAAAGGAATGGGTAAAGTCCCGTAAAAATCAGTTTATCACAGTAGTATGAAAAAGTGTTTATCTTTTTCACATTTTACAACTCATTAGGACCCCATCTACACTATTCTGGAGATTTATTTGAACTGATATTTTGTCTCTTTTTACATTTCTTTTTTCTGTCAGTTTTAGCTTTTTGCTTTACTTTGATGCTGTCTACAATTTCCTGTCAAGATCAGAAAAAACAAAACAAAAAAGCAAAACATCTCCATTGTTGTTTTGTTTTTTAGGGGATAAAGAAACAGTGGTTAACTTACAAGTCCACATGGATATACCAAAAATAAAGCCTTTAAAAGCTCTCAATTCTCTCCCCAAAACCTCAGTTTGTGTCAGATGAGCACCGAAATTGCAACAGAAAATCTTTCTAAGAAAAAAAAAAGTAGAAGAGTTTAGATGGAGCCTATGATTGAGCAAGCACCAGGGCCAACTTCAGGCTGTCGTGTTATTCAGAAATTCTACCATTTTGTCACCACCAAATGCCGTATAAATCCAGACCTCCTGTCTGGAAGTTGAAGCCGTAGCGGGAAAAACTTTCCCTGTCGGACGGATCCAGTACAAGTTTGAAGTCCTGCCGTCTTCATGTAAACAAATGGAACATCGCCTTTGTTAAAAAAATACATCTCACCTTGCTGCTGTGTGTCCAAATGTCCATCTTTCTAATACGTTTACCTCTAATTATGTGTTTCATGCTTAAAAGAACGCTCAAGCGACACCATGATTATGTGCAGGGGGAGTAGGCGGGACTTAAAACCTCACATGACTAGTGCACAGACTCTGGTTCCAAAACTGCAACATGGCAGCTCACATAAACTGCATACATCTGGCTTTAATTCCCAACAACTGGAGAAGGCAGGGACACTTGCTTTATAATATTTACAGTCTTTGGTCACGACCTGCAGACTCACTTCACTGGAACATGTATTTTTTATTTCACAACTAAAACATAAAGGGGTCAAAGAAGCACCTCGCTCATTAAAACTTAAACCAAACACACGAGATAAGTCCTGGGAGGTCAAATGAAGGAAACAAACACAGAAGCAAACCTCCCCCCCACGTTGTCTGAAAGCGGCACAAGTGGAGCTTATCCTTTCTTGGAGAGCTCTGATCTGATCTGGCACCTGCCTCTGATCCCCGGTCGCCCTGCGGGTCAAGCGCACGCTCGTGCACACACTCACTCGCTCGCCACGGCGGCACTGTGTGGTTTCTTGGCCAGCATGTGGGTCAATGACAGGTGGAGAAGGTGCTGGGCAAGCTGGGAGGTGCAGGGCCTCGGATGAAGGGTGTGGTTCTGGCAGGACTCCTGTGACCCAGCAGGCTACCGATCCAGGGAGGGAAAACAAGCAGGACATCAGGGCACATAAAAAAAAAAAATCATGCAACCATGTAGATGTGACTAAATCACACGTTTATGAATCAGTGAGGTTTCCTAAAATAATTATTAGTTTAACACAATAGGAATAAAATAAGGCTAATTTAAAACAAAAAAAAATCTTGTTAAGATAATTAACTGTGCAAATATCCAGGTTTGGTTGTCTTGTTGGTCTGGAAAACTTTAAAACTTAGAGGTAAAGTAAATAAAGAGTATATTATACCTCAAGGCTAATGTTGTTTGGGGAACAGGTCGATATTTGACTATTTTTGTAATTGTTTTTTTTTTTTAAATTAAACATCTTCTTTTGGAGAAGGTACTACAACATGTCACATGATTTGGTTCTATTTTTGAATCACCAATATTTACGCCTGCTTCTACGAAAAACAATGCATTTGTGTGTCTGTGTACGTTTGTTTATCTGTCTGTTAGCAAAATATCTCATGAACCAGTGAACAAAAATGGAACCACTGGATGTACCCAATTCAAGATGGCTGCCTCAGCTTATCGACCTTATCAAACACAATAATGATTATAACTACCACTTTTATTGATATTGAACTAAAATTTGGCGTGGTAGTAGCTGAGCGTCATCCCCGACACATACTAGCATGATCAGGTGATTTAAAATGTCGGCGGAGAAGGTGACACATTTAAGAAATGCTAGTTTATCCATTTTTCGAATCAGCAAATATAAGAAACAGACTGCTTTAAAAAAATATCCTAACAAACTCGTCTTTCCAAAAGTCATATTAACATGACTTGTAGTCCTCAGATGTGTTCATTTTAGGTTTCTTGTGTACAAATGAATGACGGGGTCAGCGGTGAGCACGTGTGTTTAAGTTTTTGACTTGAATTGGCTTGCAGGTACAAAGCCCATTTGAGTGACAAATGGCTGTAATTTAACCTTGATTATAAGTACAATTATTTTAACCTTAATTAGCCTGTCACTCAGGGCAGAAATGAGGGATCCAGTCAAACGCGCGGACAAATGTGTTGATTTCTGAGTAGCTTATGCTGCACTAAAACTGCACTGAGAACAACGACAAAGACCAGGAAATGCAAATACGCCTAAAAATCTAAAACATATTCACTGCTCTGGGGTCACAAATGATCATATTTAAAACAACAAAAAAAACAAACACCTTTAAGCCTGTTTATTTCACACATTGTGGTGCGGGGGGAGTATTAATCACTTTGCCCTCCCCTCGTGTTGGGTAAATGAATCAGTGTCTGGACTCTGGCCCTGACCCCGGGGTCGTGCTTTTACAGGCGACCACTTCATCACCAAACAATCTGCTGGGCGGCTGCAGACACAAGACGCACAACCCCACTCCATGACCTTGCCTCGTGATCCATGGAGGGAGCCTGAAGAGTAAAATAAAAAGGCAGTAATTGGATAGACAATCTATACATAACTAAAAAAGCCATAAATACCACATCCAGGCGCAGAAAAGGAACACTCCAGGATGATGCTTTTTTTAAACAATTCTTTTTATACATTTTAGAGTCAGAGGAAACATTGTTAAGATGTTGTAAAAAAATGGCCAGAACAGGGTTTTGGTGAGCTTTTCATTACATATTACAAAAACACAGTGGGCTCCCAATTAAATGTAATAGGTCAACAATGGTTTGGTGGTTTATTAGCATAGTAGGGTGGATCAGGGTCCTGGGTGGAGGGTGATCCATGACGTGGATCAACACAGCTTAGTTGTTGGGAATTTATAACAGGACCATGCTGGCCATGACTAGGCTATGACAAAGATCATGGAAACAACCTATTGCAGACAATACCTGTAGTCATAGACTCCTGCTCAATGGAGCAGGTGGAGCAGCTGACACATTATCACTCCCAGCAATACGACAGAACCACATAGTGTTTATTGATTCTGATTTTACTTTCTTACTTACAAAATAAAACAATAATATCAAAAACAATGTTACCGTTCTATACCCTACCCTCCCTTACCTTTGAGTTGGTTCAGTCCAACCTTCATGGTGATTTGAACTCAGGTCGTCTATATTATAACGCAGTGCAATATCCATTACACCAACCAGTCATAACCTCCCAATGGGACTGTTACTCTGATGCATGCAACCAACACAGCACTGGTGCTTAGGCTTTCACATTCCTAATTTTGCTCCCCTGTTTTAGAACCTAATCAAGCGCCCATGCCTCAGGTGGTAGCATTGTGTTAGCGTGGCGTGATCTTATAGCTGAATTCTGACGCGATTCTGAGAGGGTCATGTCAGGGCGGGCGTACAGAGCATGGCGAGGGCGCCGGAGAGCGTTTCCGGAACATGGAAAATGGCACAAAAAACCTATTTGGTGAGTGCCAAGAGTGAGGCAGCGATATGATTGCCTACGCATTGAGGGTTTTATCAGTAGGAGGTTTTCCAGATTTGCCCCAGCCGTACAGACGAGGCTGAGATGCGACCCCAGCCTACCACCTGCTACAGCTAGCTGCTATTTATAGATAACTATAGATTTCTATGTAAATACCTGTCTAACATAATGAAGGCAGTGTAAATGGTTAAACAACAATGTTTGCATGATCTGCTATGAAAGTTTGGAGACTGAAGCTGTTTTAAGACAACAGCAGTCCACTTTGATCTTGGTTGCATTTCAGTTTAGGCATTAGCTCATCAGTCCCACATAAGCTAAACTCTGTTTCTCTAAACTGAGGCTGCTCAACAAGCTGACTACTACTGGTAAAATATTAACTGTTTCTAACTTGTCCACAAAACCCCTTCTAATATCCATCCTAACATTTTCTGTACCCTCTCGGTCCTATTCAGGGTCGCTGAGGGCTAGTGCCTGTCTCCACCAGTCATCTGGTGAGAGGCAGGATACATCCTAGACGGGTTGCCAGTCTGTGAGAGAGCCAGCGCAAAGTCACGCAAGGCGAACCACACACACACACACTCACTTCTGGGGGCAATTTAGAGTCGCCAATTAACCAAACGTTTCACCGGAGTACCTGGAGAAGACCCACGTGTGCACATGCAAATGGGAAAGCCCCAGCTGCAGGACCTTCATGCTGTGAGGTGACAGAGCTAATCAATGCGCTGCCGTGCTGCCATCCCCATGCTGAAGATGCAAATTATTGTTCTATATCATAAAACTGATTGTGTCATTACGTATATATGTCACGGTGAGAATAAAAGCCGTCATTTGCGATGAACAGTTGTTTCTATCATCGTGACAATTACCGGGGGGGGGGGGGCAATAACACAAAGAGTCAAATTGTTTTCGAAAATGGCTGCAGATGTGTTTAGTTATTGCAGGACAATGCAGAGGTTTTATGGCACAGGTCACATCTGCTGTGGGCTAATGACGGGATTAAACCAAATGGAACACGAAGTACGTGTGTATGTGGGTGTGTTCGTGTGCGTATCCACGCCCGCTTGTGCTTATGTGTCTGGGAGGGGAAACTAATGAGTCTGCTATGAGCTATTACCTCTACCATAGCTCTGCACTCTGCAATAATAAAAGCCAACATTGCAGAGCTCCGAACAGGAGATTGCAACACAACACACAGTCCACCCATGACGCGACTGATAAGGCGAACACTTATCGTATGCAAACCTTCGCTCAGGCCCCGCCCCACACCACTTTGGGTATTTCGAGACACAGAAATCGTCTGTTACATTTACACAAATGGTTTTTTTGGTGAGAAAAACAACTAATTTTGAAAATGCTTTTCAAATTGGAAATTTAAAAAAACAAACAAAACAAACGCTGTTTATGGTGGATCAATGTGGACAGGAAATAGAGCACCGGCCTACTTTGTGCATGCCAACTGTTTCTGTGTGTCTTAGAAACCAAAAGAAATATGGAGCTGTTTTTACTGTTTTATTCTGATCCAGTCCCCGTCAGACTTGGATTGTGTGCTGAAATTGTTAATAACTGACAGGAAACTAAATAATATCAAAGGGGGAAAATCTTTAGTCAAGCTAAGAGCGTTCTTTCTCTGTATTTTGATACATCGTTAATGTGCATGTTCTCGCCACCTAGTGGTGGCTGTTTTTAGCAGAACAAACGGTCTTTATGACATCACTGCTCAAGCTCTATAAAGGTAATATCTCACTGGGCTGTGACTGTTGGGGTCTAGTTGGAGGCATGAAATTACAAGAAAACAGATTTTCACTCCAACCATAGGGTATTTCAGTGTTTTTGTTAAAAGAATGAGAAGGGAAAAGAAAAAAAGAAATAAAAATCTGTTAGAAAACAACATCAGTTTAAGGTATTTTTTTAATGCAAACACTGTTAACTGTTATAAGTTTTTACATCTCTGTTAGTTTCAAATTACCTGTTTATATTCCAGCAAAGTTAATATGAAACTCCTAGTGCTACTAGAACTGTGACATCTCACTGGCGCAATTGCGTTGGCAATATACCGCAAATGTGAAACTGACGATGGCGTTTCTATGAAACAGAATTTGCAAGAACGAAAAAAATGTTTAAAATTAAGACTGTTTTAAGATGGCAGCAATCCACTTTGGTCTTGGCTGTGTTCAGTCCAGCCGTGAGCTCTTCAGTCCTGTTCAAACTGAACAATTTCTACAAAATGAGGCCTTTCAAAGAGCTATCTGCAACAGGTAAGATATTAATTCTTCATACGTTTTACTCCGAACACCCAATTCAAATGATCCAAAAAATCTCTTAAAGTCAAAATAAACAGAAGAAATTATTTTTTTACTGACGGAAAACAAAGGAATCAAGCTGAGTCACTTTACTGCAGTTTGGGAACTTTTCTGAATGATTCCTAAGCGTGGAACCATGCTGCAGGTAGTTTGAGGTCGGGATTAGCAACCTACTGGCAGGTGCACGGCCAGAACCTAAGCTGTCTGATTGCACTCTAAGACCTGTGGTGTAATTGACTTAGCAGAGTGTCAGATGAGTGTGGTAAACCCAAATCCAAATGTCACCAATGCTTTTTCCACACTTAAATCTCTTGCCACAATGGCACAGGTGTCTTTGTGGTTATTAATCATAAAAAAAAACCCCAATGCTATTAGATGGGTGCTTATGTGGCACAAAGTTGCAGATGATTTAGGACGTGAAAGAGTTTGAAAGACTAAATCACATTAGAAGTTAGAGATTAAGGCCTGCGCGCTCGGTTCAGCTCTCCCCCACCCCCGATAAATAATAGTGGCATTAGAGGTACCTCAGGACATGACCCTCCCAATCAAAGGTATCTGAGGAGAGAGAGAGAGAGAGAGAGAGAGAGAGAGAGAGAGAGAGAGAGAGAGAGAGAGAGAGAGAGAGAGAGAGAGATGCATGGATGATGAGAGTAATCCTGTGAAGTGGACAGACACATACCCCCCACCCCCACACTCCCTCCTCCCCATCAGCAGCGGCGCGCGGCTCAGATATCAGCGCTTTATTTATGTCTCCACGTCGGCTGCGTGGTCCAGTAAGTGATCCCGCGCCCCGATCGGCACGCAAAACATAGTTTTGCTGATTTCCTGCACGCGCTGTGTGGTGGGCTCGTTGGAGGTGGGGGCAGAAGGAGGCAGGGAAGGGGAAGGGGAGGGGGTGCGGAGTGCCACGGTGCGCTCCGGACGCGCAGCAACATGACACAGGGGGAGAGCAGCGGCGCGCACTGACAGGGGGCTCCCCAAGAGTTGGAGGGATGTTACCGGGGTTGGGATGTGAGCTCAGACCGTGGTAGGATGGCCACTCACCTGGCGCCGACGGCCGAGGGATGGCAGCTTTTCACCACCGCCAGCACCAGCACTGGAGCCGCCATCACCTCCACCCTCCGAGCGCCGACCTGCGGCGGCTCTTCCACCGGCTCACCATCGCCTCGTCCCTGAGCATCCTCTGCTTCTCGCTGGTCTATCTCCTCGCCGGCTGCTGCGAGTCGGAGCTTCCGGACAAGTCGGACGTGTCCGCGCGCGATCTTCCGCTGGCCGGCTCGGGATGGCCGTACGAGAGGAACGGGACCCACGCGGTCGGAGAGACTGGACTGGAGGGGAACAGCTCGGGGAAGGAGTGGACGGCCACGCGGAGGCTACCCCAGGCTCTGATTATCGGGGTTAAAAAGGGGGGCACCAGGGCTCTGCTGGAGTTCCTGCGGCTCCACCCGGATATCCGCGCCCTGGGCTCCGAGCCGCACTTCTTCGATCGGCATTACGCACGGGGTCTGGACTGGTACAGGTACGCACACAGGGGATCCAGCTCAGGGGAACCACTCAGTCTTCTACCAAGTGCTCAGAAATGATTGCTACATGCCTTTTTTTTAAAATGTGTTTTAAACTTTTAGCTTGTGCCAACAGACATCAAGTCCATTGAGACCTCCTTTCTATAACAGTCTAAGCCAGGAGGTAATCCTGGTCCTGGAGGGCCACTATCCTGCATGTTTTAGTTGTTTCCCTGGTCTTCAAGTTCTGCAGAAGCCTGTTAATCACTCAGTCATTCAAATCAGCTGTGTCAAAGCAGAGAAACACCTGAAACCTGCAGGATGGTGGCCCTCCAGGACCAGGATTAGACACCACTTATCTAAGCTGACAAAACGCTTACAATTTGATGTAGAAACTGTATGAGGCTGCTGCCAGGGCCACCATGGGAACCACACACCTGCCTCCCGCTCTCTGCCAGCTCTCTTATTGAGACAGGCAGGCAGGCAGGCAGGCAGGAACGCGGAGTACAAACTGAGCCTCAAACCAACAGTCGTCCTACGCATTAAAAATAAAATCCTGAACTTGAAGTGGCAGAAGCTTCTGGTCAATGCGAGTCAGGTTTTTCTGTGTCTGCATGCCAGGATCCTGGGGGAGTTTGTGTTTTGAGTCCATTTGTGTTCATTAGACGCACCTCTCCCTGTTTGTTGAGATGTTCGTCACAGTTCGTTATGTTTCAGCTTACTTAGTTTTCTCCTCTGCTCATTACTCACCTGTCCTGCAGCTGCTAATTAGCCCAGCTGATATCACTCAGTAATCACTCCTCCCAGCTTAGTAATACTCCTGGTTCTCTCAGTCATGTTCCCTGTTTGCTTCCTTGGTTTTCCATCTGTAAGAATTTGCTGCCCTGTTGACTTTTTTTATTTTTATTTATTAAAGTCTTAATTCCCTCATTAGGAGTTCTTGACACCTTTGGTTTGCATGATCACAACAACGCAACACTGCAGTCTTTTACTTAGGAGATACAAAAGGTTAAAAAGACCCTTCATTTCCAGTTTTGAAGAGAAGATTCTAAACTCAGACATAATGGAAATCAATGGGAGTTTGGGTGTTCCCGCTCTGCACTCTGGGGGGGGGGGATTTGGAGAAATCTAAGCTCCATAAGAGTGAGATACACACTGGGACAATGTTGTGATGTCAAATTTGTACAAGAAGTGTAAACTTTGTGAGATTATTATTATTGCAGATAATTTGGAAAGTTTTGACAGCTCAGCCTGCGTGTTGTTGTCACACAGGTTAGCCTTTTTTTTAGTAAAATGATCAAAATTCATAGGAATTTAAACAGAAATTGTATAACACCATTAAAAATATCAAAATGCCAGCTAAGTCACATAAAGTCAAACTTTGTGTGACCTGTTTAAACTTTGATCGATGTTTCTACTGTGAAGTATTTCTGAACCATAAATGTCAAAATTTATTTCTAATTTCCTTTTTTTTTTTGTTAAATTTTGTCTATGCCATTCAGAAGCCATGTGCTATTACTTTTGGTCATAGCTCGCTATTCTCAATTAAGCCACACGTGTTGACTACTTATTTAGTTTTCGCATGGATTTTTTTCTGAAACTGCGGGGAAAGCAACACCAACGGTTTGACAGAAATAAAAAAAAAACAGGCAGATAGGGGAGTCCTTACAGTGCATTGTTGTTGATGAAAACATGTCTCATTTAAGTGTGACATTTTCCACTCTTTTCAAAACCGTACTCGTTGTTGAAATAAAATCACTAACCTATGTATCACTTTTTCTTTTTTTAAAAAAAAAAAAACAACAACAAAAAGTCAAAATTTTATATCGTAACTCAGAGTTTGCTTAGTCTAAGCTTGGAGAAACACATACCCTAACATGTCCAGAGTTATTTTATTGGGGTTTAGGTGATAAAGAGGCACCGCCATCTGGCTTTGCCAATCTGTGCATCGGTACATGTGCGCCTGCAGTGCTCTCTGTGTGTGTTTGCACAGTTTAGGAGGGATAGAAAGACAGAGAGCGAGGCCTGTAGGATGAGTTCTCCGAGCGCAGCCGAGTAATCATCTTTGGAGCCGGAGCCAGATGTTACTGTTGTCTCATGTCTCTCCTTCCCGCCTGTTCCACGCACACACACAAAAAAACAACAAAACTTGAAAATCTTCAACAGGCACACTTTGGACGAGGCTAAGAGGAAAGCAGTCCTGACTGATGCCATGCAGATCTGGTTGGGGATCATCCCGGATGTGGGGAAAAAAAAAAAAATTCTCAGCAGATGTACGGGCTCAGATTTTTGGGGTTTGGTAAGCTTTTTCGAACGGCGTCAAACTAAAGTGTGTAAATATGCCCAGTGAAAATGCACTATATACGGAGACCATGATGGAACTCTGGGAGCTTGTTTGGCCTTTAAGTAATATTGTATATAAGACATAAGGAGCCAGCATAGTTATCTGCTTCCAGCTGTAGTGATTTTATCTAGATTTGATCATGAAGAGACTAAGCAAACAAACAAACAAACACTAATCCACCGAAGCTGTGCTGAAATTCCCAAGAAACTTTAAAGTCCTGGAAAGAGACTGTAGCCTTGCTGCCTGCAGTTTGTCTATGTGTGTGTGTGTGTGTGTGGGACACCAGGTGATGTGTACGTGATACGTATGTGACGGCGGATCGTCCCGTCTCTCCCTCGGGCCAGATGGGCCTCGTTGCACAGTGGAGCACTTGACATCGCTGTCACTTCTGTCAATTGACCTCTGACACCGGGTCACTTTGTGCTGGGAGTTAATGATGTGTTCACACCTCTTCATAAGAAACAGCCACACACCCAGAGCGCACGGACTGACAAAGGACACGTGTCTTTGTTTCTGATGTTTGGACAAAAAAAAAAAAAAGAAAAAAAAGAGTAGCCAAAATACTGTCAGATTTTATAAAAGTTAATCATGTAAGAGCTTGATCAGTGTAGTTAGAAGTAGGCAGTTCACATTTATTTCTCGTTTTTAATCTATTTTTGCATCACGTTACAAAAAACCAACCCAATAAAAGGTCAGGAAAATAAGAAAACCCAGGTAATGATTTACTGCAAAAACTGAATTATATGTTTCTGATCAGTATAAATTATGTGAACAATTATTACAAGTTTTTAAAATTTCGTGAATATTTCACATTTCCTTTCAGAACTTTAGAAGACACACATTTCCATACAATTACTGAAACTCAGATGTCTTTTTATTTTTGTGTTAATCCCATTTTTAGTCCAGTTCCTCTACAGAAATGCGCTCACCAGCATTAAAATGTCCTTTGTTGATTTTCTCTTTCACACATACTTCAAAACTAAAAACACGACCTGCACAAGATTTAGCCACTGGTTAATTTCCATTTATAGTCCCCTAATGACAACTACACACTCAATTTACAGAAAACACCGTGTTAATTTTGTTGATGCATCATTTTGACAAAACTGAGTGGATTAAAGCTATTTTTGTGCCACGTTTGATTATTTGTGGTGGTCATCTTGGACTGGCTGACTTAAAAAAATCATCAGTTGGAGCTCTATTTCTTTTATTTTTTTTCTCATTAAAACATTTCACTAACAGACACACACACACACACAGACCATTATCGTCAACTTTTTGTCTTTTGGCTGCAGGTTAGAAATAAATCAAATATCCACCCAAAAACAAGCTAATTGCTAGCTAAACTGGTCCACTTTATAAGCAAACGGCAACTAAAACAACCCTTTCTCAAAAATGTTACAGTGGTGTGATAAAACGGTAAAGTATGTTAGCAAAACTTAACCATTTGTTTAGTTTGTTGTTCTGATGTGAATGCAGGTGCGCCGGGGCTGCTGAGTGGATCAGCACGCCTGATCAGTGCATCTCATCAGTCCAGACGTTCACTGAACTCCCAAAAGAACAAGCCCAACGGAGTGATAGGTTGCTTGTCTAACCACGCACACCTTCACACCTGCGGTCACCAATAAACCCCTGCATACTTTAGACTGTGAGAGAAGACCAGAATACTCAGAAGAAAGCCTCACATACACAGAGTAAGCATGCAAACTTCACACAGAAAGGAGCTTCGAACTGGAACCTGTGGCCACACCATACCTACAGGCAGATTTGATGTATCCGTGTTAAAGGCTACTTTACAACATATGGCAAAAGACTTAACAATAAAATCAATAAAATTAAAATACACAACATTTTCAAGCACAGAAATTGAGTCAAACAGCAGATGGAAGCTTGAACAAACGTGTTTCAGTGTGATATAAAAGTACAGATGGAGTCAGTGTAATGTAATATCTAATAGGAGAAGGTTCCAGTAGTGGTATGTTTAGAACCCTTGGATTTTAACGTTTAGATTCTAAACTACTCTGCTTTTATTACCTGCATGACTTATGCCAGATGGGAACATGAAAGTCCAAGATAACCAAAGTAACTTCTCAATGTGATTCACACGAAATAGCTAAAAGAGCTTTAGTTACGGTGCTTCCTGAGTCAACGACATTTGCGTGTTAGTTGATTTTCCTTTTGAAACCCTGTTGCTTTAAATTACGGCGGACTACCTACAGCATATCATCCACAGAAAGCTCGTTCTCTTTCAGAGATCAATACCTGATGAAGAGTCACTGACCGTGTTTGAAGCTTAGATTGAATCAGAAGGAGCGTTGCAACGAGCCTCGGGCTGGTCGGAAAGTTTCCTTTTTACTTTTCTGTTTGGGATCGATAGTGCTATCTCCTCACCCTGACCTTGGGTTGACTTCGGCGTCGGGGGGCGCTTCGCTTTGGTCAGCTCGGCTTCTGTTACAATTAGCAGGAAGCTTTATCCTACGTTGGCATAACTTCCCCCAGCTCCCTTCTCACGGGTGCACGGCGGGGGGGGGTCGTGTTACACGCAGCTTTTTACCTCTGTGCACTCGCAGAGGAATCCATTTAAATTGCTCGGGGAGACGTTCCCATCTTACCTTTGAGTGTTTCTCGCTGAAAGATGCTGTGGCCGCCAAGCGGCAAGAGAGACTGTAATTATGGCGGAGAAAGAGGAGATGGGGCTGGTGGTTGAAAGTTTCAGTGTTAGTGTGTGCTACCAAAGGTTCAAGTTTGGGTTACCACAATCTGACACATCTTTGCTGACCTTTGCTTCAACCCAGGGGGCTGTCATCAGAGCTGGCCCCTGCGGGTGGGTGCTCCTGTGTTTCTTACTTTATTAGACCTTTTGTGCAATAGTCAATGACCTTGTGCGGTCCTTATGGGGGACCATAGGTCCATTCTAATACGGCAGAACAATATTCCTGGGCTTGTGGTTAGGATGAGGAGTAAGGAATGAATTGGGATAGAGCTGAGGTCAGGGCTAGGCTGTACACAGTTAATGATGCCGTTGCAAAGCCCTAACAAAGATAAGTGTGCAAGGCTGTGTGTGTGAGTGTGCGTCGCGTCTGGTCTTATCTCTTCTTCAGGTTTCGTCGCAGCCCGGGGACCGTTTTGTCCTCTAGACAGCCGGGCTGGTGTTTTGCTCCTGAGGTTCACCGAGATATATCGATATTTTATTGATGCTGGGTTACCAGCACAGCTTTTAACCTGTTACTTCCAAGAAGTCCCAATGAAACCGCATTTAAAAACAAAACAAAACGAGAAGACCGATGTGAAGTTAGCTAAGGCAGCTTACTTCAAAATGGATTTCCAAATAACAGGGTTTCATCTAATGTGTTTCTTAGCTTCAAACACAGCAAATCGTGAATCACTATGAACCCTGGCATAATGCTAACAAACCAGGGCTGAAGCCACAAGAGAAATAAATCAGGCAATGAAGAATTACCAACTGGCAAATGTAGCATTAATTAACTCAAGTCCAGCTGGAGGCAGTAGCATGCAAACTTATAAATTGTATTTTCCCCTCCCTGGAAGCAGCTTTGTTAACTCAGAGTGGGCTTTTGACAAGTGCCTACAAATACAGAGCATCCCCCCTTTCATATGAAGGATTTCCAAACATTACCGATTTCTGCTGGGCATCAGTGCTCTATTAGTGCTTACATAATAACAAAACATGCTCCTAAATGACAGGTTCACCAAAAAGCTGAGGCCAACATTATTATTAACGTCAGTACCTCGTTTTTTTGGCCGCTGCTGTCACATAATGCTTTTGTGTCTATGTGTTAATGCCACATTAGAAAAGAGATGCTGTCAAAGGAGAACTTTAAGAACTTTTTTTTAATTATTTTTAATATATACAGCTTCCTGTCTCTGCCTCTACTGGAAACACAAAGGCTGTTTGAAATGCTCCTGCCTCTACACCATAACCACAATACAGTAGACAGGACAGTTTGCTTGGATTTAAAAACTCTACGTGAATGCAGTGGTACTTTATTATTATGCATCAAGTTGTTACAGTCAGGTATTACATAAATAAACACTGTAAAAATTGACTGGGAAGCATGGCTGAATCTAAGGATTAGATTGTATATTTCTGCTAGTTTTGACTGAAAAAATGTTAATAACATCATCTGTCTTCATAACACTGACATAAAACACATCTGTGACAAACTGTTATACTTTTTCAACCTATTTTATAACAGCTTTTATGCATGTTCACTCTTACTTTGGCTCTAGAAACTCAAACAACGATGGAGCCATTTTTACTTCTTTATTTATTTACTTTCTGCTTCTGTTTCTGTTATTGAACTTTGATCCTGGTTAAAAACCAAG
Source organism: Kryptolebias marmoratus (assembly GCF_001649575.2). Lineage (NCBI taxonomy): Eukaryota > Metazoa > Chordata > Actinopteri > Cyprinodontiformes > Rivulidae > Kryptolebias > Kryptolebias marmoratus. The sequence continues at coordinate 10,690,872 of NC_051446.1, read as the reverse complement.
AAGAAATTGTAAACGGCATAAAAAAAAAAGTTCTGGGAGGATCGTTAGCCAAGCTCAGAATCTTTTAGTCGTTTGACAAAGACGCTAATATGGACTTTCTCGCCACTTAGTGGTGCGGCGTGGGTACTTCGGTGTTTTTGTTAAAAGTGTGTAAACAGAACAAAAAAACAACTCACTTTAAAACTTAAAACTTACCTAGAGCAGCGTGAACAGGGCCTTACATGTTTTAAATGTCTTTTTAGGCAATAAAGCCTAAAGTCGCAATTAAATTGGCAGGTGACTGATGATCTGAGCGAATTGTGATGTTAAGAAAGTGCAGTTCTTCTCTTAAACAAAAGCTGTGGCTGCTTATAAAAACCAAAATAAAAATCCCTAAAACTGCTACAAGGCAGGAATTGGCGCAAAAAGAAGAGTCATACACAGGAAGACATTCTTCTCACAAAAGACATCACCATCTTATTGTGTCTTTCATTTAAGCAGTTTTTGAAACTTATCTAATATTTACAATTGTACCATCTTGGCTTTCATTCACTTTGTGTGCTTGTAGAAACAAACTTACATTAGCTTTGTTGCGAGATGCTGTTCGTACGGCCAAGAAGCATAAACCAGGCTTTAGTGTTTTTTGTCCGTTGTTTTAGCTGCTAAAGGCTTTTATTCATATCAAACGAGTCCTATCTTATATAGGGAATTATCCAAGGTACATAAGCTCGTTAAAACATACTGGCAAGATTTTTCAAACTTTAAAAGAATTTGGATCCTTTTAAATGTAGCTTTGTTTTCTATTTGATAACAGATGTTTCTAAAGTCTTTTATGTCTCTTTGGGCCTGAACTCGTTGGTTTTATTTTGAAGCGCCATTCATTTTTTGTATACAATGACTTGAATGGAGGACTGAAGTTATTTTTTTTTCCTTTTCAGGTACAGCTGCTCCAATGGTACTGTTTCATTTGCAATTCATATTGAACTCGTTGAGGGGAGCTTTAAAAATCTTACCCATAGATCAATGGCCTTGTTCTGCAACGATGCAGCACATGGTGTTACTTATGTCTTTTGAGCTTGTACAATGGAATGTAATTACCATGCAAATCGCAGAAGATTGTCTGCCAAAACAGTTCATGTTCAGCAAGATTTAGTGGGCTTGAATTAACAACCATTACAATGGGATTTTCTAATAAATGCGCTTGATTGTGTTTATTTTATACTCTTGCATGTTTAGTGGTGAAACATCTTGTGAGTTTGTGTCACCCCATAGACTGAAGCAGTCATGATTTTGGCTCTGTATATAATATTTGTTATGTGTGTACTGGGGTTCAGGTGTGGTCTGTCATGTCACTGTACTATACTGACGACGATCACCATAAGGTCCAGATGGGTGGAGCTATCTGGCCCTCATTAAGGCCTTCCCCTGGGGCTCTGGGACCAAAAGCACTGGTGGATGGGGGTGTTTTTTTTTCTTTCTGAGGCCTCTTTATGATGGATGTCTCCTGGAAATGAACAGGGCACAGCCACAATGGACTGATTCCTTAATAGTCCCCCATATAGAGGAAATGGATGAGTGGTCCTCTGAAAACACACTCATGCAAATGTATGAACACATGAAAAAACACACCCAAATCTCGTAATCTACTCAAAACTAACCAGCCGAGCGTGACTGGCTGTGATTTGGAACAAACGCCAAAGATAAACGGAACGGGTTTTAGCATTTTTACTCTTAATTCTCTCAAATCTTGGCCGCATATCTCCTGCTGCACTTGTGATGAACAATGTAATTGCTTCACATTTTTTAACAGAGGCAGACACAACACACCGCATGACACAGCATGGCTCTGATGGGGCCCCAGAGGGTTCTGGCTCCTCCAGTCTCCACCTGCCACTCCCGGTCCCATCTGAGCCCCGCTGCTACATCATCATTGTTAAGTAGCACCTCCTCGTTTCGTACACCCCATCATAACGCTGTCAGTCCAAACCATGTAATCCCCACTATCTCTAGTTGAGCGCTGTCCACGTGGAGTTACCCCAAGCCCCCGCAGGATCAATAGCCAGTGGCCTTGGCTGGCCTCAAGTAACTCACAAGGGAGGTTTGCTGAAATATTGGAAAATGGACAACAAAAGAGAGGTTCCTTAGAAAGCAGAGGATTATTATAAGCTGCAGGATAATCCCTGTGTCTATCATATTGTAAGTTTGATCTCACACTAAATGAGCAGTATAAAGAAGAAGCTAAAACAGAAGTGTTAAACTGCCAATTAATTTTGCCGTCTAGTATTTGTGGGGGATTTTCTTCCATAACACATGGTGTCTCCCAGATGTGTTCAGCTCTTAACTTAACGGCGATGAATACATCCCCTTTGCTTCACCTCCACTCCTCTCTTTGCATGCACCCAAACCATTGTGGAGAAGTATGAAGGATATCTTGCTCATATAGTCTTAGAAAAGCCAACTGGTTTATGTCATTTTGATTTGATGATAGAAAAAAAAAAAAACAATTCACAGTTGTCTGAAGTGTTAGATTTTAGATGTCCCATTCGGTTCCTGACACATTTACTAATGATTTAGTCTGTTTTGACTAGATCATTTATGGGTTCCTGTTGGAATTTTGAAAACTGCAACACAACCCAAACCTAGAATCTTGACTTTGAAATCACATCCCAACCACAAAACCCAGCATGGAGTCAATGCTACTGTGTTTGTGCGCACAGAATGACAAATATGGCATTGACATCAACTGGTGTTGCTAACAAAGACTGGTTAGTTAGCATATTTATCTATCCATCCATCTATCTATTGTATTTGTCCACTTCATCCTGTTTAGTGACTGGGCACAGCTAACCAACCTTAGCGAACACAAAAAATGACTATAACTCTGTCAATAAAATCATAGATATTGAGCTAGAATTTGGTGTGGTAGCTGAGAGTCATTACCAACACACGAGTAAGAGTTGTGAATGACTCTCAGCTACTAACATATGAGGTTTTAACTCAGTTATAGCCATTTTTGTGTTTTGTAAGGCAAGTTGGCTGTGACAACCACCTTCACCTGTGTTGAGTTCAAAGCTTAATCAGCTGTAGGTCTACATTAAATGATAACTTTCTAAAAGTTTCGATAAAATCAGTCCATTGGTTCATAGGATATTTTGCTACGATAAAGCGATAATTACAGTTCAAGTACATGTCATGGTGTGGGGTAAAGGAGGCGAACCCAGTATGCAGACTCATGATGAAAATAAACTAATTTATTTAGAAACAAAAAACAAAGAGCTGACGGGGCAGCAAACAAAACCTAAACTAAACCAGGAACTAAACAGACACGAGACAACCAGGACACAAGGGGCGTCGAGAAGCTACAACAACTAGACATACAGCACATAGGGGAGACAAGAATACAACAATGAACCAGCAAGTAAGTGGAGAAAGTGACCGGGTTTTAAAGACAGGATAATGATGGGAAGTGGGCACAGGTGAGTTATTACAATTGTAGGCAGGTGGAGATGGGCGTGGCAGTAAAACCAGAGACTGACTGCAGGAAACACAGACACGAGGAACAAGAACTGAACTAAGACCAGGATAAACACAGGAACCAAATAATCAAAATACAGAAAACACAATATAAACCCAAACAGTACATATATTTAGGTGTTTTGTAAACAAGCAAAAAACAGCATCCTCTTCCAATATTGTAATTTGGCTGCAGTGTTTAACTTGGCTGATGACATTGTTTGTAGTTCTGATAAAATCTTATGTAATGTAACTTCCTGTCTCCTTTTTTTCTTGGGGCATCACCAGAATTTAAGTCACAGATATGTCCTCAAGCTCACAAAGTTTTATGTTCCAGAAGTAGGACAAGGACATTCAGGATGTAATTGTTAGAAAAACGAACAGCTATTTTGTCTGTCAATTAGTGCATCTGTGCTAACCTCATAAAAAAAGCATATTTTCTAATAGATCTTCTCTTTTGATGGTGCTCTTAGGGGCCAGTAATTAGCTCTTTTTGCTTAGGTAATGGTATGGGGCTCTTGGCTCTGAGGCTATTCACAGACAGATTGCTAATGGAGGCGTGTTTGCATCCACTGCCATCATTCCTTCATCAGTCACCCACCCCTTTTATTTGAACAAATGCTCTGAGAGGCACACACTCATACACGCAGTCTTTAAAGAGTCTGGTTAAAAAAAAGAACAAAAATCCACTACACTCACCCTTCATGTCTGCAGTTCATATGTGAGGACATGTATGGTTCATTTAAAAAAAAAGACCCTTTTTATATGTGTGTTAGGCTTTGAGAAATGGGTCCACAGGGACACCAGAAGCATGATAGTGAATGCTTGACTAATGAGGGAATAATGAGTGTGTGTTTGTGTCGGGCAGTGTGTGTGTGGCCTTCATGCATGTGTTTGTGTGTGTGTAACAGACTGAGCGGCTCCTCCTGCTCAAGGTAGAGGAGTTAAAAGGGAAGTCTTCAGACTAAGTGCCTGTGAACACTGCCTCACACTCATAAGATCCAATGAAATTGGTGTGTGTGTGTGTGTGTGTGTGTGTGCTTGTCAGATTTGAGGGGAAAGGATGTATTGATAGCAGGTTTGTGTTTCAGGCACGTTGGAAACCTGAGCTGATACCAGAGGACTGCCAGAGCGCATCCTGTCTTTGCTGTGTGTGTTATGTATGTGTGTGTTCATCATCTCTTCTTACCATTCTCTTATTAATGTCTTATTTAGAAATAACTGGGAACATTTTTAATATGCTACATGAAATAGAGCATTGCATACTCAAAACAAGGTGAACCCAGCATCCAATGACCAGTGTGTTGTTTAATGGAACAGAAAAGAAATCATTATTAAAAGAAGGAAATATATTTAAGAAAAAAAACACCCAGCTCACCCTTTTTGTCCACTTTACTTCAAGCTCGGGTCCTCTGCCAGATGCCTGGGAGCTTGATGGTTCTCCTCAGTATCTCAGCTGTTCCTAGGACTGCCCTCATCTGGACAGAGATCTCTGAGGTTGTTCCTGGGATCTGTTGGAGCCACTCTTCCAGTTTGGGGGTCACAGCACTGAGTTCTCCGATAACCACTGGCACCACTGAGGTCTTGACTTTCCACAGCTTCTCTGTTTCCTCTTTCAGCCCTTGGTATTTCTCAAACTTCTCGTGCTCCTTCTTCCTAATGTTACAGTCTCTTGGAACTGCTACATCTATCACCACTGCTTTCTTCTGGATCTTATCTGTCACCACAATGTCCGGTTGGTGTCATGGCTGGTGATGACAGAGACGAACCCAGAGCGCAGACTCATAGTAAATAAAGAAAACTAATTTATTTAAACAAGGAAAAACCAAAAACAAAAAGCTGACGTGGCAGCAAAAGCAGAAAACATAAACTAAACAAGAAGCTAAGGCGAAAACAAGTACAACCAGGAGCGGGAACAGGAACAGGACAGAGACATACAATGAACCAGCGGAGTAGTGGAGAAAGTGACCGGGTTTTAAACACTGAGGATGACGAGGTAAGTGGGAACAGGTGAGTGGGGATAATCACAGGCAGGTGGAGATGGGCGTGGCAAGGAAACCGAGAGAATGAAACACAAACACAAGAGACACAGACAGAAATCCCAACAGAAATGTAACAATATAAATAAAAACCAGATCACTAAATGGAAACAAGACAAAAACAAAGAAAAAAAACAAAAACGCCACAATTGGTTTTTGGGTAGCCATCACCTGTTTGTCAGTCTGGATCTGGAAGTCCTACATCTTAGCCCTGCCATTCTCCACCACATAAGTTGGAGTCTCCCACTTTCACTATGAGACTTCCAGTCCATATTCCACACAGATGTTCCTGTACACTATTCCAGCTGCTTGGTTATGGCATTCCATGTATGCTTTGCCTGCCTGCATCTTGCATCCCGCTATTATGTGCTGGACCGTCTCAGGGGCATCTTTACACAGCCTGCATCTTGGGTACTGTCTGGTGTGGTAGACAACAACAGGACACTAGGAGCCTTCATTGAGAACTCAGTGGGAATATATATATATATATATATATATATATATATATATACAGCAAACCAGATGACCATATCTAACGTAAAAAGCTTGTGTATAGTATTAAAAACCCAATTTTGTCTCTTTTTATGCATTCCTTAGCTTAATACACACAGTAGACATTAGCTATATTTACCTGTCTAGCAAAGTTACAAGTTATAAATTTCTTCTAAATGGGCTAACATTTTGATTGTCTCTGAATTGGTTGCAGATATTGAGAAAATAATGAAACCAATTACTCATGGCCACATTAACTACCAGTATGCCATTGCAACCAGAATGTCCACTGAAAACCTAGAATAAGTTAAATAAATCTTTCAGCCATTTCTGTGTTAAAGTTAACAACAAATAATAACTTTTAAGTAGATAGCTCTTTTAACCACTTTAGATTAGCAGTTTAAGTCTGACAAGACTGACAAGCTAAGACCAAAGTGGGTCTGCAATCTCAAAACAACTCCAATCACCAAAATTTCATAACAGTTCATGCAAACATCACTTTATAAGCTTTTACAATGCCATCACTTTCACGTATCACAATAATTTCAGCAGAAATATTATGAATTTCCTGCCGGAAGTGATACAGCTCTGCTGCTGACACTTTACTGAATGGTCAACAACTCAACAGCGCACAGTTTGTAGTTTCTTAAACATTTGTATTTATTAAGTTTTAATTTAATTTTAATTTCAGTTTGTATGAATTAAGATGTTGTAATTATGCTCACATTTTTATTTTTATCATTGGGAATCAAATCCAATATTCAGTAGCCTGTCTCGAAAGCAAGTTACTGTACAAGCCAGCAGAGTAAAATTACTTTTGTTTATAGTAACTACGTTTTAAGGTTATATGCCTTTAATTTGGTAACTTCCCCATGAGCGGAAGCATGCTAACAGAATTCAGCTCAACAAGAAAAGGAAGACGAAAGGTCAAACTGAAAAGAGCTAATGACAACACAGAGAAAAGATGACGGAAAAGGTTAAAAAGCAACTCTAGTTTAGCTTCAGTCGATAGGGGAACGAGGTTTGTAACTGTGATTAAAGTATATTGAGTAACTTGAAATGTTTATGGGAAAAGATGTGATTGGTTGTGTTAATGGAAAGAAATGTACTAATGTAATGGGCTATACATAACAATGGATGGTAAAATAGTTGTAATTATTGTTGTTTGCTCTTGTCTAGCTCTTACGTTGATGAGACAGATGGCTTCAATAAATCATCATTCAACCATCTCGATATTGACTGGATGCTACAGTTTGAATCGCCTTTTTGCTGAAAAGTGCTATATAAATAAATTAGACTTGACCACAGTTACTGTTTTGCATTGTTTCTTTAATTAATGGAACTGTTATTAACCTAAACCTGAAACAATCCCTAAAGTTGTGTGTTTTTAAAATGCTCCAGCTTCAGTGGGTAAAAAACAACGTCTAATAGTCTAACAGACCAAAGTGAGGATGATCTGTGATTAAACCAAGCTGAGGTGCTGACTCAGAGCTGCAAGCGACCCTGATGGTGACTGATTGGTCAGTCGGTCAGGTGTGCGCCAGGTGTGTCGGCAGATGTCTCCCCGCCTCCCGAGGAGGCCTCTGGAGTCATTTACTCCTAAATGAGTCCCATCTGCTGGGCTTTGGCGCCAACTTGGAGGAGCACAGAGCGCGACGCCTTCGGCGGGAGACGTGTTTGTGTAGCGCTGCTGTCACATGCCTATTTGTCAGGATCGCTGGAGGGTCACAGCAGAGACACTCTGTCACTGCACGCGCTGTGATGGGCGTTGTGTGATGAATGCCAAAGTGAGTAACGAGCGTGTGCGGTCGTATGGCATGTGTTTGCGAAGGCTGTATGCTCTGAGTTGAGGGTGACCTCATTGTTTACGGTTTTTGTGTACTAAACCCCTTTGACAAATTGAACCCTTCACTGTTATCTACACTGGGTTCCAAAACTATTCACCGGCCTTGGTATTCTTTCTATTCTGCTGCCGTACGACTTGGACTTTAAATGGATTTTCAATCTGATTAGAAGTAATGGACCTACACTAAATGATGCACATTAACTTTAAGTTGGATGGGTGTGTTCAACCAGCTTTTAACCCTCCTAAAGTAGAGAGAGGGAGAGAAACCCTTGAAACTTAGGGTCAATTTAACCCAAAGGACACAGGAGTGTTAAATCAAACCAGAGATTCTCAGTTGGATCGAGATGCAGGCTTAGACTGGACTGGGCCATTCCAGAACATTTAACAGGAGTGTTGCTCCAGCAGTGTGTGCTTCGAGGTGACCCTCCGTCCCAGTCTCAAATCTCTGGAAGACTCAAACACATCAGGAATTTTGCTCCATTCATTGTTCCTTGAACTTTGATCCGTTTCTCAGTCCCTGCTGATGAAAAACACGCCCGCATGATGATGCTGCTGTCTCCTTGCCGCACTGTGGGGATGTGGTTTTTAAGTACAATGAGAGGTATGGTCAGAAAGATCAGTTTTAGTATAATCAGCACCTTCTTCCACTTGCAGAATCACCAATATGTCTTTACCACATTCTTTAGGACAGTGATGTCCAACCCTGGTCCTGGAAGGCCAATATTCTGCACATTTTAGTTGTTTCTCTGCTCTTCAGCAGGTCTTCAACTTCTGCAGAAGCCTGTTAATCATTCAGCCATTCAAATCAGGTATGCTGAAGCAGAGAAACAACTAAAGCACGCAGGATAGTGGCCCTTCAGGACTAGGATTGGACACCACTGCTCCAGGCATTTAGGTCAGTCCATATCTATGATACATTTAGGTCTGACCTTTGACCACAGATGGTCAAAGGTCTTCTTAATGTGGATAAATCATTTACTTTCTTCATTTTCCAGACTGGGTAGGTAGGGATTTCTCAGCTTATGAGTTTTTCTTTGCTCAGTATTAAATTCACAAAGTTACTAAGTGTGGTTTTCCTCTTTCACTTACTGTTGTTGTCCTAACACTATAGTAACCATAAATGTGTTGTGAACTATTTTCTTTATCAATGTCTCTAAATATATGATCTACTGTTTTCATCAATTTCAAATAACCTGCTACTTTGAAGTGGCATTCTATAGAAAGGCTATAATAAAAATTTCATTTCAGCTCACGCAAACTCTGTTTCATAGGCCCTTGTGGTGCTGCTGGTTATTTACACCGAATGTTGCGGTTATTTGCAAGCCCAATTAGTGGCGGGGGCCGTGAGGCGTAGCACTTCTGGTGCAGCCTGAGTCACCTCTGGTTGGAAATTTTACAATATCTGTGACTAAATAGCTTTGTAATGCAAAAACTGATGGTGTAATATTAGCCTTTGCATGAACTGCAAAAGACTGGAGTTGTTTAAGGACTGCAGTGTTACACTTTGGAAGTTAGCTGGTATTGACAAGCTAATACTGATCACCTTAAAACAACTCCAGGCTATAAAATTTCATAGCGGTTCGTGCAAACTCCATTATTTAAACCCGTGGCGTTCCACAGATATTTTGTCATAAATATGAACTCCCAGGTTGCACCAGAAGTGCTACAGCTCTCTGCTGCTGGTGTTCTTTGTGCTTGTAAAAACCTATGAAATTGTGTTTGCATGGGCCATGATGAAATCTTTAGGACCGGAGCCATTTACGCAGCTTACAACACAGTAACTTAACTCCTGTTTATGAGCATGGTTCACGCCATGCATACATCAGCTTCTTAATGTCTTTTTTTTTTCTACTTCCAGAAGTATGATGCCCAAAGCCCTCGACGGCCAGATAGTCATGGAGAAAACACCTCGTTACTTTGTTACAGTGGACACGCCGCCACGGATCCATGCCATGTCCCGAGATGTGAAGCTGATTGTGGTCGTCCGTGACCCGGTGACTCGAGCCATATCTGATTACACGCAGATCATCTCAAAGACCCCTGACATCCCTTCCTTTGAGAGCCTTGCCTTCAAGAACCGCTCCACAGGTAAATAATGTGTGGTTTGATGCATTGAACAAAAGACATTACTATAAATTAATAAAAATAAGACTAAAGCAATCTGGACCAAACCTGCTGCCATACTTTAGAGCTGTTTCAATCTGATTGGCTAGACTGGTAAAAAGTGCCAGATTTCACAGAAACCTGAAATTTTGAGACAACGGGTAAACTCATTTCCCCTGTAGCCATGAAATATGCCTAGCTATTGGTAAAAATAAATCTAGAGTTGTTGTGTATTCATCTTTTTCAACTCCAATCCCCAAAATTTCATAGCAGTTCATCCAGAAGCTGATTTATAATAATAATTAGCTTTACATCCTCATCATTTTTGCAGTACAAGTTTTTAAGAAGTAATTTTTGTAGTTATTTAGGGGCGCATTAGCATCAGCAGCTAGCAGTTGCTTTAGTCTAGGCCACATCCAGCAGGAATAGCTCAACATTTCTGCCAGAATAACCATGTGATGCAAAACAGACAGCAGTGCAAAGACATGCAAATTAGGATTCACTTGAAATGCTATAATATTTTTAAGATTAGAGTTGTTAAACAACAGCACTTCAGTCCTGCTGGCCTTGGGTTAGCTGTTCAGTTAAAAATTAAACTCAAATTTCTTCAAAGTGGCTTCAGTATAACTTGATTTTCTTCCCTTCCACTTTACAATTTATAGTGCACATAAATTATTGTAATAATAACTGTTAAATAATTCATTTCACATCCCTGCAGTGTATTCTTACCTACATGTAGATTTGTTATGTAGTGGTGAACCATTTGAAGTATAGCAGAGGCTCCTCTTTTATTTGTGAAGACATTTATTTGTCCTTTCGTAAACGTTCGGTCTGTCCTGTTGCTGGGGTAAAGTGTTCGAGGCAAAGAACCATCTCCGTTATCCAGATGACTACAACCTTGTTCAAAGGCCTTGCCTCTATTTATTTACATCTTAGTTCGGTTTCTGTCAGAAATAAGTGGAAATTAAGATATGAGTGGTTTTGTTTAAACCTGAACAGTAAGACACATGTCAAAAACTCAAAAAAAATATTTTTTTGCTGTTTTAGTAAATTTAATATTTTGCATCTGTAATCCCCACAAGTTTTGCTTCCTGTGCCATTTTTAAAAAATGGTACAATATCTTAGTTTAAACTTTTTACATGTTTACTACGTTCCATTGTGAATAAAATATGGGTTTATGAGGTTTGCAAATCACAGCATTCTGTTTTCATTTACATTTTACACAACACCCCAGCTTTTTCAGAACTGGGCTTGTATATTTAACTAGTCCCGTTCCTCCCGACTGATTATGTTAATGAGAACTCATGAGACAAATGAAAACAAACCATCACTATTGTTCTTTCTCTTCCCTTCCCAACCTTCAACTTAAGGTCAGATTGATTCTTCGTGGAGTCCGCTGTGGATCGGTTTGTACGCCCAACACATGGAGCGTTGGCTGGCGTGGTTCCCCAGGACTCAGATTCACCTGGTCAACGGGGAGAGGCTCATCTCAGACCCGGCTGGAGAGCTGGGCAAAGTCCAGGACTTTCTGGGTCTTCAGAGGATAGTCACGGACAAGCACTTCTACTTCAACAAAACCAAAGGCTTCCCCTGCTTGAAGAAGCCGGAGGGCAGCAGTAAACCTCACTGCCTAGGAAAGACAAAAGGGAGGACACACGTCTCCATCAACCCAGACGTGATTCAGAAACTTAGGGATTTCTACAAACCTCACAACCAGCGCTTCTATCATATGGTAGGACAAAATTTTGAATGGCAGTGATCCTCAAGGCCGTGTGGAGTTAGATGCTTTGGGTGCAAACCTGCCGTCCGAAACGACTCGGGAGGACACGAAAGAGAGCCGTTTATGTCCCTCGGACCAGCCACGCAGCAGCTCGGAGACGTGACGCTGAAATCCTGGTGTCGATACATTCAAGTCTATTGGCCAATCTGTCGTCACCAACGAGCGCGTGAAGATGACGTTCAGGCATTGTGGTCGAACAGAGCAGTTTTGGTGCAGAGGTTTGCGATTAGAGTGGATTTCCTTTAAAGGTTGTGGCTTCTTAGATGTGAAATCAGTGTAGCTTTTAGTGTCGTTGGTTGGCAATTCAATCCCGACCTCCCAATCAGCTGTAGTTGGACGAAAAGATAATAAAAAATAAATTAAAAAATGAACATCACACGTTTGGATTTCTGACCCCCCCC
>NC_051446.1:10599171-10678688 GCF_001649575.2 Kryptolebias marmoratus | reverse complement strand
AAATCAACCGCGCCCCCTCCCCCTTCGTGTGTTTGCTCCTCAGCCTGAGTTTAAGAATTTAAAGGCAATCAGCACGTCCACACTGAGAAGCGTCCTGCAAGCGTTGTTTCCAAAAAGTGGGGGGATGAATCTTTAATGTGGTGGGGGCAGCGGAGAGAGTGAGGGAGGAGATCTTAGCGTGAGCTCGGATCTGACTGAGTGGTTTGTATTCTTGAATAATGAATGCGGTTAAATGGATGTAGAGAGGGACTGACGTGGATCACTCGGCTCATTTGTATGCTCCGCTTATCTTAGCACCCCGCCATAAAACCGGCCTGCTGGGCTGTACTTTGAGGGACGTGATGGGACCACCGGAGGACGGCCGAAGCAGGACTAGAAACCGAAGATCGATGCGGGGACGTTCAACCAATCACTAGCCATACCCGTGAATGTGATGTTTGAGGCTTTCCTGCTTTTTGTTTTGGTTTCAGTTTGCATGCATTTGCACTAGTTGGAAAGCATAAAAAAATAAAGTTATTTTTAAGCGAATACATTTCTTTTCATTATTTTCTGTTGTTATTCACTTCAACTGTATCTCAACTAAGTGTTGGTTTTGGGTTGCATACCATGAGGGTGATTATTTATTATCTGTTAGTTTGTTGGGTAAAATGAGAAATACAGTTTTAAAAATATTTTCTTTAAATCAGTGCATTTCAGTGAGAAGCCACATAGTGTCATTATTGGGGTGGAATGAGGCGAACCCAGTATGCAGACTCATGATGGAAAAAATGAACTAATTTATTAAATAAATAATCAAAAACTTCAAAACAAAGGCTGTCGTGGCAGCAGAACTAAACGTAACAAAACCTAAACACAAGAACACAGGAGGAAGCACATACCGGTAGGAAAAAACTGGACAGCACAGCAAGGAAATGTGGAAAGTGACTGGGTTTTAAAGGCAGAGGGTAATTAGTGGAAGTGGGCACAAGTGAGATGATTACAGTGCTAGAGGCAGGTGTAGATGGGTGAGAACAGGGAAGAGAGAGAGAGTAACTGAGGAGAAGTGAATGGTGGCTGAGGCACAGGGAAGAGACAACTAAATAACACAAACAATAAACTCAAACTGAAACATGAAGACAAAACAGAATACAAAAACCCAGATCCTAACACATAGTTATTTAAAAACCAGATGATTTCAATTTAACTACACTGGTTCTGATAACGCCCAGAATCAACACCAGCGTCTCTGAGTAGTAAGGTCTAAAAAAGAGACATCATGAAGACCAAGGAAGTCTCCACACAGGTCAGAGAGACAGGTGCAAAACTCCTGAACATCCCCACAGAGCTCCATTAAATCCAATTATTAGAAAATGGAAAAAAAATGATGCCACCACATCAAACCTGCCGAGAGGGGGTTGTCCACTAAAACTCAGAGATCGGGCATTAATCAGAGAAGCAACCAAGAGGCCAAATATAACCCTGATGCAGCTGCAGCTCTTCTGCAGAGATAGGAGGATCTGTCTACAGGACACAATCATTACTTAACCTAAATGAACTATTTAGCAACAGGAAGCTCTTATAAACAGAAAAACTAACATTGTTTTAGAACAATCGGGAATGAACAAATTTTTTTTTTTAACAATTTCATTAAATAAATAACTAAAGCTTCCCTGAATAAGGACAACAGGTCCCAGTTGAATGTATTGTGGCGCTGAAAGCTGGTGTCCTCGTGAGGACACAGAGTCTCTGACGGTTAAAGAAAAAATAAGGCACACCATTTGAAATTTCTACTCCAAACGTGATAAAAGATGCTGTGATCGGAAATTGATCTTACTGATACTACAGTGAAGCACGGTGATGGCGACATCATGATGCGGGGATGTTTTTATTTTTAACTGGCAGGGACTAGGAAACTGGTTAGGGGTAGAGGGGGTAGATACATACACCACTTTTTAGTTTTAAACTGAATAATTTTCTAAAACAAGTTTTTTTTCCCACTATTTAACTTCATTAATCTGGATAATAAATATATTTTTTTAGTAGATTCATTGCTTACAATCCAGTTTAGAATTCCAATAAAATTCCAGATTGGCAACATAATAGAAAGACTATCAAGGGAGGTGAATACTTTTGCAACCAACTGTATGGCAACTAGAAGACAACACCTCCATCTTGTGGTCATCAAAGCTCAGTTTAGAACAAAAACAATACCAAAAATTATAAAACCAATATTTTTTATTACGATATATGCATTAAATTTACTTTCAAATGAAATTTTAACAACTGTTTCATTCATATTGTTAGAGAAGGTTGCAAATGATCCTCAACAAATGATGTAACCAAGGAATAACTACGCACAGACAGACAACGCAAATCCCGTAAGCTATGATGAGTACAGAAAAACAAAAAAAGCATCATGCTTTACTGGAACACAGGTTGGTGAAAAACAAGTCAAACTCAAGCAGAATATATTGGAAAAGTCATTGACATTGCATTTCACTAAGAAATGAACAATAAAGTACACAAATGTCTCTTTTTAAATGCACTTAAAATGCATGTAGATAGCAATTCAGGTGTGCATTTTTCAATACAAGTATCACATTATTAATAAAAACACTTAAATACACACCGAGGGCTTCCGAAGGAGAGCCTTCCTCCCACTGATGAGTTTTGGCAGTTTGCACAGACAGCTACACGTTTCTTTTGAAGCGGATAGGCAGAGAAACAGCTTCACCCTTATCAAAGCATGTTGCGTGATCGGAGGCATGCTTCCGGATGTGAAAAAGGCACTCAGCATTTCCTGGCATCCGCCGCCCTAAACGGTCACACTTGGCAGCTTTTGTTCCACTGCGCGAAGGTAAGGTCCTCGGGTCCATTCTTCGTGGATATAATCGACCCAGTCCACCATCAGCCCCAGACTCTGCTTTGCATGTGATTGCAAAAAGTCGAAAATTCTATGAAAGTCCAAAGTGGTGTAAGGTGTGTTTGAAACAGTTTGCCGAACAACGTTTTGTTCATTTGGTTTGTAAGGAAGGCAGTGCATCGTCACTTTAATACAAGAAGTATGGTTTTATCAGTGGGCTGTCCGGAAATCCATATCTACAGCTGAGCAAGTCATGCATGCACACGTTTCAACTTTGTACACCTTCAGTGTGTGAAATCCAAACCATCAAGCCTTGGTCGTGCTTGTTTTAAATGGTACAGTATTAACAAAGAGGGTAGGGATGTCACGGCCCTTTTACAAAAAGGTTCTGACTTTTGGTTTGTTTCTCTGCTTCATAACACCCTTAGAGAACCCATGGAGTGAATCTGATATGTCATGTAATTAAGTTTTGTACAAGAGCATTATGGTCTGGCATCAGAAATATAAAGAACACCTTATTTTTAAAAAGCCTGGTACTTTAACTTGTGAACAGAACACAGTGGCTGACAAAAAAACAAAACAAAGATAATTAGAAACCTAAACTGTGTTAAAAATATTGTTCTGAACCAACACAAGTCACAAAATGACTTTCTAAGTAAAGACAGTAAGCATTAACATAAAGAACTGCAAACCTTAATTTTGCTATTTGCACAAATTTTGATAATAATGTCTTAATGGGACTTCTTATATGTATATGTACACTATATTGCCAAAAGTATTCGCTCCCCTCCGTTCCCACACATATGAACTTGAGTGACATCCTATTCTTAATCCACAGGGTTTAATCTGATGTTGGTCCACCCTTTGCAGCTCTAACAGCTTCAGCTCTTCTGGGAAGGCTTTTCACAGGTTTAGGAGAGTTTATGGGAAGTTTGGACCATTCTTCCAGAAGCTCATCTGTGAGGTCAGACACTGATGTTGGACAGAAGGCCTGGCTCACAGTCTCTGCTCTAATTCATCCCAAAGGTGTTCTGTCAGGTTGAGGTCAGGACTCTGTGCAGAACAGTCAAGTTCTCCCACACCAAACTCCATCATCCATGTCTTTATGGACCTTGCTTTGTGCCCTGGTCATGTTGGGACAGGAAGGGTCATCCCCGAACTGTTCCCACAAAGTTGGGAGCATAAAATTGTCCAAAGTGCCTTGCTATGCTGAAGCATTCAGAGTTATTTTCACTGGAACTAAGCAGCCAAGCCCAACTCCTGAAAAACAACCCCACACCATGATCCTCCCACCACCAAACTTGACACAATGCAGTCAGACTAGTACCCCCAAACGTAGACTCTTCCATTGGATTACCAGACAGAGAAGCGTGATTCGTCCCTCCAGAGGACACGTCTCCACTGCTCTAGAGTCCAGTGGCGGTGTGCTTTACTCCACTGCATCCGACTTTTTTCACCTGGTGATGGAAGGCTTGGATGCAGCTGCTCGGCCGTGGAAACCCATTCCATGAAGCTCTCTAAGCTGTTCCTGAGCTAATCTGAAGGCCACAGGAAGTTTGGAGGTCTGCAGCTGTTGACTCTGCAGAACGTTGGTGACCTCTGTGCTCTATGAGCCTCAGCATCCACTGAGCCACTCTGTGAGTTTACCACTTTGTGGCAGAGTTGCTGTTAATCACAATCATTTTCACTTTGTTATAAAACCACAAACAGTTGATTGTGGAATATTTAGTAGTGAGGAAATTTCATGACAGGACTTATTAAACAGGTGGCATCCTATCACTGCACCACGCTGGAATTCACTGAGCTCCTGGTAGCGACCCATTCCTTCATTAATGTTTGTAGAAGCAGTCTGTATGACAAGTAGCTTGATTTTATACACCTGTGGCCATGGAAGGGATTGGAACACCTGAATTCAATGATTTGGTTGGGTGAGTCAATACGTCTGGCAATATAGTGTATTTATTAGAGGTGAAACTGTAAATGTATTTGTACCTAACCCTCAAAGTACATTTGTCTGGGACGGATACAGGCAACCAGACAAGTCACTGCTCTCATTTAGAAGAGAGCACACTTTTTTTTTTTTTTGTCAATGGATTTTTACAAACTGCCACAACAGAAAAGCAGCAGAGGAAGATACTATCTAAAGCACTCTGTGCCAAAGCAAAGCAAGAATGGCTAAATCAAATGAAACACAAATACTTGGAGAGCTGCCTGTTTGTTTCAGACCACAATGAGAGGTGATGTATGGAAAGCCAAACTTGACATAAGTCCCATACTTTGCTCACTATTAAATAGGTCACCCGGTGTTTAATAAGCACCATATGAACAGTACCGTATGAACAGCTCACTAGCTAAGAAGCTAGGTGTGACTGTTTAGCATTTTATTTATTTTGTATTTTCAATACCGGGAGATAGCATTTAAGAGTCTCCCAGCTAGCAAGGGTGGTTTGTTTTTGTTTTGCTTGTGTTTTACCTGTTTACAATAAGCATTTGGCATTTGTTTTATTCATGTTGTACCAAAACGTCACCAGGTACCTACTGAACTGTGATTTATACGTACCATTACACCGCTAATATATACAATGTTGTATGTTTGTGTGTAGGAGGTAATTAATTTAATGAAACTTTAAAATATTCTTTTCAAGTAAATACTGGTGCTTGTGGTCTTTTAAGATACCATTGACACACCAAAGTACTGGCAAATATTAGTTAGAAAACATGTTTACTAGCAAGGTTTTCTGTGTAGCCTAGCTTGCTAATGTGAATAAAAATGAAAGAAAATGTGTGCCTGCACAATCTAAAGAACCTCTTGGGAAAAGGGAATCCTAAAATATTTAAAGGCTTTGCTTTTAACATGAACTTTTTAGTAGTGAAACACTGAATGTGCAGCTTTTAAAGCAATCAAAACAAGAATAGTATCCTTGTGCTGCTGTTCTACAGATGAAGAGCGAAATGGCCACCCAAAGTTACCGTTGCTGGACTTCGCCTCCACATCAAGTGTAACAAAATTTGTTCAAAACATTTTAGAATAATCCCTCCATTGGACTCAGACACACACACACACACACACAAAAGGTAGCAATCAGACGCCTTGACACTGTTGCTATGGTGGAAGGCAGGAAGTTAAAATGCTGAGTGAAGAATCTTAAGTCCTAATTTAGGATGATTAATATCTACATAATGTTATATATTTAAGCAAATACTGTATGTCAGAGTAAAGATATAAAAGTAAAACATGTTTTTTTTTTTAAATTACAAAGTGCACACTGCTGTTTAAATTTCCACATTTCACAGTTGAATGACAGGTGCTTTAAGATGAACCAGTTTCAGTAATGGAATAGTAGAAGTGGAATAAAATTTTGCCAAAAGAATAAGTGTTAATTATTCTCAAACTGGAGTGTTATGTCAGTGTTTCATGCAGGTTAATGATATAGAAACTAAATATCCATCCATCCATTTCTTTTCGTTGCCTGCTTGATCCTGTTTAGGGTCGTGGTAAAATATTCAGCCAATAAGGTGGAAATCTGAAACCATCTTAGCACATTTCCTGCTCAGAGAGTCCACTCTCAGGACTGTGATGAAGAGAGAGAAAGGTTTAATTAAAAAATAATAAAGAAAAAAGGATTTTTCTTTTCATTTTTAGTTATTGAAATGTTATGAATTTTAAAAAAGAGTGACTTAAAACCTCATTTTTGTTCCTACTTTTAGTTTTCACGTTTTATTTAACCTGGTTGTTTAGACAAGAATTAGGAGGAAAAAGAGCCATCTTGACTTTGAAGGTGAAGTTGTAGTTTTAGCTCATTTTTGCAATTATTTGAATTTTTACTGCTTCAAAAAGGAACTCGCTAGGAAACCTAAAAGATTAGCCAAATAAAGACCCACTTATACAATGTGGTCAGATGTTTACATACACCAAACCACAGGCACGAATGTCATTAATATGAGCCTTTAATGATTTATTTGAACCGTTCTCTTTTTCCCCAGGTGGAATGATTATACAATAAACAACTTCAATGATCTTTGAAAACTAAATTGGGCACACATCTTTGAATGTATCATGAATTTTCTCTTTCAGGGTCATAATTACACTTACAAACTCAAATACATACATACACCCCCACTAGTATTTGGGTAAATGTCCCTTAGCAAGTTGCATGTTGAACACACATTTTGTACCCACCAACAAGCTTCTGGTATAATTCTGGCTGAATATTTAACTGATCTTCTTTGCATTTAACTTGGTTAGTTTTCCTGGCATGGACCCAGCTTTTAAGCAGCGTCCACAGCTTTTCAATGGAGCTGAGGTCAGCGCTTTGGGAAGGCCAGTCCAGAAACTTAATGCTAACCTGAGTTATCCAATCAGAAACCAGTTTGTTGTGTTTGTGGTCATTGTCCTGTTGGAACACCCAAAGGTGTCCAAGTATATACCGTTTTACTGTTGGTCTGAAGTGAATTTGAAGAATTTGTGGGAGTCCGTCTTCTTTAGTCTGTCTACTTTGAGCACTTAGTATCTCCTACTTTGAGTCTTTTACCACAGCATGATGCTACTTGACAGTTGGTACAGTGATCTTTGGTTTGAAAGCCTTCAAACACACTTCTTATAGTACTCCATATTTAACCATTGTGGCCATATAGTTCAAGCCAAATGGTTGCGTCTAGTCTGACCATCAATCATCGTCACTAACTTAAAATTAGGCCTCGGTATCGTCAAGTTAAAAAAACATTTGAGAAACTTCCCCACATTTTTCTGTACAGTATAATTTTGTCTCTGCATAAATTAGCGGAAATCCAAAATAAATTCAAACTTGTGCACCCAGTTCAAGTTGTATGTTGTGTAACGATTCCACCCTGGCATCAGAACGGTTCAGATAAATCGCTGAAAGCTCCACATTAACATAACATTCACGCCCATGATGAGTGTGAAGAAGCTTCTGATTGCAACTGTAAACGTTAGGAGTTGGTAAAGAACAAAGCGTTTAAAAAGCGAGCTAAAGGTATAAATAAAAAACGTGATGTGGTAGAACAGTTTGTGTACATAATTCCCACTGTTTTCCACTGAACTGACATGCTGACGTTGCTCGTCTAGCAGTACTCCTCCCCCTGCGGATCTGGCAAGTCGTTGAGGTCCAGGAAAATGGACGTGTTGGAGAGCTTGCGGCTGTTCGCGGACAGGTCCAGCAGCTCCTCGGCCGTGCTCGGCACTGAGCTGATGTACATGTCCCACACCTGCTCCGGAGAGTCCAGCTCCAGCAGCTTCTGTTTGATCTTCAGGTTCTTCTCAATGTTCCTGCGCTTGTGCTTGAACTCCAGGATGGTTTTGGTGTAGCGGTTGATGGTGGTGACCGAGGACGCCATGCAGGCCGTGAAGGAACTCCACGCCAAACTGTAAAGCAAAAAGGAGGAACTGTTCACCTTTACTCAAAACATACCAGAATATACTGCAAATACTTGACTAAATAATATAAAGCACTTTTTATACCAAAGGTCAGAAGGAAAGATTACCAAAATATAAGAGTAAATTGTCCTAAACAGCAACTCTTTCAAAATAAATACTTCAAAAAGCAATTTCTCATTATTTAAAGAAGCCGACAAAACAATTATTCCATGTCAGGACGGAAGCTGCTCCAATCTAATTCTGACAGGTAATAATTACTGTCTGACAGGAAAACTAAGGCTGTTTTGACAAGCATTAAGAGGACAAACAATAAGCACAAAAAGCATGCAAATTTGGACAGCGTTTCATAGCATATGAAATAGGGGCCATTTTTCCTCACAATTCAGATGGTGCACGCCTCATTCTTTTTAGGCCGTAGTGCTCCTGAGTTGTTCATTTTTAGTATTAGTGTTTCATAAATATTTGGTTTCCTAGTTAATTACAGAAATATGGGAATAAATCTATGCTGCCAGATGAAAAACAGGATGATATAAAAGCAGGATAAAACCAATTTATTTTATTTGAGTTTAAGGGAATACAGTAAAAGAATTCTATGTTGTCATGAGTACTAACACATTTGATTGAGCAATGTGTTCATAGAGTAACATACAGCAGCTTATAGTGCTTTCAAGAATTTTTAATTTTCACAATTTTGTTATGTTGCAGCCTGAATATAATTGTTTAAATTCATTGTTTTTCTCATTTATCTACACTTAGTTCCTCGTAATGACACAGTAAAAATATAATTGTATAAAATCTTGTAATTTTTTTCAAATGAAAACCCTGAAATATCATATTTCCATAAGTATTTGGACCTTAGTACTGAGTTAAAGCAACTTTTCAGTTTTAGCCTTGAGTCTTTTTATTTGATGCAACAAACTTTGCTCACCTAGATTGGTGGATTTTCTGCCATTTTTCTTTACAAATCCTCTCAGGCTCAGTCAGGTTAGATGAGGACCGTTGGTGGAGCCATTTTCAGGTCTCTCCAGAGATGTTTGACAGGGTTCAAGTTATGGTTCTGGCCGTCCACTCTAGGACACCCACAGAGTGTCTCTAAGCCACTCCTGTGTTGTCCTCTCTGTGTTTTGGCTCACAGTCATATTAGAAGGTGAACCTTTGTCTCAGTTTGTGGTCCTGATATTTCAGCTTTTTTAAAATACATTTATAAAACTCTATAATAGTCGGATTTCACTTTGTCAATATGGTGTACTGAGTATAGATTAATAAGAAAAATCTATATAAGTATTTGATTGCATCTTCAAGATCAGAATACTTTCGGAATCAACTATAGATAGTTTTAATTGTAAAGTAATCTGAGCCCACTGATAATAGAAAAAAACCCTCTTTTCTCCCACATCCACATCCCCTATGTCTAAATACAGCTCCTTGACAGGACTGTTTTTAGGGGTTTGCTTGAAGTCTTTTTCAGCTTATTATTCTGTATAAGTGCTTCGTTTCTTGCTGGTATATTGGCACCAATGAAGCTTGAGAGCTGAGGTGTCCCTTTACCCTTGTTCCATTTGTCACTCAACGAATTTTGGCACTAAATGACTCTGAAGAAAATCTCACTCACATGTAAGACCAGCTGTAGTCCCACGTTTGAGGTTTCCAGTTCTCCGGTCCCAGACTGACGGTCAGCTGGAAGGCTGTTGTAAACATCATGTGGGCCACCATACCCAACAGTCCTGCCTCACACAGAAAGATAAACACACACACACGGACACATACACACTGATCAGTGCCCTTCTCAAATGGTTCCACATGATGGCAGCATTGTATAAACTGAAGCCGAGGAGCACATTTCTCCCGTTTCTCCCTGAAAGTCTTCCTTCTTTTAAACACCGTTTTGAATGGGGTTCAGATGAAACCCACAAAGAACCAGATGAACAAAATAAAATCCATTACCTGCAAGCAGCAATGCACATTAACTCAAACATTACACAACTTAACAAATGTGAGCATTTACACCAAAACCAGTTTTCCATTTTAGCTCATTAAAAAATAGAGCAACTAAGGCATTAAAGAAGATGTAAAATAAAGTTCATGCCTGTCATTCTATATCCTCGTTTTGAATATAACAGGAAGTTGTTTTTCTTCTCATGACCCTACAGATTTTATTCAAGTTTCCTTAAATTTTTGTTTACATTTGCTAAAAAAACAACGGCCAAGAGTTGCTGCTGGAATTCAAGAAGAACCTTGCAAGGTCCGTGGGAGGTTTTAGGCTTCTCTCTGTGGGAGACGAGCTGTACAGATGTGCTGAGGGTGCACAGGAAGCGCTGTGATAGGTGATGAAAATAGGGGAAATAGAGCCAGCGTTCGGGCACGCCCTGAAGCTAACCCACACAAAACCAGCCGCGCCGTCACTTTTTCTCACCAGCATCCATTCCTTTGGATTATTTACGGCTACAGATACACAACGTGCATGAAAATGAGAGACTGGCGTGGTGCTACTTTCATCAAAAGCCGTCTCTAACATCTCTGACGCTGCAGTCCAGCTGGCCAGACTAACATCTTTCTATGCAGACAGGGACATGGAGGTTTCTGGTAAGGTGTAAGCTGAGTGTGTACATCGGCAATATGTGAAACACACTGAATCTGGGGGACACACAAATGTGAAGGAGGCTTACAAAGCAGCTCCATGACAAAACCTCGAAGAGTCATTTTATATTGCTGTTGTGCTTTTTCCAGCACATAGAACTCAGTACACTAAAGTAAAGGCCTTGCATTCCTTAAAGAAATGCATATTTCCTAACCCCTCTCAGGACAGAGTTGTAGTGTTTTGGTCAAACCTTATTAACAATATTATGTTAACGTAATCATTTGTAGATGTCCATCAAATGACGACTCTTTGAGAGTTTCATTAAAATCTCTACAGTGGTTCATGAGATATTTTGCTAACAGACAAACAGGGTTGACTCCAACAGTTAATGTCAAAGTCTTAAGCAAAGAGCTTGCGCAATGAGTTGCACTTAAAATTGTGGATGACTCTCAGCTACAATGACACTTAATCTTAGCTCAGTAGCTGTAAAATTTACTAAATTTATAGCCATTTTTGTGTTTTTTACAGTTAGTTAGCTGTGGCGGCCATCTTGAGTTCAGTTGGCCCCAAACGTTAATCAGTTGTAAATGTACAGCCAGTGATAACTTCCTGAAAGTTTCATTAAAATTCATCTAGTGGTTCACAAGATATTTTGCAAACAGACAGAGTTGACTCCACCTAGTTAATGGCAAAATTTAAACAAGGATCTAGTACAATCTGTTAACGTTTAGAGTATGTGTTGGAGATCAGCCTCAGCTACAACCACACCAAATTTCAGCTTAATAGCTGTAAAACCGACTCCATTTTAGCCATTTTGAGTTTTGTAAGGACAGTTAGCTGTGGCAGCCATCATGAATGAGGTAATGACTACACAGACAGTCATCGCCCCCATAAAGAAGTGCATGTGTGACTTCGCAGTGATCCGAGCTTACAGCAGGCAATTCATAAACCATGGATGACATTGGAGGTACAGAAAAGGTTGAGTGTGAGGGATGCAGCCTTCAGATCAGGAGACAAAGTAGCCCTCGGCTCTGTGAAAACTGACCTCTCCTGAGCCATCAAGAAGCCCAAGCTGGCACGCAGAAACAAATCAAGGACATATTCTTTGATCCAGGAAACAAAAGCCACATGTGGCCGATGATTCAGACCATAACAAACTTTAAAGTAACATCACTTGTAGTAGGCCGAGTTTGCCTCTCTCACAGACAGGTTAAATGAATTTTATCGCAGGTTTTGAGGTTTTAAATAACACACAAGGGATGAAAACCGCCCCCTCCCCTGATGGGGAAACAGGTGCTGGGATTGTGTGCAGCTGATGTAAGGAGGGCACTGAAAAAAAAGTCAATCCACACAAAGCTGCCCGACAGTATTCCCAGCCGTGAGTAGAAAGACTGTGCTGCTGAGTTAGCTGACGTACTTACAGACACCGTCAGCGTCTCTGTCTCCAGCCGACTGTTGGACTAACAGTTTAAAACCGCCGCCATCATTTCTGTAACCTGCCTCAGTGACCGACGAAGTGCTTTGAACGACTAGTCATGGCTCACATTAATGCAGACAAAACACACAAGTTCCTTTTCACCTATGGAAATCAGACCAAAATCAGTCAAAACCAAGCCAGGAGACGTGGACTACAAAACACATAGTTATGTTTTGACATTTTTGACTCTTCCGACTCCTAAGGCCAGTCGAAAGGTTCTGCGGACTCGCGCTAGCAACAACAAATCAGGTGCCAATGAGGAGATGGAACCACAGGAAGACACGGCGGACGGTGCAACAAGCAGGAAATCCAAAGCGGGACTCAATCACAGATTTTTTTTTTAGAAGAAACTTTTTATGGATTTGTTGTTGCTAGCGTGAGTCCGCAGAATTTTTCAACTGGCCTTAGGTATAATTAGCACGCGATTTTCTCCTCAGACAGGCAACAGTTGCAAAAACACAACAACAACACAGTCGACTGCAGAAGCAGTAACAGAAGCAGGACTCGATGACAATTTTTTTTAAGAAGAAGAAGAAGGTCACGATGAAAACTTTTTATGGCCAACAATGCCTTTGCATTTAAAGAAGATCCAATGCCAGAACAACTACTTAAAGATTATAAGGATTCTGGAAAACTGCTTCCTTTCTAGTTAAAGTAATGGAACATGATTGGGTTGAATACAGCAGGCGTTTAGTATTTTAGAGATTTAGAATTAATCTACACTGATATCTTTCTTTGGTTTACAAATCATTTGCTCTATTTATATATAATGGTTATATTGGAGTATATTGGTTTGGAAGTAATTAGCCTTTATGGCTAAAGCATTAATAAATGTGTTAATTTATAGCATATTAAGTATGAATCATCCTTCATTCATGATGTTTTAAAGGTTGATAATAATTTATTAATGATTAAATAAGGCTAAATGAGGTGTAGTTATTATAAAATGCTACCACAACAACTTACTGTGTAATTTGGCTGACACTTCGACTATCACTACTGCATCCCTCAGTCCTTAATATGTAAGTTAAAGTGTACTAAATAAACAAAAACATTTGGGCAAAACCTAAAACTAAATTGAGATAATTTACTTTTCATAAAAATGGGCAGCAGCCTAAAATTGTCTTTATTTTGGGGGCACTCTGTTGTTTTTTTTTGTGACATTTTGCAATAAAAGTCCCAACTTTATGCAAAGCCCCATTTTATGCCAATAAAACAAACAAACAAACAAAAATAAACCACACACACTGTGGCTCTCCCTGTCACTCTGCAAGCCAGAGGGAACATTTATGCAAAATGATCATTATCTGCATCACCGAAAGCCAACGTTTTAACAGAATGTTGTCAATGCTGCGTGCTCGAGTCCTGGTGAGCTGAAGCACAGCTTCTAGCTCTCCTCACGTGAACCATTCATCACCTATAAAACAGTGGAGGAATAAAAAACCAGCAACTGGATCCTTCCAATCCGATTACCACTTAAGCTGCCCCCCCTTCAAATCCCTGGACTGAAAAAGAAAAAAATGCGCCACATTCGGCAACGAACACCTAAATTCCCATCTCATCCCTATCGGCTCTCATGTTTATTCCTAAAATATCCCAGTGTAACATTATCATAATGCTATGTAGATCAGGGACAGCTTTGTGTCAGGATAAATGTCACATCTCCGAGTCCCTGCCTGGCTTTGGATGTGGAGATGATGCAGGGTCTGCACACACAAGGTGACCCTAAATGCCAATCCAAGCGACCCTTTTTCGAAGTGACAAAAACAAAACAATCACACGCAACACCAGAGAGATCATCTCACTGACACCTTTCAACCTTTCAGGTATCAGCCTTCGCCTGTCCAGTAAGGGGCAACAAAATCAACCTAAATCAATCTGTTGCATAAATTAAAAATACTAAGGAGCTTCAATTGGAATAATCTTGTTTATTGTTTCTATTTGTTTTACCTTTGTGCACAAGCATGAATGAAAGCATCAGTATATATTAGGAGCATAACAGTGCATGTATTTGTACTAAAATGTTATGGTACACACGTCAGTATTGGGTACCTGCATCAGCGTATACAGAAAATGAATGAGTCTACTTTTAGCTGAAGTTATACCCTTTAAACAATTTAATACCTAACATAAGATAACCTAACCAGCCAAAACATTGTCAAAGCCCACAGAATTAAAAATAGCACTGCTGAGAAACTGAGAATAAGCTCACTAGCTAAGCTGGCAGATGAAGGAAAAAAAAGACAATTCATTTGCTAATAACTTAGTAAGCGCATGAGCCTCTGGTAAAGATGCTGACCTAGATTTAAAAGTTTTTTTTGTTTTTTTTTTCTTTTTTTTAGACCCTTTCTGAATTTGCCTTGTCAAGTCATTAAGTGACTCACTGCTATTGAGGCAAGTAGTTTTTACTGCTGATTCACTGCTGAGAGGTTGGTGCTCGGCATCGTTTTCACAGAGTGGATTAGGGAGAAGGTCATTGTTAATTCCTCCACTGAGAATTAGAGGCAGACTGCAAGCTAGCTGGAAATCTTCTAATGGGCCGTGGGGCTGCAGCTGGCCTGGATGTGTTCGGACAAATGCCAGAATGAAAACACAGTTTGAGACTCAGTTGTTTGAAAGCAGAACTGTAATCACTTGAAATCAGCGTGTGGTTTCTTACAGGGGCACGGGGTGCGGTGGCCTCCCCTATAAATTTGCTGCCCCCCTTGGCCACAGAGTTTTAAAGCATAATCTGTCCGAAGCTACAGCCCCAAATGACCACGTCATTAAAAAGATAATGTGGAAAATAAAACTGGTCCAAATCTGCCCAGCTTCATTTCGCAGGTGTATTCCTGTGGATTAAATCAGAAACAGTGAGGGAGGTACAAAGCGGGCTGAGGTGGGTACGATGTGGGTGGAGGTGGGCAGTGTAATAATGTGCACAACTTGTAATAGTTTTTTTTTTTTTTTTTTTTTTTACAAGCCATCTCCACAAAAACAGGCAGTTGTTTTCAAAACCTGGCTGCTTGAAAAGCAGCTGCAGGACCTGCTGGCTGCAAATACTGCAACTGGAAAGTTGTTGACTTTCTCACAATTTAGAGTAAACTAGCCTCTGACACTGTGGCACAGTGGTATAGTGGGTAGTGCTGTCGCCTCCTAGCAAGAGGGTTGCAGGTTTGCTTCCTGACCTGGGGCATTTCTGGGTGGAGTTTACATGTTCTCCCTGTGCTCCGGTTTCCTCCCACAGACCAAAAACATGCATGTTAGGTTAATTGGTACACTAATGCCCCTTTTCTACCGGCTCTAAAGGTCCCGGCTCCACTCTACTCAGCTTGCTTTGCGCACATTTCCACTGGCATTTTTTCAAGGTTGGCCCTGCTTCTTTGGTCCCTGCTTCGGAGTAGGGCCAGCGGGTCAGCCCTGCTTTCGTTGGTGATGCAAGCTTAGCTCCTGTTCACTCATTGGTTGTGGGTGTGGTCAGATTGAAGCGCAAGAAGAGCAAAGAAAACAACGATAGACAATTTTGGAACAGTAGCGACTATAAACAACAGCGTTAGCTTACCCTGCAACGTTTATGCCATCTGTCCCCCAGCTGAAGGCGCTGTAAAGCCGGAAATCTCCGGCGGATAACAGCTGTCCTACTCCACGCAACAATCGCGGCATCCAGAGCATTTCTTCCACTGCGCCTCTCTTCCTGAAGTCTCAGGAGAATCCCCATAAGTTTAAAAAACAGCAACAACACAGGGCCAACGTTGTCCATAGTCTCCACGTATTAGCGACTGTCAAACAAAGTCGCTGAGCAGCTGAATAGGGGGAATCCTAGTTGACGCGCCAGCTGATCAAAACTTAAATCCACGCTGCAGTTGAGATGTTTTATTTTCATGCCGAACATCAGTGGATAACAAACATCCGTGTCCAAAAGCAGCATTAAAAATGGATCCGCCGGTTTAAACAGTGATCAAAGACAAAAACGTACAAGCTTAAAGCGGTCAGCAAAAAGTAGACTTCCCCCATCACCCACTCACTAAAAAAGCACCAGGTGAGAAACAGGTGATCTATAATCACAACCAACACCATGTGATCTGAAGCTACGCCTATCCACAACACCACGAATGGCGCCAAGTTTCGGTAGCGCAATCCCCCCGCCCCGTGGCCTACCCCTATAATATGTTGGTGTAGATTCTCAGTCATCCAGGACAGTATCAATATCAATATTTGGACTGATCCACATACCCGACTTTAAAGACGTGAAAGTCGGATAAAATGCGACATGACCGTTCAGACTAAGGTCGCTTTGAAAAGCATCAGATATTCGATTTAGCACCACATATGAAAGTGACCTGGGTCGGGTTTGTAACAATTGGATTTGTCATGTTCAGATTGTCATTAAAAAAAAAAAAAAATCATATATGGGTCGCTTATTGGCGAAAAAAAATTGGATTTCGGTCACTTTTGTCTGCAGTGTGAACGTAGCCTAACAGTCACAGCCCAGTGAAATACTCCAACCATACCACTGCACAGTCTCATGCTGTGCAAACGCTCTGTCTGTACGGTACAATACAAGCTGGTGGTCACGCTAGAAATTAGCTACACTCAGATATTGACTACTACAGTAGAAGTGCGATTATGTGTGCCCTTTTGCACTCACAAAAGCTGTTTTTCCTCTATTCTTAAAACAGAACAAATCAACCCCTAAAATGGCATTTTCTTGTACAAAACATGAGGGTAATTCAAATTTCCTTCAATCTTTACCAAACACAGAACAGAAATGGCTAAATGTATCGGATTGATCCCACCGTTTGAGCCAGGTACTCAGATGTACAACTTTTGCAGCCGGTAAGATCATGACACCTCTCACCTGAGAGCACGGTGAATATGGCAGCGAAGGCGTTGAGCTTCAGGCCGTCGATGACATTGCCAAAGTGACACACTTCTAAGGACATGAGGATGCCTCCGGTGGCCAGCAGGAGGATGTACAGGCACTCTGCCACGATGCAAAGCCACAGCACTCCTGCGGAGACAAGGCGGTTAGAACAAAGAGTTTCATAAAGGGGGACAAAAACATCAGTAATGTGAGGAGGACGGGGTGCACGGAGGTGAGTAAATGACGAAACCGTGATAAAGTGAGAAGCACGGGGGTGAAATATATCCTTAAGCAGGGGTGAAGGGAGGACACAGAGATGGAAAAGAGGATCAGCGACCTTTACAGTCAAAGAAAGGATATTCAGCATGATATATTAGGAGATGCACCACATCTTGAGCTCACGTTACGTCTGCTGGGAAGTCATATCAGCAAATTAAAAAAAGCATTTATAAGTTGTAGTAGAACTGCATGTAACACCCAAGGGTGGAAACTTATTGTGTAGTTAATTAATCACAAGTTATGCAATAGAAGTATTACCAAAAATATCCCAGTGTGATTTATGAGCATCCTTTAGCCAAATTGATTTTCAGCCTCTTAGTAAAATAGAGTGGGCTAGTGGAAAAGGATTTTTTAAGCTGTTTTACTCTAACTGTCTGCAGTTGGTAATATCTGATAAAAGCGTTCCCTTAGTTGCATTATGTGTGATATTTTATTGATAGAAATTATAGAAATGAGTAGGACGGCACGGAAATGTAACCCCAGCTGAGGAGGCTCGAGCTCTCCAGGGGCGGAAAACAAGTGTGACTGTGAGATTCAGCTACGTGTCCTTCTAGTTCAGCTGATGTTTCAGCAGCAGTGGATCTTTTTTCATTAAGAAGCTCTCTGCTTTGGAGAGAGGAACGCATGGAGTTGCCTGGTTATGCATCTTCAAATTGCTGCCCACATTTTGGACTTTTTTTTTCCCCCCTCTGATTTTCATTGATGAGTTTGCGCGTTCAAGGAGAGCATCGAGTCGGTTAGATAAACGAGAACGAGTGAGTTTGTGTTTGAGGTTTGCTTTTGTTTGGTAAAAAGATGAAAAAAACTTTAAATTGTCTCTGGATGTTTAATTTGTGAGTATTTGTCTGTTTCTAGTGGGTCGAAGGTCAAAAATGTTAGGAAAAAAAAATCAACAATCTGATTGTTGTCAGTCTTTTTGTTAATGCTTAAACAAGTGACTGAATATCTTTAATAGGACATTGTTATATATTCAGTGGGCAGGTACTCAGTTAAAGCTACATAATTTTTGAAACTATTTCTCCGTACTTGGACTTTTTTATTTCATGTTTGTGCGTGAAAGAACTGAGTCTGTGAAAAAAGGTTTATGTTATTGAAGTGAAGCATTTTGGTTTTATTTAAAATGCAGCTAACTGAACATAAAATGTATATATTTCCCTCTCTAGTATCCCCACTTGTTGGTCGTTTTGGCTTATTATGAAATTTGTTGTTGATTTTTTTATATTGGCATACTGTGATGTTTTATTCTATCTCAAGTCCAAACTGCACCACCTTTTCCTTCAATAAATTTGAGAAGTCGAACATTTCCTTTGATTCAAGTAACGGCTTGTCATTAAGGGGTGATGATGAGTCCCGAAGCCAGATCAGTTGAGAACCACTGGTCTATGTGGAACAGTGATGGAGTGGCAACCCATCCAGGGTGGACCCCCGCCTCTCGCCCACCAGCTCCCCATGACCCTGAACAGGAACGAGTTGGTACAGAAGATGGATGCATGGATGGATTCATGTTGAGTGAAAAACAGACTGTGCTTCTTAAAGCATCACTTACAGGATGAAGAACCACAGTGAAATTCATTCAAGGGAAAGTAACAAGGGGTGTTTTACGTGTCAATTTTAAAATCTTCATCAAAGTGAAAATGCACAGCGCCATCCTAAATCATGTGACCACAATCATGTGAACAAATTGTCCAATGAGAACAATCAATAAGAACATCTTCCAGAACTACATAATATATGGTGACAGTTTGTGACAACATGTCAATTGGACTTTTTATTAAACAAATATGAGTCTCATTATGTAGAAAAAAAAAGGGAAAATGCCTCATTGCTGTAAGACAGTGAGGTATATGTACATGCCTTTAGTCCAATCCTGATCCTGGAGGAACACTGTCCTGCATGTTTTGGGTGATTCTCTGCTTTGATGTCTGATTTGAATGACTGAGTGATTAACAAGCTTCTGCAGAACTTGAAGTCCTGCTGAAGAGCAGGGAAACATCTAAAACATGCAGGATAGTGGCCCTCCAGGACCAGGATTGTACACCACTGGTCTGTACACAATCTGAAACACGATCCCTCAACTCACAGTCAGACAAATAAGTTGTCATCGCGCTGAAAAAGGCGCTATATTTTCTGTTAACAAAGGTTAAATTAGGGTTAGAGTGCGGGTTTTTGATGTTTGTCTCTTTCTTACTGTTTATTCAGTGTCACATGCTGTTTTTATTTTGTTTTTTAATTATGTAAAGCACCTTGAAATGCCTTGCTGCTGAAATGTGCTATACAAATAAAATTTGATTGATTGATTGATTGTTAATAGACAGAAGCATATCAATATAATCAATAACAGAATCAGGAATCAGCCCAGTATATGTGGGAACAAATGAATGGTACACAAACACATTTATAAAAAAAACAGGCGAATATTTGTTTCTTCACCGAGGCCCTTAGGGGACGAGGTGCCTGAGGTGTAAATGCAAAACAGTTTCAGTCTCACCACCTCTGAGTGATAGTTTGACATGTTCAACCCCAATGTAAGACAGAGAGGCAACAGCGAGGATCACAGCTCGAAAATGATTTCAAATGGATTTGAACTTTGCCCGATGAAGAGCTTTGCTTGAAACGGCACCTGGTGTATTTATAGGCTAAATATGCTCACATATTTACATCAATATGCTGTGTACTTTCAAACAAGAAAGTACAGCACCTTTCCCCAACTTTGTTGATTAGGCTGAGGAACAAAAGCAACATGCATTTAGGAAACAAATTGCTTTGCTTTAATGTGCTTTGGCTCCGTTACTTCAGTAATGAACAGTTTTCCAGTATTTGCTGACCCACCCGTCCACCCTGACCTGCTTCTGTAAACCTTCTCCATAACTACATTACATCAGTTCCTTCAGTCATAATCATTAAAGCTACTAGATTATTAATAAATCCTTTAAAACATAAGCATCGCAGCCACTGAATGTGATCTGTAAGAACGTCAACTAATTATAGAAAACAGCGTTTTTACCTTTTTGAACCAAGTCGCATATGTACTAAGCAGCTTCAAAAGCTGCTTTTTTTAAGTTAACAGCAGCACTATTTTAAAATAGAAACGTCTGGTAAAATCGCTAATGCTACAAAGATATTCAGAGGTGTTTTCACGTAAACCCAATGCTTTGCTCCCGAACCATGTGACCTCAGTTTCTTCTTCACGTCAAACCAAGTGTGAACCAAAGTCACACCTGGTTAGCAGCAGGCTGCACGAGGCAGCTGCAGCGATGCGAGAAAAAAATGCAATATTGTTCAAAGTGAACAACTATTTCATGCAAAAGCGACAGAGTGCAAATATATTTAACAGAGCACTCACTTTAATCAAAGGTTTGAGCTTGGGTTGCTATGGTTGGTCAGAAAATTGACCTTCTTATAACTCCGCTCGACACAGAAGTACGCTACACAATGAACTGTGAAAAAACACGAAATCTCCCCTTTAACGGCAATTATATTCATCATTTTTGAACATTTAGAGAGTTTAGGCCTATGTTGTTGTAAGTATAGTTCACTAATGTTTTTACCTGGAAAAACTGGATGTTTATGTTATTTATTTATGTATTTCCTTTTTTAGTTTATAGATATCCAAATCAGCAACAACATACATTCAGAAACATGAACTTATGAGTTGTGGATGAAGACCACAGCAAACATATTCCTGAGAAAAAGAAAGGCCACCCTATTTCAGTTCTAGGGTTTACAAACAGGGAAAGTACCCAGCTTTGTTGTTTTGTCAGTTTGCCGCTCTGGAGCAGACAGGTGTGTGTTAACACAACGTGGAGGTGGAAAGTAATCAGCAATGACCTTAGTGAAGCAGCTGTTTCTGCCCATCAGTCTGGGAAGGGAAAAAGGTCATTTCTAAACTATTTGGAGTCCAATATTGTGAAGTGATAGCGATTATTTATAAATAGGAAACATTTGAGACAGCTGACAATCTTCCCAGGAGTGGACAGTCCAGCAAACTCACCCCAAAGTCAGACCGTGCAATGCTCAGAGAAATGACAAGAAACAAACAAGAGCTCCACCTCAGTCTCTACAGGCCTCAGTTAGCAGGTTAAAAGTTAAAATTCATGTCAGGGTAATTCGAAAAAGAGTGAACAAGTATTGAAAGAATTACAGGAGAAAGCTTCTTATTTCAAAAAAGAACATGACAGCACGACTTTGGTTTGTAAAGTTTTATCTGCATAATGCACAGTGCCATGTTTAATGAAAACCAAGTGCAGCACATCAGCCCAAATGCCTCATTTCAGCTGTCAGGCACGGTGGTGGAGGGCTGATACTGTTTTTTTTTTTTTTTCACCTCAGAACCATAGCACTTCACAGTCATCGAGTCGACCACAAACTCCTCTGTAGACCAAAGGATTCAAGAGTCAAATGTGAGGCAGGTTAGATATTTACCATCTAAAACTTGACCCAGAGTGGGCCAGGAAACAGAACAATGATCCCAAACCCATCAAGGTGCTGTGATGGTCCGGTCAAAGTCCAGATCTGAACCTGACTGAAATGCTGTTGTGGGACCTTAAATGAGCTGTGCAGAAACAAATGTCTGCAAATCCCAATGAACTGAAGCAACATTGTAAAGAAGAGTGGGCCAAAATTCCTCCATAACCATGTGAGTGACTCATAAAGCCATTCAGAAAATGAATACTGAGTGTTATTGCTGCTAAAGGGGGTTATACAAGTTACTGAATCATGGGGTGGACTTCCACACACATCCGTTTTGGCTTTTTTTTTTTGTTAGTTTAACAAATAATGACACGGTGGAATCTGTTGTGTGTTTATAACACTTGAGGGTAGATTTGAAAAATGGTGGACTTTCATTCGCCCACAACTGAAACTCCTGACCTCATTAACCCAGAGGGTGGAAGATTCCCAGATTATGATGAATCACGCAGTAGGACAGTCTTTCTTTGCGCCTCATCTACCGTAAACAATTCACGGCCCAATACAGACTGATGGAAAAGACATTAGCCTATCTTGGCTGTTTTACACTCCTATTAAAAGTGAGTTAGACCAGTGTTTTGTCACAAGGGACGTTAAATATCTTTCTGTAACAACCGCCTCAGTCTCCGCTCTTTTCTTATCATCTTGGTGTTTTAAAGAGCCTGGAGGAAACCAAATCTCAAAAGGATAAAACTGAACAGAAACGGTTTGGATTGTGGTGCTCTATGTGAGCTTCACTCAAAAAACATTTTCTGTATCTCTAAAAAAAAAAAAAAAGTGCCCAACGAGTGCAGTTTAAATGCCCCATATTATAAACAACCAGTGCGATCTTACCTCTTTCGTTTGCCGGCGCCACGTAAATGAAACTCCGGCATTTTTCACCTGGAAGACAAAGAATGCAAATGAGACATTTAATTGACACTCTGTGGCCCCTACGATAAACGAGACAGGCCCTTCATCTGCATTCCACCTTAACGGGCGAACGTGACTGAAAAGCCACGGATGCGCACTCCAAAACCAGGGTAGAGGTGTGACATAAAAAAACGGCAAAACGAAAACGACGACAGCTTTAGGCAGTCTGAGAGGAGGTTTTTTTCCTTCCAGTCAGCGAAAAGCCTCCTGTAGCGTCGCACTGGTTTTTCTGGAACTGTGCTGGAAACCAGCAGCAGGTTCCACACACAACGGAGATGGCATTCAAATCCAGATGCAAGGGCAAAGGCCTACAGTGAGATCACTTTATGCTGTTTTAATATTAGCTTGAAAAGTGCTTTATTGCAGGGGTCACCAGCAAAGAGTTGCACAGGGGCCAGAATTCTTTTTAGCAGACTCTGGAGAGGCCAGCCTTTTACTTAGAATAATTAAATAAATGCAGGATTTGGGGCCTAATTAGGCTGTTTAGTAGTACTAATGACACACTTTCATTCCAGACCGTCACAGTATGAACAGGCAGGACAAGTACAGGCAGCCAGATGAAGAATATATTAATCACAGCTCACATTTAAAAGCAGGCGTGTGTCATTTAACTGTATTTTTCTAACTGCCACAACTAAAAAAGGAGGAGAAGATTGTATCTAAAGCACTCCACGCCAAAACAAAGCATGAACGACGAGTTCAGATGACAAGCAGAAGCTCAAAGAGCTGTGCGGAAACGTTTCCTGGTGATCCGCGACAGCAGCTGAGAGCGACAAGTCCACGTACGGCAAGCCAAGTAGGTCATACATCTTCAAATGCTCTATGGCAAGCTATTTGTTAATTTATTCAATCACCCTAGCGTTAACGTCATTTAGCCGCAGCAGAACTCAGTTAGTTGAGAAGTTAAAAGTTAGTCTTTAAGGTGTTTTTTTTTTTACATTTATTTTGTATTTTCACTTTGGGAGATGTTATTCAGTTCTGTCATGCTTTTTATTTTGCATCAAGTCGAGGTCAAATCATTTAAAACAAAAGCTTCTTGGTTTTGTTTCTTGTAATATACACATATATATATATATATATATATATATACATATATGTATATATATACTTTTTAACCCAAAAGACAGATGCCTTTCACTTTGTTTATAGGACACTGTTTGTCTTTTTAAAATAGAAAAATACAGTATGATGTTTTTATTTATGTTTTCAGATTTAATTGTGACGTTACCAGCTGAGAAATCCCACCTCACTGTGCGTGTCCTGCTAACTGTCAGCGTGAGCACCAGCAAGAGGGGCTGGTTTTTCTGACACTTTTTATGGGAGAGATATGAAGAAGAACAAATAGATAAATAAATAAATATTTAAAAAAATATATGTTTCTTTTTTGCTGTTGTGTCAAATTCATACCAAAATGTGATGCTCACATCAAAGTCTGCACCAACCCATGATTTAGATGTACTGTTACACCTTTACGGTTTAATATTATACCGTATTATATATCATATTCTCTACCAATATAGTATATTTATTTTAATCATATTTAATATGTTAACTTGCTTGCAAAATTCAACTCAAAATTCACTCAAAAATCATAACTTGTAATTCAGGAGACACAGGCGCACAATATGATCCTGATTGGCTGGGCATTTGTGTGTGTTTAAAATATATCCAGTCCAGATGTTGATGGAAAACATCTGTGTGAAACAGGAAAAATAAACCTTTGGTTCGTGGTCAGAGAAGAAAAATGTCACCCTCTAAAAGCCTCTGATTTGTGAGACCTCAGCCTTAATGAATCTGAACCCACGCAGACCGGAAGAAGCCCCCTTGCGGCCGAAAGGTGGCCCTCTGGCCTCCAGTTGGTCATTACTCTTTTATGTCTTCTCGCTCTTAAAAACAAATCTTAAAAATGTTTTTTTTTTTTTTGAAGGGGTGGGGGTCTGAAGGGGGTCTGAATGTAGCCTATAGAATTAAACGGAACAAAGATTTTCCGGCTGAGCAGCAGATTGTGAGTGACATGTGAAGTAGTTTCCGGGATTAATCCCTAAATCCAGTCAGTGTTGCGGCAGATTAAGATTATTTTATTTAAAATAACACACCTAGATGCTTGCCATTGTTGTATTTCGTTTTTGTTTGTTTGTTTTGGTTTGGTTCCAGAGGTTGCTGGACCGACGCTGCCCTGTCCTGACGCACCTGTCTTGCGCGCGCGCGCCGACTCGAACCAACTAACCAACTCCTCCGAGAACTCGGGGAAGGAGGGTGGGCGACTCACCGCTCATGTTGATGTTCTGCTCGCAGGAGAACCAGATGCCGGTGTGGAACTTCCTCATCACGTACTTGTCCTCGCCGGTCTCCCAGATGTACTGCACCAGGCGCGTGTCGTTCACGTTGGAGCTGTTGAACATGATGCAGAACGACTGCTTGGTGGTGACCGGACCGGCGCAGAACGGCTTCACCACCTTGCGCGTGCCCTCGCACCAGTAGCTGGTGGTGAGCGCCGACACCGCCAGGAACAGGGCGAGGAAGTTCAAGGTGAGCGCCAGGGAGGCTCTCCGCCGCCGGTCTATGCCCATGGTGGCGGTGGTGGTGGTGGTGGTGGTGACGGAGCCGCTGGGAGGCACGGCGCCTTTTGACTTAATCCCGTGTCACACCGGATTCAGGCCACTTCTTGTCCCCGGACGCACATAATCCGGTTAATATGTCCGCCGCTAATTAACGTCTGTGGCTCCGAGCGCGTGCCCCTCACGTCTGCCGCTCCGGCACCGCTCCCTCTCATATTGTCAGCCCCCCCACCCACTAATACACTCCACCCTCTCTCTCTCTCTCTCTCTCTCTCTCTCTCTCTCTTTCTCTCACACACCTCTTCTGTACCACCACGGACCCCTGTCAGGATCCTACTCCCAGCACACGTCTTATTATTCTTATGCCAGTTTATGTCACTGCGAAATGGGCGATAATGGTATTGCGCGCGCCCGCCTTCCTTTCTGTGTCTGTTAGCGAAATATCTCATAAGCCAGAGGACGGATTTTAACTAAACTTTCAGGAAGCAATCACTGGATGTGCATCTACAAATGATTGACTTTGGGAGGCAATCCAATTGAAGGTGGCCGCTACAGCCAACTGATGTTAGAAAACACAGTAATGGCTGTAACCCAATTTATTTTACAGCTATTGAGCTAAGATTTAGTGTGGTGGTACCTAACTCTGATCCCCAACTTATACCATGAGGGCAAAATGATCAAGCATGATCTGTCTTTAAACGTTGCTATTACCTGCTAGAATAATCTCTTAGTGAAATATCTCATGAACCACAGAATGGATTTTAATGAAACTCTCAGAAAGTAATCATTGGACGTACATCAAGAACTGATTACCTTTAGGACTCAATCCATTTCAAGATGACTGCCACAGTCAACTGATCTTAGAAAACACAAAAACGGCTATAACCCAGCGCATTTTACAGAGACTAAGCTAATATCTGTTGTAGCAGTAGCTGAAAGTCATTCCCAACACATACTCTGAGCACTTCTCATTGAGCAAGATCTATGCTTAAAACATTGCCATTAACAGCTGGAGTCAGCCATGTTTGTCTGTTAGCAAAATATCTCATAAACAGTTGGACAGATTTGAATGAAACTTGCAAAAAGTCATCATTGGATGTACATCTACAACTGATTGACTTTAGAAGTCCCTCCAGATGACGATGACCTCCACAGCTTATCGAACTTAACGAAGACAAAAGCAGCTACAACTCAGTCGATTTTACAGACATTGAGCTAAAATTTGGCGTGGCAGTAGCTGAGAGTCATCCCCAACACATACTTCAAGCACTACAGATTGCAGAACATTTGTGTCGAAAAACAATGGCATGCACTGCAGCATGCAATCCTTTAAAGAGCGCTACTTTCATCTGAAAGTGTTTTTATGTATTCGTGCCACTGTCTTGAGCAGGACCTCCTAGAAAATCAGATATTGTATCACGAAGAAACCTTTCTGATTCTAAAAATGATGTGGTAACAGCTGACAGTTATGCAGAACACACACTTTAGGCATTACATATTGCATGAGTTCTTTTCAAGATTTGACCAAAAGACCTATAGGTCCTTAATGTCTCAACATAAGATGATCTTAGCTTAAAACTCCTGACATGAAAGCCAGTAGGTTTTAATTTTTAAAAATTTCTTGGAACATATTGATTTATGTGTTTCAGGAAAATGGTTGAAGCTAGTAGCCTAAAAACCAGTATAATGCCTGTCAACAAAGGATAACAATCTCCCTGTCATCTTCTTTGTCTTCTTAAGGACGCCTCAAAGCATACGTTATGCTGCACTGAAGCATCCCTAGTACTACTTGGACATTTATTTATTATTGTCTGTTTTTTTTTCTGCCGCAATTTTCCATTCCCTACTCCTCCCACACAAAAATAACACCAAAACAATTGAAACTTGCGAGAAGTAGTGAGCTATGATTTTTGGTAGCAGTTCATTATATGGTGGAGTTAAAAATTGCCAAAAACCACAAATAAATAAAGAAATTAAAACCAAAAATATGCCCACATTAACGAGACCAAAATGGATCGCTGCTGTCTGAAAACAGCCTCAGTCTACAAAGCTTCATCAGGGTTTATCCATGCGCTATTTTATAAACCTTTACACCGTTGGTAACTTTTTACATTACACAAATATCAACCTGGAATTCTGTGGTTATTCCAACAGAAGTATGATATTACTAATATCTGTGCCCTCAGGCTGCACAGGAAGTGCTACAGCTTGCTACTGCTGTCGCCATTTGCACTTGCAAATTAATGATAGAAGTCCATTCCTTGGTTTGAGACAACAATCCACTTGCTTTTTTTTGTCAGTCGTGTCAGACTTAAACTCTGTTTCCCTAAACTGAGGCCATTCAAGCCATTTAAGCCGCTATCTAAACCAGGTAAGATATTAGTTGTTCATATTTTCCACAAATAACTTAACTCTTATTTGCAGCATGATTTTACAGTCAGCCAGCAGAGAGTTTACATGTAATAACTTTGTGTTTTTTAAAAATAATTACAGCGTCTGTTTGCAGGGGATTGAGTGCCAAACAGTGTAGCTAATCCACCAGGAAACCTTTGGATTTGGCTTACCTTAGACGGCTGCATTAACGGGCCCTGTTCAGAGCTTTTAGCTCCCCCATTGGAGTCCCTGTCCTGTCCTCCAGAAGTGGGGCCGCGCTGACCGCTGCTGTCAGATATCGTTCTCAGCTCTGTGAAAATCCCCCCTGAAACTACAGCCACCGAGAGAGCTCAAAGTGCTGTTCCCCCTAGAAAAATAAGTGCAAAAATATGGAGCGCAAGGCAATTCAGAAAAACATCTCAAACCAGTTGGATAACACCTGCTCTTACAGGTGCAAATTAACAAGTCATCGTAGCAAATCTAAAAGAAAAAAAAAAACGTCTGCACAAACATCTAAAGCACAACTGAAAAACAACAAGCTTGACCCAATTTTCCACAGACTTTTAATGGAATTAGGGCCAATCATTGGAGTAAAACATGAGCTTATTTAAATATCAGTGTGGTCTTTCTTTTTCGCTTTTGTTCTGTTGTTTGCAGTTTTAAGTTTTTTTAAGCTACGGTCATCATTTGGTTGTGTTTGGTGCATTTAAAGAGCATTTTGACATTTGAATTTTAATTGCTTTTGTCTATTCCCAGGGTGACTGGTGATCTATGTGCATTTGCAGTGCATATTTTGTCAAATTAGTAGAAAAGAATAAGAACTTTATTGTCCATTTGACGTACATATAACGACAATTTATCCACGGTATCTAGCAAGTTTAAAATAACAAAACCTATAAAATAACACAATAAAAAGCATAGTGAAAACAAACAAATACACTTTCATTCATAATGCGAGACATATACTACTAATGCCTTTATGTACAAATAAACCCCTTGTATTGGAAAAATAAGCTGCATTTAGGCTTAATGAAAAATAATATTTGCAACGTTTCTTTGATGGTTATTCTTTACCATCTTGAAAAAAGAAATGTTCTGATTTTAGACAGCCTATAAGAATTCTGGCTTTATTTCTTTGGGTGTCACACAGATGAAAGCTGATCCCTAATGCCACACGTTTGTACAGGATTTGATAATGATGAGAGGATTTTTGTATATTAAAAAAAAACAAACAAACAAATAAATAACTTCCCTGGTGACGTATCGTAAGGGAAAATATAGGACGCCTGCAAATTTATTTCCCAGTTTTAAATATGTGGTTTATTTCCTGGCGCTATCACACCTGCCTCCTGTAAACTCGTAGCTCCATGAAAGGAGAGGAAGAACTAGCTGCCGACAGCAAAAGTTTATCGCGCCACAAACAGACAGATAGGGCCTTTCTGTAATTGCGACCAGGGCAAATTGCTTTGCTTGTATGAGGTCAGGCTGGGCAGGACAGCTTTCAGTCAGTCACAGGAACACACAGGGAGGCTACAACCAAGCTGAGGTGGATGCATTCACACTGCCCCGAGTCAGTGTTACTGAGACATTTTGCATTTACATTTAACGACTGGGCTGCTTTACTGCTTTGTACAAAATCTTCAACATGAGAATACACAAGTATCTCCAGTTTGAGTAATGGCGCCCAGCAAGGAGACAGCAATAACACTGTCATTAAAAAAACAAAAAACAAAAAACTTGTAAAAATGCAAGATAACGACACATATACTGAACATGGCTGGGGAGCTGAATCTTGTATCTTTGGGATTAAAGCAACAGAAACTCAAAACCCTTTTTTTTTAAACAATTGGCCAAAATGTTGTGAAAACACAATCAAGACAATGGTACCCAGACAAAGAAAAGAAAAAGAAAAAACAGTATAAAACCTCTATTGTTGTTGTGGTTTCCAGTGCATGCTTTTGACATAAAGCAATAGTAGGCGTTTACAAAATAGGCTTTAGCGGCACTCATTTAAAAAAAAAAAAATCTCTATTGGTTATTAGGATACAGGTTCTCTAGAATCGGAGGTTTTAAAGCCTCACTTTGGAAAGGTTTTTGTAAAAACCCATTTTTCTTACTAAAATCCTAGCTGGCAAGTGAATGAAAGGTACAGCTGCTTTAGAATGCCCTTTACTTTGTAATATAAGTGTGTTAGTGTGGACTAAACATAAAACTGTACATCAGGTGGACACCAACATACTTCACCACACCTGACTTCCTCCTAAAGTACCAGAGGTGCTCTTATGGCAGCCGACCATCTGCTTTCTCTGGATCCACAAAGACACTGCAACCCCTTCTGACCTTCTTTATACTTCATCAAAAATGGAAACATCACATTCATAGAGCTCCTTCTCTGCATGAAACCATCCTGCTGCTCACTGATCATCACCTCACTTCTTAACCTGGCTTCAAAGACTCTTTCTCATATCTTCATGGCACGGCTCCTCAGCTTTACCCCTCTGTCGTTATTACACCTCTGCATGTTCTCCTTGCTCTTGAAAACTGGACCACCTCCATTGTTTAGGAGTCCTCTGACTCCTCCAGTTAGAGGACGCCTGGATTTATCATCTGGTGCTCATCAGGATCACAAATTGGTCCCAAGCAGTTACAGGAAGTCACCATGAGTTGGCGTCTCACATTTTGGTTGCAGAACAGAAATAAAGAGACAAAATACACTCCTGCCCCCAACAGCAGTTCAATAAAGGCTTTCAGTTTGAGCTCCCATCTTGTTTTTCTTCCCAGACTTTTATCATTGTTATTAATGTCATCGATGTCCCGTCTCCTGCTTCCCATAATAATCAGCATACCCTCCGTGTGTGTCCTACCAGATAAGCTCTTTCCACAGATCATAGTTTTGACACACGAACTCAGTCTGATGTTGCATCCCCCAGGCTGCGTCATCCCGATACGAGGCACTCTGTTACCTTCAGGTTGATCTATATGGATGCCATGGGCCAAAAATAGAGGTCTACCTCTAAGTGGAGTATCATGCACTTCACTGCTTTACAATTTCCCTGCCCTAAAGCTCAAGAAGAAAATACTCCAAGGGCCTTTAAAGCAGCACAGTCCCATCATATGTAATGACCTTGTGGCGGCCACAGTGAAAAGAATCCTAAGTGCGTTGTGCGCTTCATGCATTCAAGAACCTATGAGGTCAGGTAGAAGAGGCAAGGTGGTAACTGCTGGAGATGAGTCATCCTCCGTGCTTTGGAGTCACTAAATAGATGTGCAGAAGAGTGACACTCTCAGGTAGGGTCAGAAAACATAAAAGAACAATGTAAAAAACAAAAAAAAGGCCATTTATTTGTGTATTTTACATCAAAATTCCATTTGTCAATAATTAGTGACCAGTTACCAACTACATAAGACAGATAGCTGTGTTAGGAATCTCCAATATATTATTTTATTCATCTAATCCTGTTAATTTAGAGCCAATTTAGCTGAAATTAACGCCAGTGTATGTTTAACATTACTCACGTTTTCACCTGAATGATACAGATGAATTCATTATAACAAACTGACATGATTTGGAAGAATACAGTCCAGCATCCTTCGTTGCTCTCATGTCTCAAATTACATAAATCCCCACCTGCAGGTCAGTTGACTAATAATGCCTTTCAGGTAACTATCCCTTACTTCAATTCAAATTCAAAAACCTGTCCGTATGACTTAGAACTCTTTTTTTCTTCTCTCAGCTTTCCTAATATCTATTCCAAATCTTTATTCTGCCCTTTTGAAACAATTATAATTCCTATAAACAGGTAATTACTTAAAAAAACCACATTAGACCAGCCTCACTGAGGTAATAAAGATTATTTTTTGCATTTTGAATGCATGTTTATGTCTCACATATATCTTAGAATTTTCTTTTTTTTTTCTCCTGTCATGGCATTTCAGGCATCCCATACAGAGAACATTGCTGCCAACGTGTGTCAGAACAGATTTGCTCTACAAAAAGGATATCTCAAGTTGAAATTGCATGATTTATTTTATTGAATTAAGACTGACTCTAGCATCAGAGTAGGCTGGCCACATTGTTGTAAAAGCAACCTGTTTGTACGACATTCAACTATCAGAACTGTTTGTAAAATAGTTGCTTTTTAGC
Source organism: Kryptolebias marmoratus (assembly GCF_001649575.2). Classification (NCBI taxonomy): domain Eukaryota; kingdom Metazoa; phylum Chordata; class Actinopteri; order Cyprinodontiformes; family Rivulidae; genus Kryptolebias; species Kryptolebias marmoratus. The sequence continues at coordinate 10,646,820 of NC_051446.1, read as the reverse complement.
TTTAGAAATGTCTGTACAGTCCGCTGGAACATCAACACTGCAGGTTGCATTATCTTACCTGTTTAACAGCATAACCTTTCAGGTATGAAAAGTTTCTTTTAATTTTATTTAAGTGTGTAAACGCTGATTCAGGATCCAGACTATTATTTTTTTTCCAATTTGTTAATTTTTTTATTTGCCAGTTTGTTTTTATGCAATCTACTACTTCTGCATACTTTATACTATTTTAGCCATTTATAAATCAAAATGTTCTGCTATGTCTGGAGATCGGTGCTGCAAGTTTTGTTTTTTGTTACTTTTATACTTTTCAAAAATATTGAACTTTAATTCCAAATAGTTTCACCATAAACATACATTGAGATCTCTTCAGTTTCTTCAGAAATATTCTCTCCGAAATAACTTTAAGCTTCTAGCTAGCATTTACTATTTTTAGATTTTAGTTGGTCTTTTGTTACTTTTGGCTTTTAGATATCTTTCTGTTACTTTTAGCAAAGCTTGTGATAGTCTTTCAGCTAGCATTTACTACTTTTAGTTAGTCTTTTGTTACTTTTAGTTGTTAGTTACCCATTTGCTACTTTTAGCTTCTAGCGAGCCTTTTGTTACTTTTAGCTATTGTTTTGCTACTTTTAGCCTTTAGCTAACCATTTGCTCCTTTTAGCTTGCATCTTGTTAGTTTTAGCTTCTAGCAGGTGTTTTTTTTACTTCGAGCTAGCTTTTTGCTGCTTCTTTTAGTTGGTGTTCTGTGTCTTTTCTTTTAACAATATAGACTCAGTTCAGTCCTTCAGCGCTCAGGATTCACTCTACATTTTAGCAGAAAATGCAATTTATTTATTTATTTAGTATCAATTTAAAAATGTATTGTTTTACTAAATGTTTAAAAATTCAAAGACAATTATTTTATCAGAAGTTGGGTTTGAGAGCCCATAAAAGTGTGCCCAACTACATTTAGTGGTCATCGTGCCACTTCACACATGAGCTCCGATGTTCCATGTAGCTTAAGCCACTTTATAATGCTAGGAATCAGTACGCCTGGGTCCTGTCTCCATTCACCAACTACTCCTACACCTGCTTCCTGTAGCTTTTTCAAGCTTTGCCAACCCGAGCCCCAGGAACCAAAGCTCAGTCACCAGGTGTTTAACGGTGGCCTGGCTCCAGCAGGGTGACCTGGTTTGCCAAGCAGCCCGTTTTCTGTAGGTTTCATCAAGGTTACAGAGGGTGGTTTGCTCCCTCTGGGTGAGTGAAAGGTTGTCACCCCCGGGTAAGATCAAACATACAGGTCCAGTGAAATACAATGATTAATTGTTTTATTTCTTTTAAATGGCATACATCGCCAAATGATTTATCAGGAATGTGACTTCCCTGACATTTTGTTCAACCTGTTTTAACATACTTGCTTGGCAACCCCTATTTTTATGAACTGGAAACCCAACTGCATTGTTTAACTTGAATGACCGAAGGAGGATTCTTCTCTGTTAAAAAGCCAGTGTTTTAAATAACAAACGTTTTGTGTTAATAAAGCTCTTAAAATCTACTGAGTGAAATCCTGTGAAATCCTAAACACAGTAGATAGAGTAAAGCAGCCATACAGAGGGAATATAAAATTGACTTTTTTTGAAACTACTTACATTATTAACCAAGACCAGAATCATGATATGAGTTACAACTCTTGTAGAATATCACAGGTCACAACATATGGTGGTATTATTAAAAATTACTTTCAAATGGAAGCTAAGGTCAATTAGCTGTGGCGGCCATCTTAAATTAGGTTGATTCCAAAAGTTAATCAGTTGTAGATGCACATCCAGTAACTGCCTTCTGAGAATTCCATTGAACTTGATGCAGTGGTTCACGAGATATTTTGCTAACACACAGAGCTGATTCCAATAGTTAATGACAAAGTTTTAAACACACATCTTGTGCGATCTGTTAGTGCTCAGAGTACAGGTTGGGGAGCGGTCTCAGCTACTATCACACCATGTTTTACCTCAATATTTGCAAATATGGCTGAGTCGTACCTATTTTCGTTCACTAAGATGGAGTTCCTTTAGTGGCCATCTTGATTCTGATTGACCCCAAAAGTCACTCAGTTGTATGTACAACCAATGATGACTTTCTGAGCGTTTCTTTAAAATTTATTCAGTGATTCGTGAGATATTATGCCAACAGTACAGACAAACTAACACACACATTATAGCCCCTTCGACTTAATAATAAGGGGAGCAATAAATGATTATAGATCAGGAGGAGTTGCATTATATTAATGGTTAATTGCAATTTTACTGACCACTTTTACAACCGTGGCTAATTCTAAAGCACGCAGCAGAAAAGACAGCGAGAGTTACATAATAAAGACCTTAACTGGAAAAGTAATAATGTTTTGTAGGCAGAGGCATTGCAGTAATCTGGACACATTTATCTTCTACCATCTCCCAGCCTTATCTGAGTTTGCTCATGAGGGTGTGAACTACCTTTAGGTTCATTTGTCTTACATAGCTGTGAGCTTAATATGTGATATACGGGCATATTTCCACTGTAAATGTAGTGTCTGTTGTGTTTTAGTTTGATTAAAGAGGCTGGCAGGCCATCATGAGGTGTGAAATATACAACAGGGGAGGCAGGTGAGTCACTGCTTGTCCTAGCTGTTTTCCTCTGCTTTGTCATCTCCATCTTTAAGGATTCATACCACTTTCAGGTAACATGTTTACATATTTTTGACATAACATATATATACGTACATGCACATAACTTACACACATTCATATTTCTATTCTTATTATCGCCTGCTGCTGATGTGAAGTGGCGCTAATGTTTTTTGCTCGTGTTCATGTGTTTGTATTTGTTCGTTTGTCATGTTAGCAGAATATGTCATGAACCACTTTACGGGTTTTAATGAAACTCAGAAAGCAATCAGTGGATGTGAGTCTACTCAGTGGCGTCAACTTTATTCGAAATGACCGCCACAACTAAGCAATCTTAGAAAACCCCGAACTGGCTGTAGATAGTGAGCTAAACTTAATAGTAGCTAAAAGTCATCCTCAACTTATATTCACAAGATCTGTTTTTAAAACTGTGCTTTAACTACTGAAGTCTGTCCGTTAGCAACACATCTCATGGTTCTCATGAACCACCGGATAGACTTGAATGAAACTTTCAAAAAGTAATAACTGAATGTGCGTCTACATTTGATTAACTTTTAAAGTCAACTTGACTCAAGACAGCTGATTCAACATTAGAAAACACAAAATTAGCTACATCTCAGTCAAATTTACAGATATTGAGCTAGAGTTTGATGTAGTATCAGCTGGGAGTCATTCACAGCACATACTCTGATCGCGAACACATTTTGTGAAAGCTCGCCCTTTCACATGAGTTAGAACATAATATTTTTAACTCTCTGTCCTCAACATAAGATGATTTTAGTGTAAAACTCTAGCATGAAAGGTGATGGTAATTGCATTCCTTTAAAGGGTACTTGTTTTTTAGTTTTTAATGCTATTTAGTTTATTCCAATACTGAGAAATCTTAGCCCTATTCTTAACCAAATTTCGACTCTTTTTATTATTTTTTACTTTTGAATACATGTATTCTGCTGACACAATTAAACCCTTGCTAACCTCCTAATTTCTGGAAATTTTATTGCCTTTAACTGGTAATGCTAGCCGTAATTCTGACCTATAATTTACTTCAAATTTTAAAGTAAACACCCCCTTTGCGAGTGCCTATCATTCTCAGCCATTTCAGTTTAATTCATTGCCCCCTTTCTCATACTAGAACCCACTCAATCCTTTTTCCCCTAATGTTATCCCTCCTCTCTCTTTCTTTTTTTACACTGCACAGAACATAAACACAATACACTGAACATTTTATAATGTTATAAAGGACAGTGCATCCCAACACACTGAAGGATGCAATCTAGTTCTCCTGATACATCTGTGCACCACATACAGTGCAAATGCGGGAACCATAAATGCAGGATCTGATCTGATCTTGAGTCGGGCGTGCCAAACCCCGAGCAGCTGTTGAGTGGCAGGGAGAGATCACTGAGAAACTCATCCAAACCTAATCATTACCGGTATATCCTGAACCCGAACACCTTTATTCTAAATCGTAAAGATTGTATCTCACTGGGCTGTGACTAGTTAGTGAACAACTAGTTACAGAGTCTAATGTAACCCAAATTTAATTCCCACCTTAGCCCTAAACTTAAAACCCTTAATGGAAAAATGGTGTTTTACCATATTAGGACCAGGCTTTGGTCCCTAAAAGGACTAGTGGTAAGACAAGGTATGTGTCTTACCAGAAGAGGCCCGAAAAAGGTAACAGAAACTATATATAATCCCCCTGTCTCAACTCACACACACACACACACACACACACACACACACACACACACACATTTCTTTTTCTATCCTTGGTCTAATCTTGGCATGTTGCACTGTCGAGCCCTTCATCCTCATCTTAACCCTCCACTGAATGAGGGGTAACCTATTACCTTTCTATTTGCCACTGATGAGTTTCTGCAGGAGGCACTCCTATTGTATTATGTTGACCCCCCAGGCTCCCATGTCCACCTCTCACACACACCTTTCTTTCTCCTCCATTTCTGTGTCTTCCAAATAATTATTGTGAGGTCAACCTTGTGGATTGGCAGAGCTTTTTGGAGAAAAAAAAGTGAGCTAAAGCTGGGGGAAATTCAGCTCAGAACCATAAAGTAATCAGCTGTACTTCTCTTTTGTTGTATCACCCACATATCTTATTATTAATTCCAACAATGACAAAAGTCAAATCCCATTCCACCTTTTTTGTTTTACCTTTATGTTTTACACAATTATGCCAGGTGGTAGGAGTGTCCCAGTTTTTTTGTGTGATGTAGGGGGAGGGTTGTTTAGCCCTTTCTCTATTAGAATATTTTATCATAACATCTATTGTAATGCCTTGTTTATTGTACTGCAATGTATTGTGTTTGGTGTCATTGTTAGTCTTAACAAGTATTAAAAAACTAACGTATGCAGATATCTATTGTAAGCTATTGCTCACATACAATAGGCAAAATAACATTCCATTTGTTTAGACAAAATTAATCAGCAACAATTAATGGCATATTGGCTTTATGAAAGGTTTTTTTTAACTGATACCTTTAGTGACCTTGAGTTAAGGACCAGTCGTTGGGCGGATATGGATCAGTGGTTAGAGCAGTCGTCCTCTATTAAGAGAGTCAGTGGTTTGATTCCTGGCAGCAGTCACACGTTGAAGTGTCCCTGGGCAAGCGACTCAATGCCTCATTGCCTCTGGTGTGCCCAATCGGTGTATGAATGGAGTTTAAAGCACTGATTAGTCTCTATAGGATGTTTTATTCAGATTAGAGTTGTAGAGATGTAACAGAGTGCTGAATGAATGTGTGTATGGATGGGTAAGTGAGGGTAGATTGTGTTGTAAAGCATTTTGAGTGGCCTGATTGGCTAGAAAGGTGCTTTATAAGTACAGTCCATTCACCATTAGGAGTAGTAACAAATATGATTCAGTCTAAAATATGAAGCTACTACATGAAGGTTTGAGTGTTTAACAGACTTTTGTTGTAATTAAAAAGTATTAGGCCATATCTGATTCCTTAATTAAAAAAAGACTATTTTATGGTTTCACAGAACAAGACAATAAAAGAAATGCTCACAAATGTAGTTAAGATATAAGTTTGAAAAGCCTCAATTGTAAATTGTAGGTAAAGGCATTCCTTTAAGTTTTGTTGGGTGATCTATTAGTGATTGAAATATGTGTTGGGGATCATTCTCAGCTACCAACACACCAAATTTTAGCTCAATATCTGTAGAAATGACTGCTTTATGCCAGCGTTTGGTTAGGTAAGATTGATTAGCTGTGTGAGCCATTTTACATCAATTACTAAACTGTAGATATACATTCAATGATTACTTTCTGAAAGTTTATTTTTAAATCCATCCAGTGTTTCACAAGATATTGTGCTAACAGACAGACATGGTTGACTCCAAAGTTTTAAACAAACATCACAGGCGATATGATAGCGATCAGAGTAGATGCTGGGATGATTCGTCTACTGCCGCATCAGATTTTAGCTCAATATTTGCAAAATTGACCAAGTTATATAGCTATTTTTGTGTTTGAACAGGCAATTACATTATCGCCCACCTTTCATGGTAGCAGCCAATAAAAATGGCATTTGTCCTCATACAATAAATTAATTGGACATGACATAAATAAACATAACAAACAAACAACTGATAAAAAAACCTTAAAAAAACATGCTACGTTTGAAATTACATTTGTCTTACCAATAAAACAAATAATGGACCACCATAATATTCCTCTAAATGCTTCTCTACAACAGATCCAACCTGCACACATTTAAAATGACTCTTCACAATCGAATTTTTAAGCAGGAACATTCACTCTCATTGGAAAATGCCAAGTTCACTTAAACTAAGTTTTACTTCTAGTTCTCTTTACTCAGCACATTTCTATCTCCCTCTCTGGTATTTTAGTTCCATCAGCAAACACAGCACTGCTTCTGTTTACAGTCATCTGCAACTTCCCAAATAACATAAAAGAAATTTAATTCAGCATCAAAATTATTATTTGGCTGCAAATATGATTTCATCTGAAGATAGCTTGCTTTTGCTATTTAATGATTACAAGTACCAGAAGCTCTTTCATGGATAAATTTGTTATTTTTTTGTCATTAAGGTAAAACAACACAGAACAAAACTGAGAGGTGTTTGGATTCAGGTGTTGTCTTAGATACATTCTTCATTGGGCTGTGGTTTCCACTTAATACAACTGGAAATAACATGTACCATGTACTTTTCAGTGTTCCCAGGCCGGCCGAGAGACATAGTCACTCCAGCGTGTCCTGGGTCTTCCCAGGGGTCTCCTCCCAGTTGGACATGCCCGGAACACCTTCCTAGGGAGGCACCAAGCGGAGCATCCTTACCAGATAACCTAAACATCTCAATTGGCTCCTCTTGATGTGGAGGACCAGTGGCTCAACTCCGAGTCCCTCCCAGATAACTGAAGTCCTCACCCTATCTCTAAAGGACAGCCAGCTGTCCTGAGGAGAAAACTTATTTCGACCACATAACCAAATTGTTATTTCATTGAGATAAAACTTCACAGATACAAAAAATACAGGAAAACCAAGTGCGCATGACTTTGGTTGACACCCTGAGTTTTGTATTTTTTTTCTTTTGTTGGTTTTTAATCACATTTGTCTTTTAACGATGTGTATTTGAATTATATATATTTATAGTGGAGACAGATGTGAAAATGCTGCATGAATTTCCAGAAAATTTGGTCATAATAAACGCAAGGAAGTGGTTCATAAAGAGGACTATGGCCAACTGGGATTGCCAAATTTCATCAGACAAGATATGCAGTGATCATTTGTTATAAAAACCACATGGTCTGGTTGATGTGGTGCATTAAGAAGCTGAGACTAAGTTGATATTCATGTCCCAGCGGTATATTCTGCAAAGAACCTGCTGAACTATTGCATCACCCTCCACTATTGACAGACACACTTATGATGAGCTTCATCCCACTAGTTAGCCCTAACATTCCTGCACCTGCAGATCAGTCTACAACACTGCCATCATTCCAGTAAACGCCAGTGGGAAGAAATAAAAGAGCATCCCATCGCAGTGCCAGTGTATGTTCTGAAGACCATCATTGTCCCCATTGCCATTTGCTTCAACTTCACCTTCACAGCAGCATCAATCTTCAAAGTCAATATCCAGCTCAGACAGGTATAGATGAACCCCTTGCAACTTGAACTCTCGCTCTGTTTGATCTTCAACACATATTTCTTCATCTGAAATGTATTCCTCTGGAAAAAAGTCCAGCAGACTCGATAAAAATGCTTCAAAATCCATGTCAGAATTCATTTGTCCTCCATAGTGTTTACCAATGCCAGCTGATCACAGACAACATCTGTGCCTCGTGTGAATTGATCACCCTGAATACACGCCATGCACAACTACAACTTTTTAAATGCATATTTTAAAACTTTGTATGTTGTGTTTATTTTTAAATTATGCAGTGGAAATCCTTCATTACCCAGCTGTGCTTTTTATTTTTACCAAAAGAAATATAATACCTTTTCAAAAAGATACTTGTTTATAACACTACTGATACTGTCTTTGCCTCAAAGTGACTAAAAAAAGTGGTGCAGTGGAATATAAGTGTGTCTTTTCAAACAGCATGTCTTCTCCTGACAAGTAATAACAGCATGGACGTCTAAGTTGGTGTGATCCAGGAAGCTAGGTCTGCCTTACACACATCAATCCAACTCCGTGAATACCTGCTGTTGGTTTTGTACCTTATAAATAATGTGGCAGAGTGAAAAGATCTAAAAATACAAGTTGTTTCATTTGAAAAACGCAGTTGGTTTTACAACATTCAACTAAGACAATCAACTGAAGAGGATGAAAAAAGAAAGAACACTTTCCATTTCAGGCCAAATTCACAACTAAATCTTTAACCTGTTCAAAGATCGGCAAAAATGTGGATTAATAAGAAGCATATTACAGGCATTGCCCCCCTTGGTATTAGCTGCTGACTGAAAATCCTTGAAGACAAGTTGTCTGCTAAATCAATGTCTTCTTTACAATACGAATAGCCCTGAGTGCATGTACAGCTTCTCACCTGCATCCATCACTTCCTAAATAAGATTTTAAATGGAAGCCAATGCACAAAACCTCTTAGACCTCTTTAACACAGGGCGGCAATACAGCAATGTTCTTCACTACCTACAAGACCTATTAAAATGTGGCTGGAATTCTGAAAACCTAATTTAGTGTGAAGACAGTTATGATGCTATGTTTTTTAGTACTCACCAAATAGATATTTTTCCATCCCTAAACCACTCTTTTGTGTCCTGACCATGATCTATACACCCATCCCTGCAAAACTCTTGCTAGTAGACCACAAAATGCTCTGAACATGGGTATCATATTGGCACCAAGTTGTTTCCATGAACTAGTCAGAAAACAATTGCAGTCTTGCTTCAAATTCTCAATGACCAAGACACACTGGTGTCACAGACTCTACATCATGAATTGCTGTAATTTCAGCCACCATGCTCCACCCAGCGCCCTGATACGCTACAACTTTACTGTAGAACTTTTGTGTATGCTTAAAAGCCTCGTGGACCAAACATGTTCTGTCAGGCTTGATGAGGAGTCCACTGCATTTTTAAAATGTGTCTGAAGACCTTGACACAACCCTGCAAAGACCATCCATGTTCTGCCTGTGTTTTTTATGAACAAAAATCAGGTAGTATCTCACTGGGCTGCAACTGTTGGAGACTTTGGGAACTCAAAATTGTAGGGAAATTGCAAGAAATAGGCAAATTTTCAGTTGCAATATTACTGTCTGCAACAAAGCAGCCAGGGAGTGTGAACGGCTTACAAAACTGTATTCTAAGCTATGCTCATTATTTCATTGCCCACCTAGTACTCGCCTTGGCTTGCTCTATACCCACCTAGGCAGCTGCCCCCCTGTTGATGATGTAATCTACTGGGGTGCACTTTTAAAATACACAGATAGGATAAAGGGTTAGCCCTGGACATTTGGGGCCGTAACCTCTGATGTATAATTTCATAGTAGAGCTCCCATGCACTTGTCAAAACACAGCTCTAGCACTCTACAATTTCTGAAAACTAAGTTGAGAAGAGTTCAGGATGAGTTTGAGAGGCTCGAAAGGGTCTGATTAGCAGGTTAACCAAAATTGTCAACTCGGCGACAGACAGAGAAGACCGAGATAAAAGTAAGTGATTTTATTTACAAGGAGTTGGTGAAGGTCCGGATCTGAAAAGGAGGAGTAATGGTGAGTATATTGTTGTCTAATGGATGGTCGTTGTTAGAATAAGAACAAGAGAGGCCTTTCTTACAGATGGGTGAGAAAGACTTGGCACGGAGGAGAGGATCCGGGTTCCAGTGGTAAGTATTTTCACAGGTAGGTAGGTTCCTGAATAGGATGGAGGCAGACAGGCAACAGCGCAGATCAGATCAGGTGAGTGGCTCTCGGGTAGGTCCTTCGATAGACAAGTAGCAAAGATCATTCATAGGTAACTCTGGCAAAACTCTGAACACACAGAAGGTAAACAGGTTAACAGAACTCAGGTAATAAAAAACTGAGCGGCTGAGATGTTTTACCCAGAGTAAGTGTGGAGTAAAGTGGAGTAAGTGATGCTTCAGCAAAGATCTGATCTTTAAAACAGCCTTATAAACCCAGAGAGCTGATGAGCGTGATCCACTGCAACTGGCGATGATTAAGCTGCCAACCAATCAGGAAACAGGTAGGTGCAAACATGTAGCAAAATCACAGAATGCCTCAATGAGATGGGTTTAAGACACTGGCAACAACTTTGTGACGATTTGAAAGACAGGTTGTCACATGCTTTTTTGTATTGTGTTCAAAATGTAATTTTAAGGCTGTGAGCCTCTGCAACTCACACAAGAACCACTGCAAACATTTCTAGACATTTTGGAGAGTCCCTTGTGAATGCTGTTTGCCAACTTGTCACCAACAGTAGCAGCCAAGTGAGATACTGATTATAGCAAGATTGTCATTCAGTGTGAAGGGTGCCTTTGTTCAGTAGTTCTCAACTGGTCTAGCCTCAGGAACCATCATCACCCCTTAATGACAAGCTGTGACCCAAATCGTGGAAATATTTCAACTAAAACACACATTTGGGTCACGACCCATCAGCTGAGACTCACTGCCTTAGTTGTTGCTTTTTTTTCTCCTCTGACTGTCTCGCATTTTATGGTGTGTGAAAAGCAGCGCTAAAGTGCTTAGATTGTGCTATTTATTGATATCCATTATATCACAATTACAATAACCAAAGTTAATTTATTTACATCAGTTATCAGCAGCACTGGTTTATTGTCGCCTACTACTACAGAACAATAGAGCTAGAAAAGGAAAACAGTGCACAATATCAATACGTCAGTACAATTGTATATATTGATGAGTGTTGAGTTTGTTGTAATCTCATCTTGACAGGGTCTTTAGTGTCACAACTCCTTATATTTGTTTACGTTCTTTCCTTTTCTGCACAGGTTCGTATTGCAAAATGCATTCTTCTGACCATGTTCTTTGTGCAAATTCTGTATGTATTGCCATTAAATGTCGTAATGTATAAATCCCAATTTTGTGCCACCCAAACATGCACACTAACACAAAAACCCAACAGCCCTTTGACACATTTTCTGTTATTGGAAAGGATGTGGCTCATCACAAACAGTCTGCCTTCATCCCACAGCTACGTGTTTTGTCTGTTGGTCGATCACAGCTTCTGAGGTCATCCTCTTATCACTGATTCCCTTCAGACCCTCATTTACTCATCTCCACGTCTCTCCCTGTCGCTGATGATATTGACTCACTTTGGCTGATTATGAGCACCTGTAATGACTCCCAGCTCTAATGTGTCTCATTTAGTGAAATTGACAATCATTGTCAAGGTTGAGAAGGTGAGTTTCCACTGAAGGCTTGTTTCTGACTATCAGGGTCTGTGTGAGTTTGTGTGTCTATGCGTATTTATGTGAGTACGTGCATGCATGTCACTGCTCAATAAATGCAAATAGGAGTGTACGGGTTGTAACAGGCTGTATCCTTGGCTGTGTATCACTCTCCAGCTCGGTCATTGCTGAATGTCAAAGCTGATTTCTTAATAAACTAACTCCAAACGAGGTAGAAATGCATTTTCCCTTAAATCGAATTTATTTCTTATAATAATGTCCAAAGTGCATCACTGACTCGTTACATTTTCAGCTAATGGAGACATTTGCTGCTGTTTTCCAGTGAGAGAGCTTGTGGGAGTCATTACTCCTTTTGCCCCTGCTCAGGCTTGTAGACCTCCAGTTCAGCAAATGTCATCAATCAATTCTAAACATGCTGTATACACTGCTCCTGCAGGCTATGCGAGGGAGTGGGGAATGCATTAAAAATCGACACCAGTTTGATGTGTTTTTCTTTGGTTGTCACATTTTACAACTTCACATAAAATAATAATGTATAAAATACAAGTTTCCCTAGCTGCTATAGTTTATGGATCCAGATTTATTTGTTTGTTTTGTTATGTGTGTGCCATATTATAAGCATTGAAGCACCCTTATTGCTTGTTGCCCAGTATTCTTCTATTTTCAATTCACTACTTCCCCCCGCAGCTTTAGAAAAACCCATACAAATAGTACATCAAAATGTAAGCCTTGATCAAGAATACTGTGCTGTTGTGGTGAACCGCTAGGGGGCTCTACTCACACCCAGAATACAGGATGTGATTATTCAAAATGTTTGGTGTATAAGTTTGTTGTTTTTGGCGCTTACCGGCAGAGGAAGTTGGAGTTGAGTAAAGCGAGGTTCTGCATCAAGTTTCTGTGTCGTCTTTTTCTACTCCTCCACATTGGTGACCCCGAGAACCGAACATGTCGAGATCTGAAGATGAAGCTCGCTCTTCTCAGATGCCCGCTGCTGCGGAACCTCCACCGGCGGCCCCGGTTTCTTTTTCGGTGGCCGTTAAAATCCCGGACTTCTGGCTGCATGATCCTCCTTCATGGTTCGTCCACATTGAAGCACAATTTGCTCTTCGTGGGATTTCCTCGGACGACACGAAATACCACTATGTGGTTGCCTCGCTGGACCCGCTGTCCACCCGACGAGCAATGACCCTGCTGCGGGACCCCCCGGCACACGGGAAATACACCGCTCTCAAGCAGCTGCTCCTCCGGCGCTACTCCCTCTCCGACGCAGAGCGCGCCGAGAAACTCCTTTCCCTCTCCGGCTTGGGTGATGGCTCGGCTCTTGAGCTCATGGAGAGCATGTTGTCCCTGCTGGGATCTGACGATGGTGGTTCCCTTTTCATCCACCTCTTCCTCCGACAGCTCCCGGCTCCAGTGCGCGCTGTGCTGGCCAACTCTCCGCTGCTGCTTCAGAAGGACTACCGCTCGCTGGCAGAAGAAGCTGACCACATCCTCCTGGCTACAAGGACTTTCGCAGTTCAGGCAGTTGGTCCCGAATCTCCAGCAGCATCTTCCGAGCTTCAAGCCGTGTCCTCAGAGTCCGCGGAGCCATCGGTGGTGGCAGGGATCGCTACCCGAAGGCGTCGCGGAGCTGCCTTTTGTTTCTACCACCAGCGTTTCGGCGCCAAAGCACGACGGTGCATCCCGCCGTGCAGCTTCAAGCCGCAGGGAAACGACATCGCCAGCGCTCGGTAGCAGCCGCGGCCGTTGGCGACAAGGAAAGGCTGCTGTTCATAGAAGACTCACGGTCAGGGAGGCGGTTTCTGGTTGATTCCGGTTCACAGAAGAGCCTCGTTCCCCCTGGCTGGCTCCGACAGGTTGGCGGAAGGCTGCGGTCCGCTGCTAACCGCGGCTAATGGCTCTCCCATCAAGACATTCGGTGAAAGGTTGGTGACTGTTTGTTTTCATGACCGGGACTTCCAGTGGAACTTTGTTGTTGCTGCGAGCTCAGTTCCTATTCTGATAATAAACGCTTTTCAGCGTATTATCAGAGTTCCCGTCACTAACTGTTCCAAATTTTTCTAAGGCAGACACAAAGCACGGGATCGAACATTTTATCCCCACAACAGGTCCTCCGGTTTTCGCGCGTGCACGCCGCCTCGATGCCACTAAGCTAGCAATCGCGCGGGAAGAGTTTGCTCATATGGAGCGTTTAGGCATTGTGCAACGTTCCAACAGTCTGTGGGCTTCCCCTTTGCACATGGTGCCCAAGTCAGACGGCCAATGGCGGCCATGTGGGGATTTTCGCCGCCTTAATAACATCACAGAGAATGACCGTTACCCCATTCCCCACATCCAGGATTTTTCAGTTCACCTGGCTGGGACCTCCATTTTTTCTAAAGTAGATTTAGTGCGTGGATACCACCAGATTCCCGTGCATGTGGAGGATGTCCCTAAGACCGCGGTGATCACTCCGTTCGGCCTTTTGAATTTTTACGCATGCCATTTGGCCTCAAAGGTGCAGCCCAAACGTTTCAGCGGTTGATGGATTCAGTCTTAAGGGGATTGTCCTTCGTATTTGTGTACTTGGATGACATCCTTGTGGCTAGCTGCTCGGCTGAACAGCACATATTCCACCTCCGTGAGGTTTTTCAGTGCCTGGCAGCACATGGCTTGATTGTTAACCCAGCAAAATGCCAGTTTGGGTTGCCAGTTATTGATTTTTTGGGCCACCGCATTTCTGCCAGTGGTGCTGTTCCGTTGCCAAACAAAGTGCAGGCGGTGTCCAATTTTCCACAACCCCAGTCTGTGAAGGCCCTGCAGGAGTTTTTGGGGATGGTTAATTTTTATAACCGTTTTCTCCCCAGAGCAGCCCAACTGCTTCAACCACTTTATGGAGCGCTGAAGAAGAAAAAGGCCAACGAAACCGTTGACTGGACACCGGAACGCCTCCAGGCATTTGGTGATGCTAAAACGGCATTGGCTAATGCTGCCCTTTTGGTCCATCCATCCCCAGCAGCACAGGTAGCCTTGACAACCGACGCATCTGATGTTGCAGTGGGGGCTGTGTTAGAACAGCAGGTTTCTGGGGTTTGGCAACCGCTTGCCTTTTTCAGTCGTACGCTGCGGGACAATGAGCGTAAATACAGCGTTTTTGACAGAGAGTTGCTGGCACTTTACCAGGCTACACGCCATTTCAGATTTTTCCTGGAGGGCCGCCAGTTCACTGCATATGTTGACCACAAACCCTTGGTGTTTGCCATGTCCAAGATTTCTGACCCCTGGTCTGCACGTCAGCAACGCCATCTTGCCGCTATTTCTGAATTTACAACAGACATTCAGCATGTAGCCGGCAAATCCAATGTGGTAGCTGACTGTCTGTCCCGTGCTCTGATCTCTCCAGTGTACGTCGGCATCGATTTTGCTGCTATGGCTGCAGACCAATGTAGTGATGCAGAAATCCTCAAGCTCCAGTCTGGGCCCACAGGCCTTAAGCTGGAGGAACGGCAGGTGAGTGACGGAGGTCCTCTCCTGCTCTGTGACATTTCTACTGGCACGACCCGCCCCCTAGTTCCAGTTTCGTGGCGCTGCCGCGTTTTTGAGTCTTTACATTCCCTTTCTCATCCGGGCGTTAAAGCCTCAGTGAAACTGGTCAGTTCGAAGTTTGTTTGGCCCGGCCTGTGTAAGACAGTTAAGGAGTGGGCAGCAGCGTGTGTCCCATGTCAGCGTGCTAAGGTCAACAGGCATACCAAAGCACCTTTGGAACATTTCTCCATTCCTAGTCGGCGGTTTGATCATGTGCACATAGACCTGGTGGGTCCTCTGCCTCCATCACAGGGTTTCACACATCTGCTGACAATAATCGACCGTACCACCCGGTGGCCTGAGGTGGTTCCTCTGGCATCCACAACATCTGCAGTTGTGGCCCGGGCATTTATGTCTACCTGGGTTGTGCGATTTGGCCCCCCTTCAGATATTACATCTGACAGGGGCCCTCAGTTTATTTCAGAGCTTTGGTCTACCATGGCCAAGGGTCTGGGGACTAAGATCCACCGAACCACTGCTTACAACCCCCAAGCTAATGGGTTGTGTGAACGGTTTCACAGGTCATTGAAAGCTGCACTTCGCGCCGCATTGACCGGTGACAACTGGATTGACCGTCTTCCATGGGTCTTGCTGGGGTTACGTACTGCAACCAAAGAGGATCTTGGAACATCCCCGGCTGAGCTGGTTTTCGGTCAGCCTGTGCGCGTCCCCGGGGACTTTTTGCCTGAGGTACCCTCACCACAGTTCGCTCCACCGTCGCAACATTTTTCACCTCAGGGAGATTTTTTTCGTGTCCCTGGCCCGGTACATCATTGTTTACCTCAGTCATTTGTCCTTTTCTATTTCTATTACATTTATACAGCATCAAACAATTACTTAAGCGGTGTACTAACAATTTATGTGTCAGATTTAGTTTCATATATTTAGTCTTTAGGCAGTTTTCCAGTGAGTAAAAACAGTTAAATTACCAATCTATTTTTCAACTACACTGTTCATGCGTTTGGAAACTGGGTCATCCTATATCATTTATAAGAGACAGTCTTCAAGTAGAAAGCCCTTTCTCAATATATTTTAAAATGCATGTTAATGGAAAACTACAATAATGTCAATCTGTTCAGTTGAATTTTAGCTATTATCACAAAAGTACCAGCTGGCTCAGTGACCCACTTTTTCAGCGAGCTGATTTTGTGGTGAAGGAATCTCATCCTCCTTCCTTCACTCTTCTCTTGTTTTCTGTGAGGTTAAAGGGAGTCTCAGGTGGCAGGGCACACACAGCAATTACACATTAGATAGAAATGAAACAGGAAAGCAAGGACAGTCCTAGGACCGGAAGGAAATATTCAAGTCAGGGAGCGAGGCCAAAGCCATATGGAACAGACGGGGATTACTCCTCCAAGACCTTGATTTTCCCACCGATATATTGCAAAACTCCACAAGGAGTGGAGCCACATACAGATGATGAGGTGGATCTTTAGTAAGCTTAGAAAGTCGTGTTGATGGTTTGATAAAAATAACCTTTAGGTGCTTGAAAATCAAACAACAGTGAATTAAATGATGTGTCACAAGCCAGAGGAGCGGCACGATAATTGTTCATTTAGGGTTGGATTTTTAATCTCACAGGCCATTGGCTTTGTGATATGGTAATGTGACATTAGAATATGATCAATTCCTAAATATTTAACAGGATAGTAAAACCATTTTTAAATAAGAGTCTTCTAAAAGCTCAAGAATATGATCAGAGAATCTACTCTCACGTTTACTTTAAAGAACCACGAAGGGAGTCTGCCATAGAAACTACTTGAATAAAGCTCTTTCCCAAAAAGTTAGAAGATGAGCTGACAAAACCTCCATCAGTGTCAAAAGTAAAGTTTGGTCAGGCAAAATAAGTTAAGATATCAAAGTGCCAGTTCAGACAAAGTCTGAGATTCTGTGACTTGTTTACACTTTTAATGTTTCTACTGTGAAACAAGGTTTTCTCATACATTTAGCCAAAAATCCCATCAAGCTTCAGGTTTCCTTTCTTGCAGTTTTTCCCAAATTTTGTGCGACATGCCGCTATCAAAAGTCATAACACTGCATTCCCAATTGAGTTGCACATTTTGCGCAATTCACATGTTAATTTCAAAGCTGCATGACAAAACACAATTTTTATGAACAGAATAGTAATAGAGGTGCTCCATTGCATTGACACCTT
Source organism: Kryptolebias marmoratus (assembly GCF_001649575.2). Lineage (NCBI taxonomy): Eukaryota > Metazoa > Chordata > Actinopteri > Cyprinodontiformes > Rivulidae > Kryptolebias > Kryptolebias marmoratus. Next base: position 10,629,590 of record NC_051446.1, on the reverse strand, counting down.
GAATAATGTTTCAACTCTACACTTTTTTAGTATACTGTGTGTTTGATACCTCCCTAAACCCCAAGTTTTATTTGATCACCCCAAAGCGGCGCATGATACACCAGTCAGTGTGGCAACAAGGTCAGTAAACCTTTAGCTACCTCCAATCCCTGCACTGACTAAATTACCATGCAGCACCGGGACTTCTGTATGTCACTGCTAGCTGGTTCTCTGCTAATTAAATTAAAACAGTCAACTTTCCCTTTGGGAAGTAAGAAGCTGATGGAAAAAAGGATGCACAATCTGCAATTCATTGGAGAACTGAGTTACAAATAGAGGTATTTTTATGTGAAAGCACCACTTACTTGGATTCTTTGGAAAGAAATGAAACAAGAGGCATTAGATCCAAGGGACATTAGAGCAGAGCTCCTGAAAATCCTTTAGCTAATTGATTAGCTAATGTTTCAAATAAACATTTCAATGATAATGTGAACAATCAGAGGAGAGTAAAAGAAGATTGTACAAAATGTAGATTGAGACGATATTCACATGGCTATTGTTTAGTTGTGAGATGTATTCAGACATTCACATTCATGACTTGATTTAAACCCGCAGAAGTGTGAAGGCAGCTGCTGCTAAATGAACTGCAGTTAATAAATGTAGTCAAAACAGGAGTAAATTAAATGTGTCAGGTTAGCAATGGCTGACAACTTGAACTCCATCTGGGCTTGATTAGTTTACACTTTAGGAAATGGGGACCTTAAAAGTATATAGAATTAGCTATTTGCACTTCCTGCTGGATATTTGTAGTAAGATATTTGTACTGGATACAGTTGAGATCACCCTCAAAGATAATATATTTAAAGTTTTCAATCAGTTTTTAAGAATCAAAGACTAAAAAGACTACAATGACTGTACTATTTTGCCGTAATGACATATGAGTATATTTTGCCTGTAATTGTTTTTAAAACTTCAGCAAAATGTCATGTGTCATCGTAAACATAAATTCTGTGTATGTTTTATGTCACTTTATGAAAGGCAGTAGATAAGGATTGTCTCATTTCACTAAATCATGCTTTTACTTTTATCCAAAACTTTATGTTAAAAGTCATCAGTTATTTCACATGAACATGCAGTTGATGACATCACTCTAAAGAAGAATAACATGTTCATCCTTGTTTTATTTCATAATGTGGTATTAAAAAAAGACTTCAAATTGATTTTTCATGTTATTTTGTCTGTTTGTGGCACCCATACAGAGCTTCTAACTGTGTTGATTTTTTTAGATTTTCCTTTAGTTTAGGACCCAAGATACTGACAACAGAAACAGAACGTCAGGAACAATAAGTAAAAACTTTATATTTACAGCACAGGGATGAAAGTCCATTTTTCTGGATGTCACAAGTCTGTGAGTGGAAAGAATATGAGTTACAGGTGAGTTGGAAAATGTCTCAAACTGTTTTTTGTGATAATGATTTGATACTATTTATGTTTTTTTGCAGGTTCAAGGAGATGAAAGCATTTTAGGAACCTCAGGTGAAGGAGAAGTTGAGAACAGCAAGGAGGCTGAAGAAGGAGCTGGTGAAGAGTGGGCAGGTAGGTGAGTCTGGATGTACGTATGCTAAACTAATCTTTTTAAATCTTTTTATTTAGCATTTCCAGGGGAAGAGGAGGTGCTTTTCATCTGAGAAACAGAGAAGTTACTACAAAGAAGACCAGGAAGATGAGGAAAATAGTTACAGTGAAAGGTTCTATGGGAAAACACATGTAAGTTCAGTCTAATGTAACTACTTGAGGAAAAATCAAAGTCCTGAACTTCAGAAATACACAAAGGTCAACTATCATTGTATGACTTAAATGGCTGAACAATGAGTAATTTCTCATCTCAGCCTTTTATAAAAGATACTGATGAGTTGTGATAGACAAAGCTGTTCGGTTGTCTTCTAAAATGGAGCCATTGGCACCATACAGAAAGCAAGGAGAAAAAGGAAAACGGGGGTAAAAAAACACAAGGTGGTTCCCATACTGTAGTACACAATGTCTGTATACAACTAAATTTAAGTTGCTAGTAAGTGTCAGCTCACATAACCACAATGAAATGTACCAGAATAGAACAACAGAAAGTATAAAAATGAAGAAGAAGACCCAAAAGATGTTGGGCGAGACCATAATACTGACAGAAGATTGACATTTGGACATTTCCACAGGCTCATGGGAGAAGATGTTGGTGAATGCTACAGATACATGCAAATACAAATGTAGATATATGAAAACAAAACCCCACATTACCTGAAAGAATGGAAAGGTTATTCTACATAACCGAATTCTACCCCGCTCCGGCTGTCTCAGCCGTTGTGTCCTTGGGCAAGACACTTCACCCGCCTTGCCTACTGGTGGTGGTCAGAGGGCTCGGTGACGCCGGTGTGATGGCAGCCTCACTTCTGTCAGCCCGCCCCAGGGCAGCTGTGGCTACAATGTAGCTTACCGCCATCAGTGTGTGAATGTGTGGATGAATGGGTGAATGATTGTAGTGTAAAGCGCTTTGGGGTCCTTGGACGAGATAAAGCGCTATATAAGTGCAAGCCATTTACCATTTACCATAACTTATTACACTATAAATTTCCCAATTTCAACCATGCATACACAATATTTGCAGCAGAAGCACATCATACTTACAACTACTGTATGTCATTTATGTTACAAGACTTGATATTTCACAAAATGTACTTAATTTCTTCACATTCAGACCCATGCTATTGTGGTACACCAGCATATGTGGCAAAAACTAAGGAACGGTGTGAGAGCAGCCTAAGATTAGAACAATTAAGAAAGTAGAGGAAACCTCAAAGTAATATGTTATAATCAGTATGTTTCAATCTCACAGGAGCAGAATCTACTTGGATAAAGTTTACATCCGTGTGAGCGTCTGTTTGCCATTTTGCTGATACTAAGCAGCTATCTCAGTACTCGCTTCATAGGCAAAATAAATGAACAACAACAACAACAAAAATGAATAGAAAGTTAATCTTTTTAAACTTTCCCACACTGCTCATCAGTTTTTTGCTTTTGCTTTCCTCTCTGCTCATTTTGCTCCTCACCGGAGTGGATGAGGAGATACTGAAGTGTTTTCATATTTTAGGTGTCACTTGTTTAAGTGATAGACTTCACTGCCTCTCAGTGCTGCAGTAGCAGCTGTGTGGAAGTCGGCACTTTACTGTTCTCCAGCAGAGGAAATTCAGCTGTCAGCACATAAAGCCACAAAGGCCCTGAAGTATAGCAAGTTCCCTGCTTTATTATTCCGCCTCACACGTGGCAATTCAGCAAAGATGTTGTTAAAGGGGATTATTTTGACATGTTTACTGTCCATAAAAAGTTTCTGTTGGCTTGTTATGTTTTCTGGCGTGAAGACAAGTATGCTGTCAAAACCTAGATAACTAGTATAACTCTTGAAATGCGGGATGGGTCGTCATAAAAGGAGGTAGTGGAAGACAGAGGTTCCCAAACTTTCCAGGCTTTGACCCACAAAATGTCAGTGGCAGAGATTTGTGACCCAGACTAAATGAAGCATACAAACATTGCTAATAAGCCATTAAACAGGCACCTAAAACAACCATTAAAACTATTTTTATGAATTTAAGTCCTGTTTTCTTTTCTTGCAACATGTATGCCTTAACCCCCCCACACACACACGCACGCACGCATATATATATATATATATATATATATATATATATATATATAGTTGCTTTATTAGGTATTAGGTATATAACATTTTTTAAATGACTCCATCTTTTTATTTTACATATTTGGTTGGGACATAAAAGCCACAACCAGACAGTCACTGTTCTTCATGAAGGTGGGACAGCCTCCCTCCACCTTCAGACTGATGCTCAATAACTCTCCCGTTTGTTGGCACATGCCTGAATGCCTTTCATTGTCTCTTTCTAATTACTCCCAGATTTCCAGACGGTGTCTGGTTGTTGCCAAACAAGGACAGGGAAGGAGTGTGTCTCTCGGCTTGCAGTGTCACATCCCTCTCAAAGACAGTATGTCACCTGGATTTATTTATTTATATTTTAAAGTGGCTTCTTATGGCTTTCAGGACAGAAAATGAATTGGGTTTTAAGTCACCCTGAATTATAAAGGTGGAAGAGATATTGCATCTCAGAGCAGGAAATTGACAGCAAAGTCCAATTTTGGGAACTAAGGTAAAAAGGAATGACTGAGCGGAGAGAAGAAAACGTAAACAGAAGCAAAAAGGCAAATTATAATTGTAGAAATGGGTGCGTGTCTTGACTCTAAAGCAGTGAGTGGAGAATTGATGGCAACTGAAGGAGACACTTAAGTGATGAAGAGGTAGATATTGTGACGGTAGCAAAGTAAACACGGAATAGCAGAGTGTGACAGAAAAAAAGCCTATCAGCAGCTGAGTTCCTCAAAAGCCTTCAAACAGTGATAGGCTAAGTAGACAGAATCTGATGAAATGTGATGTGCATGAAGAATTAAAGATTTAAAAGGGGCTCAAGAGATTTATAGCACAAAAAAGAGACAGATCTGACATCGCATCTAGCCACAGCACATATCAGTGCCTGTCAGAGATAATGCAAACTGGAGGGATCTCTGTGTAGAACTAGACAGTTCTGTCAGCCAGTCAGGCGGACACCCCCATGTTGTCCACTTGATTAAATGCCTGCAACAGACAAATGACTTTTTCTCTTCTGTTTGGAATATTTTTTATTGTACAAATTGCTCATTTTTCTATATGCCATTAGTTCAATTAAACATATCTGTCTTATACAGACCCTAACAGAGTCTCCGAAGACCTCACTTGTCTTCTGTTTATTTTGATTACTCTGTTTAATACCATGTAAAAATCCATCAAGCAGATACCTGTGAGTACACCAGAACACTACTCAGTTCTGAAAACAAACAATCGTCCAATTTTTGCTACACAAAACAAAGTTAGTCCTTGTAGGTCCAAACAAAAGCAACTGGACTTCTTTTTTTACTTTTGAAGACATTTCACTTTTCACCCGAGGAGCTTCCTCAGTTCAAACTTAAAAATGCGGCGTTCCAAGCTCCCTCCGGAGGGTTGCTGGTGTCTTTATTAGCCTGGTCCACATATGAAATGTTTTGGGCACATGCATGGCGGCGCAAACTGTTGTAAAATTGACTGAGGGCTAGATTTATTAATTAATTATTGATTAATTAATTAGAGACTGTTTAATGTAGGTCTTTCCTGTTTGACACAGACGGCCTTCCTAACTCTTCAAACCAACATTAAACAGAGACGGAGGTCTCAGGCATCAGCTCTCCAGTACGTGCAACACAGTTTTGAAAGCTACAGTTTTAAAGCTTTGAACTCCACACTTTTCAGTTTGAATTGAGAAAGCTCCTTGGACGAGAAGTGAAACGTCTTCAAAACTATTAAAGGAAATCAAGTTGATTTTGTTTGAACCCACTAGGATTCCCATGACTGAGAACTTTCACCAGCTCAAACCAAATGAGCAATTTAGCATTATTTTACTCAACAAGTGCTTAGTTCAAGTGTTGTAGTTTATTGGCGCTGAAGTGCTACCAGCCCCAATATGGCTTGAAAGGAAAACTGAAACATGCCAGTTGAAGAACTGTTCTTGTTGCTTTAAATCCTCATTTAAGTGGTCTATGTATGGTAATATCAAACAGGCTTCTGTTAAAGTATGTCCCCAGTTACGTCAGTTCAAGGAGTAAGAGCCTGGTGTCTACTTTTACCCTAGCCTTTGCTATATAACTTGTCATTTTAATGATAGATAATTAAACTTGAAAAGATTTATTTTCAAGTAAATGGCACACAAAATATGTATCTAAGGTATGTTATTCATACTCATTGCCATGGAAACATGTTGGCTGTACCTTAGTATTTTTAAACAGTGCTGCTTTGAACTAAAAAAGGACAAATGGGATTTGATTGTTTGGTAAAAAATGAACAGCAGCTCTGATCGGGACCTCGAGTATGCAGCTTTGTTCAACAGTTGCTGGAAATGTTGCAGAAAAAATATACTAATCTTGTGAATCCATTTTGTTTTGTAAAAATATTCACTTTTCATACGAGGATAAAAACAAATCAGCTGAGCCATTTATGTGTGAAAATGATTAAATGTGAAAAGTCTTTCTTAACTTAAAAACACATTAGTTTATTTTACTTGTTAGTGTGTTTTGTGCTGGCCCTGCCCCGTGTCTTTCAAAGACACCAAAATTTTAAAAACAGGTTGGAAATCTCCTGGGTTAATGAAGTTCTGCTACGTATCAGGCATGTGTCTTGGTATAGAAATGACTGGAATCCTTCCGAGCGGGACGGGTCTGATAAGAGGGTTTCAGTGACAACAGGAAAGCAGATCAAGTTAGAGGGATTAGTGGTTAGTATGTCAGTCAGGGACTTACAACTGTGCTTGACTACAGTTACGTAATGTACAGAGTCACCTACAGATGTCTTGCTCAGCTTAATGTGCACACGTGTTGAAAAAGGCTATACCAAGTGTTGACCGATGATGAAGCACCACATAGCTTCATTTGTCCGTTCTTTTTCCAGTTTATACATCTGAACAGATCTATCCATGCTGAAAGGATTTGCTTTGACAGATGTAACTCCAATACCAATTTTGCCCATCTGCCTTCTGTTTCTATGGCATACTGAGGTATGTGGTTTCAAGAAAATAGCATCACAACATCGCCTCTTTACACATGCCATTTCCAATAATGCAAGGTTACCACAAATATATCCATCCATCCATCCATCCATCCATCCATTGCTTGTCCCAGAGTAGGGTCATGGGGGCATTAGCTTGAGCAGGGAGGCCCAGACATTTCTCTCCACAGCCAACACTTCCGGAAGGGTTCCAAAGCATTCCCAGGCCAGCTAAGAGACAGTGTCTCCAGTGTGTACTGGGTTTTCCCCTTGGTCTCCTCCAGGTTAGAATACCTCCCTAGGGAGGCGTCCAGGGGGCATCTTTATCAGATGCCTACATCACCTCAACTGGCTCCACCTCTTAATTCTCCTCCTTGAATTGCTACCTTATCATGGTGGAGGAGTTTGTGTGTCTGAATGATCCTGTGAGCTATGCCGTCAGGGTCCGTTGCCTCCAGTAGGGTCCCCCAAGGCAGATTGGTCCTAAGTGGCAGCCAAGACAAAGAGCAATTTGTAAACACTTGTATGTTTAAAAGACAGCAAGTAAATTGATGTCCCTTCCCCAGACGTGGGTTACCGGGACCCTCTAACCCTAGCTTACCAACAACAATTTAGCAATTGTAATAAAATTTTTTGTTGCATCAGTGCATCACTATAAAATGTCATGTGTACCTCGGATGTTGTTTTTCTTTCAGCTGCTCCCCTCTGCGGGGGTTACCACAGCTAGCGAACTTGCACGAGAGATTGTTTTACGCCGCATACCCTTCCTGACGTAACCTGGGCTCAAACTCTTCAACCTCAGGATTTCAGATGTATCTCAGATACACACCAAAATATATAAAAATTAATGTAGCTTTAACTCAACATTAGCGTTACACGATCTCATGCTATATTATGCTGTCCTTACAAAGGCATAATATTTAAAGATACTCATTGCAAAGTCATAAAAAAAAGTAATAAACAAAGCACGCACAATATTTTTTCTCATGTCAATGGTCAATGTGTCCCTAAATTAAAAATTTGTAAACAGATTTTGTTGCCGACTGCCAAGTACCTTGTACATATGTTTACCTTTGGAAAAAGCTGAACAGACTGAAAAATGGCCGACAATGGCGACATCAAAGGAAGAGCCATTTGGAATGGAGAAGTCTGACAATTTTATTGTATTGGTACATATTTACACTCAAGTTTGTTGAGCAAAGTATGCAGATAAAAAGATAGGTTAAGATGAAATGATAAACTTATCAGCCTGGAAGAAGTTTCACATAAGCTGCATGTATTTGAATGCCGAGCTCTGTCTTTATGGTGCACCACCAAACAAAATTCGACCAGTTTTGCTACAGAAATAGGATATGCAGTTTTTACAACATAGTGTACTGTAACTTCCTTACCTTTCAACCCAATGCGAACATAACATTTGTAACAGGAACACATGGTAAACATTAAACATCACAGGAGTTGACCTTTCTCCAAATGGGTTTCATTTCTTCACATTTGGACCCAAACATATGGTGTTTCTGGATATGTCAGTAGATCTCCTGTATGAAAAGCAGCCTTAATTTCTACAACTTTACAACGCTGTACAAGATGTACAATTTATAAAACCAAACATTTATACATAATAAACCATTTTTCTCTCCTTGGTGACAATAATGCAAAAAAAAAAAAAAAGAAAAATGTGGTTAAAACTCAAATTCACATGGTCAAAACAGAAAATAACTACCTTGATAAGGTAGTGAAAAAAAATGTAAAGAACCAGTGTACACATTTCCTATCACCCTTGTGGGAGTGACAGGATTCAGAGTCAAGATTATCCTGTCTAGACAAGAGCGAGAAAGCAATCAGGCTCTGTTGACAAAGAGGTGAAAGCTCAGTGATCCTGCTGGGATGAGAGCACTGTTTGAACACAGTAGGCAAGTTTACCCTTAAGAGTGAGGGCCTTGTGCCAATTCTTAAGTTGTTTACCTACAGTCTTATAGCATATTATACTGGGAATTGACCTCCCCAGAAAAGGTTTGTCCAATCTCAGCTTAGCAACTGTAACCAAGCAAAGTGGACCCAGAGGATTTCTTTATGTGCTGAGCCAGAGAATATCAGGTTCTCGTTAAAGACTCAGCATTTAGGTTGTGGAAATATATTTTCCTTATTATTGCACCTATATAAAGAAACAGCAAACCAACGTACCCGCTCTCATAAATTCCAGCATCATTTTGTCAAGATCACAAGTTGGCTATTATTGAGATAATACAGCTAGTTTTGTCTTGTTATCTGAAGATATTAGCTAAAGAAAACAAGTCTTTTTATCTCAAAATAATGAGAGGATTATAGTGTAGAAATGAAAGAATTGAGTGATTTTTGTGTTTCACCAATTAGTATCACTGTCATGACACTTGGAGATGAGTTGTGACAATTATTTGTTGATCAATGATGGATGTTCAAGTCTGAAGCAGTTGCCAGCATGACTGTCGTGATTCTAGTTGAAGAAATACCTCTCCTTTCACTTTAGAGTTACCAGTTAACCTAACATGCATGTCTTTGGTCTGTGGGAGGAAACCGGAGAACCCAGAGAAAATCCATGTGCGCACTGGAAGAATTTGTAAATTTCACACAGAAAGGTCAAGAGGCAAACCTGCAACGTTCTTGATGTGAGGTGACAGCTCTAACTGCTGCCTTGCCATGCCATGATGTTCTAAGTCGAAAATCATAATAGATATAATATTATCTTAAAAAAAAATCTTTGTTATCTCAAGATGATGGAAGCAAGAAGTTGTTGTCTTAAGATAACACCACAAAAATACATTTTCTAACTATGTCCCCTTTTGGCTTTCATACCCATAGACTGATGGTGCTGTATTTAAAGCCAACATGCAAATCTTTCACAGTTTAGACTGACCAGCAGCTCTGTCCTTTTACCACATTAGTATGCATTTCTACACTCCACCAATGTCAGACATTTTCCCTTCCTTCTTTTTAAATACTGCTAAATTTAATACTGCTAAAACAAAAATGGCTATAACTCAGATAGTTATACAGATATTGAGGTAAAAATTGGTGTGTTTGTAGCTGAGGGTATTTCACAAGGCATAGTCCATGGGCTATTATATTGCATGACACCTTGTGATGTTGCTTGACATCACATTAATGTTATTTTCATAGTTTGATTAAAAGGGTCATATCTCAATAATTTCTCAACATAAGTTTAAAACTTTGGCATGAGCAAGCTGCATTTTTTTCCTGGAATGCTAGACCTGCATCAGATTTCTACAAGCACAAGAGCCCATACTGTATTGTTTTGTTTCCATGTCTGAAAAAAAAAAGTGCACCACAGCTGCCTCTGTGCATAGATTGCAGATAGGTTAAGGTGACAGATAGTTTAGTCAATCCAATTTAAAAACAGTTTGTAGTATCTTGTTGTTTTGGAAAAAACTGTAAAACCACACACAAGTACTATCTTTTCAGTCTTCACAAAAACAAAAAACAAAAATAAAACTGTGGCAAAATTTTCCTGATTAACTTCAAAAACAATAAAAAGCTAGGCAGTGAGAAAGTGACATTCAGCATTGTTCAGCTCTCAGACATGTTTGAAGAAACGTGGTTTTGATGGACACCTGCAGCTCGGGGCAGGCATCTGATCCTGCTAAGGGTACAATCACACTTTGCTTCATATGGGAGCAGCAGGAAGTCTCGAGGCTCCAGTACAGGCTGTAGCCGGTAGGCTGAGTTATATTAGTATGGCTGGTTGCCTCCTCATCCTGACCCACAGTGAATTCCCCAGCTGAATGAGCTGAGCAGAGCTCCAGGATGATTGCCTTGGACCTTTCAATTTACCTCTCTTCACACCTGATCCCATGGGGCGGTCAGGCTCAGGGTCCTGAATGAAAGTAAAGTAGAGAGTCTTAATCCATCACATGAGACTGAGTCATGGTCAATTCTGCATTAAGTTTTAATAGCTTACATATATATAATATAATTCATTACATCTCTTAGACTAAAAGGAAACAATTATTAGAGTGGCTGTAGCACATTCCAGAGGAGCCAGCTGAGCCATACAATTTGCTTCACATATCTTGTGCATATCAGAGGCTTTGCTGCTGAAAATGCTGTAAAGTATTTATTAGTTTACAACATATTAACCATACAACACACTGCATCCCAAATGCAAAAGGTGAATGTTCTTAATATTTATGAAGTTACTGTAATTGGAAAAATGTATAAATAGTTTTTTTTTTTTTTTTTACAAATATAAGTTTGATAAATGGTACATCTCCATGAGTGTGGTACATCTAGTCACAGAAATTATTGTCCATTCTTCATGACCAAACTGATCCAGCTTCAAGTTGGATGGGTTCTGTTTGCATCCAACAATGTTTAAAACAAACCAGAGATTATCAGTTTGTTTGGGGTCTGGGCTTTGATCGGACCATTCCAAAACATTTAATCATTTCCACAGGAGTTTCGCTTCGGCTATGTGTTTAGGGTCATTGTCTTTCTCAAAGGTGTACCTTCCTCCCAGTCTCAAATCTCTGGAAGATTCAAATTGGCTTTCTTCTGGATTTCTTTTGTGTATTTTGCCCCATTCATTGTTACTTTGTCTCTGACCAGTCCCTGTTCAAGAAAAACATCCCCACAGCATGATGCTGCTGGGGATGGTGTTCTCAGCATAATGAGGTGTTTTGTTTGTGCCAGAACATTTTGACCTTGATGGACAAAATGCTCAATTTTAGCCACACCTAACCAGAAAATTCCAAATAGTGCTTTTTTTTTCTTCAATTGATATCCTTTTCTTGCTGCTCTTCCAGAAAGCCCAGCTCTGCACAGCTTACAGTGGTCCTATGAACAGATCCTTCAATCTCTGCAGAAGAGCTGCTCAGCTCCATCAGGGTTATTTTTAGCCTTTAGTTTGCTTCTCTGATTAATGCCCCCATCACCCAGTCTGTGAGTTTTGGTGGACAACCCTCTCCTGGCAAGCTTGTTGTGGTGACATCATCTTTGCATTTTCTACTAATGGATTTGTTGGTACTTTCTGAGATATTTACCATTTTTCCGTTTCATATTTTTTTAAGACTTACTTGAAACATTTTCCATTTATCTTCTTTAATCTGGAGTATTTTGGGTAGGTTATTTATAACCACATTTATAATCCATTTAATTCCAGGTTGTGAGGCAACAACATAAAACAAATAACAACTCACTGTACTGTCCACTCAGGAGCACTGTGGAAACTGCTGGAAAAAAAAAACTTTAGGCACAATCCTTTAATTAGTAATGTGATTTAAAATGCTGCCAAACTCTGATGAAATTAATGAACAGAAGAGCGGACTTCATGATGAAAAAAAAGAAGCAAAGCAGTGGAGAAATGATGATTAAAGGCTATGACAAGAAAGTTTATGATGAAATCTATCATATCTACATTAATTCTGTTCATTAAATTAACTGAAATCCTTTAAACAAACACAGCTCTGATTTATTTTCCTTTTTCACGTCACACTGATGTCGAAAAGCCCCTTAGGCTTTCAAAAATTGACTACTTCTGTTTCTTGCTTTCCCCATTTCCTGCTGTTTTTTTAATTCATCACACAAGTCAAAACTCATGCAACAAGTGTTTGTGTGAGTGAGAAGTAGGTCAATATGGCTGCCTTTGTAATCTAGAGCCATTCATCTTGTACTGGCCCTCTTCTTTCACTGGGAGCTGTTCAGTCCAATAAGACAGAGAATAAAAAGGAAAATGGGTTCTAGCTGAGTGCGACTGTTGAGCAGTCTGATGAGACATTTATGATGGTGAGACAAGCAAAAAGAGAAGGATGGTCTGTAATAACTAGTGTGATTATAAACTCTAATAAATAAAAAAGTTCTGTAGTCTTCAGCATTTGTGACTATTCTGATTCATTCTTCACCTCTTTTTTTTAAACATTTACCACACATATTAATTTGGCATCTACAGACAGTGATAACTCTCTGGGAATTACAGTAAAATCCATTCAGTGGTTTAAGGGGTATTTTGCTAATAAACAGCCAGTGTTGAAGCTAAAAGGTAATTTTAAAGTTTTAAGCAAAGATGTCGGTCAATGGGTGGCATGGCAGTTGTTAGAGCTGTCGCTTCTCATAAAAAAAAAACAAAAAAACAAAATCAAGGTTGCTAGTTCAATCTTTCTGTGTGGAGCTTGCTTGTTCTCCCGGTTGCATGTGTGCTTAACTCCCGTTTCTTTCCACAGACCTAAAACACGCATGTTAGGTTATTTGGTAACTCTAAATTGTCCTTAGCTTTGAGTGAGAGCATGAATGGTTCTTTGTCTCATTTGTCACTATGTGGCCCTGTGATGGACTTGTGACCTGTCCAGCGTGTCCCCCGCCTATTGCACAGTGACTGCTGGAGATAGGCACTAGCTCCCTGTTACCTGGAAAGGAAAAAGCAGGTAAAGAAAATGGAGGGATTTATGTTGCTCATTCTGTAGTGCTTGGACTACACATTAGCCATGACTTTCAGCTACCAACACAACAAATCTTAGCTCAATATCTGTAAATGTATTTATAGTCATTTTTGTATTGTGTAAGGTTAACTTGCTGTGGTGACCATCTTGAATTGGGTTGACACTAAAGGTTAACAAGTTGTAATAATAAAAATAATAGTAAATTTAACAATAAGACTGGTGGGTAGATTATTTAAATCATTCAGGTTGTGATGGGACCTTGGTGAGTAAGCGGGCTAAATGAGTATAAACTGGACTGAGGTGAGCACAAAATGGGTGGTTCTGAGTATGAATAGACCTTTGACAGATGACATTTCTTTGTACCCAGAAAGTATGGGTATGTGGTGATCAAAGCTGCAGCAAAAGTACAACTTGACAGAAGGATGTATTGAAATAGTGGAAGGCAAAATAAGAGAGAGAGGAAATTTAATATAGAAAATGTTGAGTACAAAATCCTGGAATTGAGAGAATTCTGTGTGGTGGACTATGTCTGCCTTGAGGTAATGAGAGAAAGCTTTTAGTCAAAGTGCTGATCAGAAACCCTTGTCACATATGCTTGTAGAGCCATATCAATAAGGAGGGCAGTTTGACCTGCCATGAAAATGTGATTAGAGACATATTCTACATGTCAATTCTGCCGCACATAGTCAAGACACGCCACCATATCTTATTTTTATGCCACAGACGGTTCACACAGCAACGAGCTGAGTTACTACTCTGGGCGAGCTGGTGATGTGTGGAGGTAGAACGCAGGCTTTTATGGAGTATTGTGTATGCAGCTGAAACTTTTCCCCTGCGCAATGAGACCGCTTCTGCAATAAACAGAGAGGGAGGGCAGAAAGAAGGACAGCCACTTAAGCAGTCCCAATGTCAGGGACACTCTTTTAAGGACAGAACATATTATGAACAGAGAAGATGGAAGGAAGTCATTACTGGATCTCAAATGGGAAAGTCCAGCATTCACCTTTTCATGACTTACAATGCAGCTTTGAGTTGCCCAAAATCTTTCACATGTGGGCAGGGTTAACAAAAACCCTAAAAACTCGAGAGGGTGATTTGCATGTGAGTTCAACAAGAAACAAAAGCAATTAGTCAACGCAGTTTATAAGCTTGGACCTATGCACCTTATAGTTTTGAATTAAGAAATCTCAAAGTGAAGGGTCTTCAAGAAACGAAAAATCGAAGTTCTCCATTTTTTCTTTTTTTTCAGACTGCTGAACCTCTGCCCACGTTTACTTCTCAGAGACTCAGTTTAAAAAAGCATTTTAGAGGCCAAGTCATTTTAATGACCTGTTTGCAGTTAACACAGTTGTAAAATGCTCCTCCATGTGTCTCTTATTTGTACCACTTACTTTTGCAGCCTTTTGTTCCCCCATCTTAACTTTTTTGACCCGTTCCTGCAATAAAATTCAAAATTACAGTTGTATGTCAAAAGCGTATGTCATCACTTCATCACATTATTCAAAGCCAGCCTAACTTTTCTTATGTCGACCATTTCAGTTCTGTTGCTACCTTGCTTCATTGCCCAAAGGAGCAGCAGGGGTAGGTTGGCTTTGACCCCCCCTCGTCGCCTCGGTCTATTCAGAAATCACATCATATGTGTTATGATTCAGCCAGGAGTTTTTGTTGGAGATCAGGAAAAGCCTTCAGAAGTGTGTGAGGACCGGAGGCCTTTCAGTTCTCTGTTCGTCCTGCTGCTTTATTATAGGAGATGATTAGTCGCAGCTGCAATCAATCACTGCTGATCAGTCACATTTTACATAAAGTTGAGGTGAGTCTCAATATGCTCATAGGCCTCTATTAACCTCTTGTGATTTAATTATATTTTTTTCTTTGGGTTATTCTTAAGAGTCAACTTACCTGTATTTTCCTGTAGAACCTCTCAATGTAGTTGACTCCTCCTCTTCTCCTCCTCTTTGCTGTAACTCCTCAGCCTTTCAGATGAAAAGAAAAGAATGCCCTTGTTTCTATTGGAAACACATTAAAAAAACATTCAGCTCAGTACAACTACCTTAAGACTCACCTGCCTGCCAACCTTTCCACCAACTTCCTCTTCTTCCTCTTCGTCCTCCTTGCAGTCCTTGCCTCAGTTTCTCCTCAGACTTCCGAAACATTTCCTTTACCTTGAACCTGCAAGAAGGATCCAAATTTTTGATTCCCAGAAGATCAGTATTAATCTTCTTGTGTTGTAAAATAAAGCTTTTTACTTACCTTTACTCGTGCCCCGCCTCTGTGTTTAGCAACTTGGGACCCGTTCTTAAAAATCACGACAAGAGAATTATTCTGTTGGGAAGGCAGCCAGTTGGCAAGGCGAGGACACACAAAAAGTGAGGTGTGGAGAGAGAACCTTAGCAAAAGAACTATTACTTGGTACGATTTCAGACAGATCTGAATAGAACAATTGTGCCATCACTTTTTCTTGCCAGTTTCCATTCACTGGATGACAGGGTGGATTACTTACAGCAGTAAATACACCTGCAGCATGAAGTCAGAGATGTTGTGCTTTTTGTTTTTGAAATTAGGCCCATCTCCTCAGCAGTGTTTCTGGCTTGATTGTTCAGCTGGACTGGCTGGCATCTTTCCATTCAAAAGGAAGCTCGCTTTGTAGCTCGAGTGTCACATTGGAAACACTGGAAGGTCAACTTTTTTTTGGTTCAATTTTAATGGGAGCTTTTTAATGCTACTTGTGAGCATGACTGGAGCCATTTTGAGATGGCAAAAGTTGTGTTGGAATTGGGTCTATTCATACTAGCCATTTTTAGCTCATCACTGGGTCCGAATGGAACCATTTCCAAAGTTATCTTAAAACTATTTTGCCACAGGAACGAGAACTTCCCATAACTCTGACTTAGAACTGTCTGGTTTTGCCTCTGTAGTTTTATATTTGATCAGCATTTCTGCTGTACAACAGTACTTGAGGAAGGGGGAGTGGGGTTGCTAAAACCAGACTGACACTACACATTTTAGACCTCAAATTGTTTAGATACAGCCAAGAATTTATTAATGGTGCTTTTATTGAGTAGGAAACAAGTAATATTCATCAAAAGGACAGGACTTCCTGGTTGTTAATGCAATGTTTCATCTGCTTGTCTCTTTGTGCTCGGCTTCTGGAGAAGGATCAGTGAAAGTAGTGAACAGGTGCGAGCAGGTGTGCTGACAGGGTTTGATCTCTCCATCTCTGGCCTCATTCATCTTCCTGTCATATCCAGCTGCAGCTCCTTGTCACTGCCTCATTGTCATTCAGGAAGGATGACTGTCCTCCGTATTTATTTATGGAGGAGCTGGGCTCTTAAATTGATTGTCCGGTAAAGACGACCCAACACACAGACACTGTCTCTTTGTAGATGATAAAAAGGCATCAAAATCTGCGGGAAAAGAATGAGTCACCTGACCACAGAAAGTTAAAAGTCCTAAAAATGATATCTGTAGGTGTAAAAGCTTTGTTAGTTATTTGTCTCCTTGCTATGGTAGAGGTTGCTTTTATCTGCCAACTTTGGCTTAATTAGGATTCATTAAGCTTGTAAAAAACACTTTAATGAGGCAATTGTGATCGCTGGTGGCCTAATTTGAGAAAGTAGGACCTCGCTTGGATTTAAAAAAAAAAGTTATTGATCAACTCTCTTCTTCCCCCTGCCAATAATACATTTTAATTAAAAAACATAAGTGCTTCTAGGTATTGCCTTTATTGTACTCTGAGGTACTGTCTTTTAATAGTAGAAACTCACATTAAAAACAGATTGAGTGAGTGTGTACCCCTGTAAATATTTTTTCATTGTTAGATGGGTTCTGTTCAATAAGTCACTTTTCCTGCCTCCCTAAGAGGACTGAGGTTTATTAGAGAAAACATTTTTTTGAACAAATGTGGAAGGAGAATTACCAGGTACCTTATTTAGCTTTATTTTTTGTTTAGTTCTCTTACAAAAACTTTTTTTAAATTTTGTTAATTTCCAGTCTGATGCTGTTTAAATCTTTCATTTTCTTAATATTCTACACTCAATATCTCATGCCTCCCAATGTAAACAAAATTTTATGCAGTTTTACAAACGCATTAAAAAGAAGAAAAAATACAGTACCAGATTTGCATAAATATTTAGACCTTTTGCAGCAACACTTGACGGCGCCTCCCATTTCTTTTGATTGCTGCTGAGATGCTTCTTTACCTTGACTCAAGTGCACCTGTGGTAAATTAACCTGAATGAACATGATTTGGAAAGATACATGCCACTCTATAGACGGCCTCAGAGCTGACAATCAGAGCAAAAATCAAACCATGAGATCAAACAAAGCTTTGGCAGAGATAGGATTGTTGCAAGACACAAATCTAGGTATGGAAAAAGTTTGGTACAACCAGGACTCTCTGATAGCTTATCGCTTGGCTATGCTGAGCAGTCAAGGGAGAAGAATTGTACCAAGGTGACCAAGAACCAGACGGTCACTCTGACTGAGCTTTAGAGATCCCGTGTGGAGATGGGACTAAGTTCTAGACAGACAACCAAAACTGCAGGCCACTGATCTGGGCTTTATGGCAGAGTGGCTTGACAGAAGCTTCTCCTTGGAACAAAATCCTTAAAACCGTTTTGAAGGACTCTCAGACTGTGAGGAAAGAGATTATCTGGTTTGATGAAATGAAGGCTGAATCATTTGGCCTTCATTCATTGTTGTGTCTGGAGGGAACCAGTACTTTGTAAACCTCCTGTATTCCAGTTGTCATCAAGAGGCTGGGTATGTCTTGGCCATGTTGCAAGTCCAAAAGGAGCTGCAACCTGAAAAGAAACTTTGAGGAAAAAGTTGAAAGAGATTCAAAAAAGGGTTAAAAAACAAAAACAACTGGACTTCTATTCTGTAGTTGAAGACGTTTCGCTTCTCATCCGAGGAGCTTTCTCAATTCAGAAATAGAGAGTGTGGAGTTGAGCTTTTAAAGCTGAGATGTGATGTAAGCTGGATTACTTGCAAATTGTTCTCGCTCTCCTAACAATAGAGGCTCGTTAGGGTCCTTGTTTGTCTGACTCACTGAGTTGAAAGAGATTTTAGGTGAACTGATCACATTAACAGCTTGTTGTCTGCATTAGAGCGCTCCTGTAAGTAATTGTCAGGTTGGACTTCTGACAGGGTTTGAATGTTCTTGATACAGCAGAACAGAAGTTTTTTTTTATTTCCAAAGGATGGTGTGTTTCAGAGGGTACATTAGTATTTGATGGTTTTTTAACCACTGTTACTTGACTTTACAACTCTTATGTCCAGCTTCTGACTGACAAGTGGGGCATTAATATGGGATTGTCTTCATTGTATAATGGATCTCTTGTTTTACTGTCCAGCACATCATCCACCTTGTAACAAGCTGCAAGGTCATCAATCTCTCTAATAACAGATAGAACCTCGAAGAGGGAGAGGTTTTCCAAAACAGCTTGACCAAGTGATGGCCGTAATGTATAAATACAACAACAAATTTGTCCTGATGGTCACTGCTACAGTGACACAACACTATTCCTAATCATCCTGCTTTCGGTGCTTGTGCTCATTGGAGCACTTTTATGGACACAGAAATGCTCATAAAGAGGCTTCTGTCCCCTCTGCTCCTCTGTTCTATACTGCTTTATTTACTCTATTAGGAGCATACATGTTTTTTTAGTCTTATGCTTTGAAACAGCACAAAGCAAGCTGACATGCTTGGGTTATTTATTCCATTTTCCCCTTACTTTACAAAAACAATTGTTGCAGCATAAAATCTGAGTATTATCTCTTCTGAGTAGAAGCCATGAAACACCATTTACAGTATAACTGCAGCAAAAAGTTAGCATTAATCACATACTACATCACGTATGTCATCTGTGGCTTTTTCATCACTGTTTCATATTGATTCAGTTTCACTTTTCTATTTTTCTCCCTATTCATTGCATTGGATACAACAGTTTCTTACTACTGTGGCTTGTTTTGGTTTGTGCCCATGCCCACTATAAAAATTTGACATGACCTTTGACCCTGTGACCGTGTGGAGCACAGACTACCTGCAGGGAAAGATGGCAGATGTCAAGGAGACAGAAGTTGAACAACAACTGGGGATGGCAGCTCATTCATCATGGCCAAGGTATTCGTGTCACTTAATAGAGCGCATTCTCCACCCTAGACTGCTTCTGGACTACTTAATTAAAAATGGCAACGCAGTAAACTGCTCCAACGACATACTCTTTTCATGTGGCTACACTGTTCAACACACTTTTTGATGTTTAGTGACTTTTTGGTATATTTAGTAAAGAAAAATTTGAATCGAGCTATTAATTCTGAGGACACGCTTTGATTATTTGCTTTCTTCTGCTGTTTTGTTTACATTCTTGAAGGTGTTTGTGTGTGAATAACATACTGGCTCATTGTCCCCTGAAGGCACTGACTGTAGTTGAGAAAATGTTCATAACCTCACACCTGGAGCTGGTTTTTCAAAGACAGTGATGGGACATACGTCTAACATAGCTAATCTGTCCTAATACTAATGTGCAATCTAATTAGGTTTAATTATCTAGTAAATACAATTCTTACTATGCAACTACTGTGAAATTGTTCTACATGACTATTTGTTCTCTTATACGTCAAAGTGTAAAACCATTCAAGCAAGTTATATGACATTGGATATCTTGTAACAGTGTCACACCAGTGCCTGGGGCATACATCAGCCACTATAAAACCATCATCGAGTGATGTAAATATGATCTGCCAAGACTTATTCTGCTGATAAACCTAACATCCCACATGTCATGTAGCTGTTATTAGACTCTACCTCTCAAACACTGAATTATTTATGCAAAAGCAGGTCGCCAGCTGACAGAAGACTGAAGCTGAGATTTCCCAACATTACAGTGGGATATAAAAGTATTCACTCCTATTGGTTATGTTTCTGTTTTGTTGCCTTACAACCTGAAATTTACTTTTCATTGATCAACATGGTAGTACAGTAACTGACCACACTCCGCTCCTGATGTTGACCTATTGTTTATGGTTTTACATCAGCCACATCGTAATATGGCTGCTGTAAAACATTGTGATTAACATACCAACCTGTCTGCGGTATGGAAGTATTTTAAAATAGAAAATAAGGGCGTTTCAGGAACGACTTAAAACATTCACATTTTGGGTATTTCCCATGGTCGTAACCATAGAGCTACACTCAATTTATTGAACATTTAAAACTACCGATGCTCAGGGGAAGATTTCTTTTGTCCCTGACATCAATCCGAGTCATTTAAGACTAAGTATGGTGCTGTTCTCCAAGTCTCAATCTGCTACTTGCATTATTTTACTTTTTTCTTTATAGTACAGGTTTGTATTGTAAATCAGATACTGTAAGTATGTATGTAAGTAAGCTGCTGGACTGTTTTTTTTTTTTTTTAAACACTGTTTTCTGTCTTACTCAAGGACCAGCAGTCTGTGCTTGTGAAGTTTCTCTCTGTGTATCTCAAGGGTCTCAGCACACTACTTCAGATAAAGACAGGAATAAAGATAAAGATGGGAAGAATGAAACACGGTGCAGCTGTGCCAGTCCCTCTCACCTGGCGCAGTTCCCTAAACCCTAATCTCATCTCTCCCCTGCTGAGCCTAAACCACACTATGCTGCCACACATGTATATTCAGTTTGTAAGATTATGTTAGAAGTTACAAGGTCTAGAGTGCTTATATGTCGCTACACCTTTTAATACATTCAGATATTTGGAAAAACAAAGAAAAACTCATTTTTCACTTCATAAATTCTCTAAACACAATGAGCTATCTCATTACACCAGTGGCAAGAGATTCCACTGGAAACTGCTTTAATAGGCAGAGAAAGACACTCTGATCACATAACCATGTTGCCAACAGCTTTTAGTGACGAAATAGTGGATGGCAAGAATCCACACACACTAATTTGTCTTACAGTAACATACAATCATTAATATTTTTTATCATCTAATTATTGGGTTGCTGTTAAATGGTAACAGTATGTGGTTATGAAGTTGGACTTAAAAGTAGCTTTTTTGTTGTTGTTGGGCAACATGTAGTGGTGGTGAGAGGGGCATGGTTCACACTGTCACTTCACAGCATAAATCAGCCTTTCTTTGTGTTGTTTTTTATGCATGGGAACTCTGGTTTCTTCACACAATCCGAAAACATGCTTGTTAGGTTAACTGTTGATTCTAAATTGACCTTAGATGTGAGTGCGCATTGCTGTCTGTTCTTTGTGTCTCTGTATTGGACCTGTGATAGACCAGTGACCTGTCCAGGTTGTATCTAGAGTCCCCTCCTTTCACCCATTGACTGTTAGGAGAGGTACCAGCTTATGACTCAGCTCGTAACCCTTAACATGACAAAGCAAGTACAGAAAATGACAATGATTATATTTTTTGTTGTTGTTTAGTCTACTTTTTGCTGCAGCTTGACTTGCAACAGAATAACCCATAACTCTATACACCACTCGCTGCACTGCTACAAATATATCCCATTCGTTGTGCACAGAGCAGATTTTTACTTGTTAAATTACACCAAGCTGCTTTACTTAACATTACAACCATTTTTAAAATTAGTTCATTGATTTCTTTCCCTTTTAAAAAGACAAATCATTTGAGAAAAAAAGCATTCTATGTGTCAGTGTGTGTAGTTAGTAGTTGTTGCACACTGTGATAGTTGACAGTTTCCAATTATCCAAGGAGTGAATATCCCACCAAGTTCAATCTGAGATCAGACTGTGCAAAACTCAGAGAAAATACATAGATACCAGTTACGCCATCTCAATCTCTACAGTACTCAGCATGTAAAAGGTTCATGACAGGGTTAGGGTTAGTGTTAGGGTTAGACTGAACAGGTGTGACTTCATTCAGAGAGTTACCAGGGAAAAGAAAAGTTTCTAAAAAGAACATAGCAGCCTGGCTTAGGTCTGCAAGACTTCTGAAACAATGTCCCAGGCTAAATCAAAGCGGGGATGCTTGGCCATTAAACACACAGTGGCACCGTGTTTGAAGAAAACCAAAAACATATAAACACAAACACCTCATGCCACCTGTCAAGCACGGCAGTGGCGGGATAATGATTTTGGCTTGTTTTGCAGGCACAGGACCTGAGCACCTTTCAGTCACTGAGTTGAATATAAGTTTTTCTGTTTACCAAAGTATTTAAAAGTCAAATGTAAGGCCTTCTATTGGACAGCTGAACCTTTTTTGGAATGATGAGACATCCTTGTCCTAAAGATAAATGTTAACAAAACCAAATACAGCCATTGATTAAAAAAAAGCAACCCAAAAACCATTACATTCAACTGTTCTATTTAATGAAGGATACAGTGTGGACTGTTTTAAGTACGTGGCTATAGCCGTGGACAAGAAACTTAACTTTAAGCTGAACACAACTGCAATCTGCATGATGGGCTTAAAGAGACAGGCTCAGAGCTTTCAGCTGAGACAAACTGCTAATAGTTTTATTTTACTGATCATTTATTGAGTCAACTTGAACCTGTTGCCTTGCCTGTTGATACAGTATATATAAGAGAAACTCTCTGTTGTATAATGTGAATACAGCCAGTAGGATAATTGGTATGCAGCAACTGTCCTTGTCAGAAATTTGGAACAGACAAAAAGTAAGAAAGTCAAGGTCAGTTTTAGTCAGTAACAACCATCCTTTATGGGAAGAATTTGTTCTTTTCCTGTCTGGAGGGTTGACTACCCAGGGCAAGGTGCAATAAATATACATTTCCCTTTGTTCCAAGTGCAATAAATGCATTTAATCAAACAGCCAACTCCTCTTTGGCATGTTAAGTAGCACTGTAACGTTTTTATTACTACTGATATTTTAATGGAATTTTTAAACAAGCACGTTTTTGTGGCCTAACCTGGTTAGGTTGCTTGCCATATGTTGAGTCTTGTCTTGTGCATTTATGTCCTTTTAAGATCTGCTGTAAACTAAATGTCCCCTGACGGACAATAAAGGTCTGAACTGGACGGCAATCCCAAGCACAGCGGCAAATCTAATACAGAATGGCTGAAAAAAATCTATAAAAATCCTTGTAAAGATAGCACCATTTCAATAACCTTTTTATCCACATGTAAACACAGAAAAACGACCCAAAATGCTGTAGTAACTATGCCAGGCCTGCATGTGGTGCTGTAACGCTGACACCAAAATACGATAAAAACTGGAAACAAGCAGTGGAGCGTGTCCATAAAGCTTACACTCTGGATGTGAAATGTACAAACAACAGAAGAGGATGCCTTAGGATCGTAGGATAGGTTGGAGATGGTACTATGGCATTGCTGTTTTCAATAGGTTGCATTTTGACTGTCTAAGCAAGTGGTCTCCAATCCTGGTCCTCGAGGGCCACTATCCTGCTATCCAAGTAACTATCCGTTACTTGTTGCCTTGCTCCATCACACCTGATTCAGTGGTTAAATTACCTCTTCATGTGCTACAGAAGCCTGTTAATCACCCATTGATTCAAATCAGGTGTGATTTAGCAGAGAAACAAGTAAAACATGCAGGATAGTGGCCCTCAAGGACCAGGACTGGAGACCACTGGTCTAAACAAAAACACAATGAAGGTGTTTCAAGATTTCTTCACTCTGAAACCAACCTTAGGGTGGCACAGCAGTGCAGTGGTTAGATCTGTCACCTCCCAGGTTAATTAACTACTTTAATTGGTAACTCTTAAATTATCCCTAGGTGTGAGTGAGAGTGCGAATGGTTGTTTGTCTCGTTTGTCTGTATGTGTCCCTGTGATGGACTTGCGACCTGTCCAGGGTGTCCCCCGCCTCTCACACAGTGACTGCTGGAGATAGACACCAGCTCCCTGCGACCCAGAAAGCAGAAGCAAGTAAAAAAATGGATGAATAAAAAACAAAACAAAAAATAAATAAAGTTTAGAGATCCTTAAATACCATTTCCATGTGGATGCAGAACTGAAACAATATATAACCATTAGCTTTTTTTTTTTTTTACAAAGATTTCACGTAGCCTAAGAAAGCTGAAAGCTGTGAAAACACAAATAACTTCAATGAACCAAAGCAACATTGTAAAAAAATAAAAGAATGGCCCAAAATGTAGAAAACTAGTTATACTATGTCTTACTTTTTCCTGACTGTACAGAGCTGTAGCTTGGTTACTGAAGTTTGGTAAAGTATGACCAAATGGGGGGATGCTCAGTGCTCAGAGGGGAGAAGAGGTAGAAATCGGCTGCTTTAAGCTCACATTTTCAAATGAGCTTGTTTTGAAACTTAGTGAAGGTTTTGTCCTATTCCTGTGACGTGGTGTTTTACACGGCAGCAGTTTTAATTATTTTCACAAATCCCTTATACAGTCAGCAAGTTGTTATAGGCTATAATATAAAAATTTCAGCTTGCTTTGCTTTAATGATTACGTCTTCTGGGGCTTGTTTTACCTTTATTTTTTATTTCAGTTTCTGTGAACATATAGTCCTAGCTGTAGAAGAGTGTCACTTTTCATTCTCATTCCTGTTCCAGAGCATCAGGCAGATGTGTATTAAAAATAGCTCCATCTGTACCTGTTTATGACTCATGAAAAATTAAACAGGACTAGAGTACAAACAGTGCTTTTTAACTCTAATGTTCCCTTTGAAGTCTAAGGTTTTGAAGTAGAAAGCACGAACATCATATTTACTTATTCATTTAAAGGTATCAAACATGTGGTCTGTAATGTGGAGTCTGGCTGACATCACTTTCTTGAGACTTGTAGAGATCCTACACCTCTTGCCCTTTCTTAGGTTTCCAATCAATCGTTTGTCCCCGACTCCTCTTTCCCCTTTGGGCTTTTTTCTCTGCAGCTCATCTGTATTGTGTCTGTCCTTGGACCTGAAATAGGACAGGCTTTGCCATCCCAGACATCCTAATCTCCACCTCCACCAGCCTGAGCTAACTTCCCCCCAGTGGAGCCCGTTTACCATTTTTGCAAAGCTGTGTTCAAAACTACGAGCATTATTAAATTCTGCAGTGCACATCTTGAGCCTGATTAACATAAAATAGGTCTACTTTTTTTTTGCAATACAGTTGACTCTTGCTTGTTCAGGAAAAGAATCTATTCATTTAACAAATGCAAATAATAATTGCTCTTAGGTATTCTTCAGATGTGGACAGATTCGTCACAAAGGCAAGAAGCTGAAGGAAGACTGATCTAATTAACAGAATGCAGCATGACTTTTAACCGGAACAATTTTCATCAGAACTTCCTTTGACATTTTGCAATAGATAATCACCAGATCAGCAACAAGTACACACGATCCATTCAGCTCACAAGTGCAGCTCGAGATGAGTGCTGTGGGATTAAAAGGCAGTATTATGGGCAACATCTGAATCACATAACCTGTAGATGATTCCATTTTCACACATTCCTATTAAGGTGGGGGGAAGACAATCAGATGTGTTCAATCACTCTTTTAATTATTCCTTCAAAGAATAGTTTCATCTGAAAGCTGTTTTTGCTGAGCATCAGTGCTACTGTCTTGACCAGAACTTCCTAGAAAATCAAAGGCCTAGCATTCCCTGCATACAACCTGCACCTTTCATACCAGAGTTTAAAACAAAAACAGTCTTATGATGAGGTTGGAGTTATAACCGTCTCGGTCAGAGGTTGTAAATGGCATTATGCCCGGTCTCATGCGATGTGGTGAAATCATGGGAGATGTGTTAGCGCTAAGAGTGTATGTTGGGGATGACAATCAGCTACTACCAGGCCAAGTTTAGCTCAATAGCTGTAAATTTGACTGAGTTATAGACAGTTTTGTGTTTGCTAAGGATGATTTAACAGCCATCTTGAATTGAGTTGAGTACAAATAGTAACAAGGTACAGATGTACATCCAGTCGTTACTTTCGGAGTCTCATAAAAATGTGTCCAGTGGTTAATGGAATATTTTGCTAACAGATAGACAGTGCTGACTATAGTAGTGAAAGCCAAAGTTTTAGGCTAAGAAGCTGCACATTGTGTTGGGAATCAGTCTCAGTTAACACCACACCAGACTTTAGCTCACTATCTGTAAAAGTGGCTCAGTTATAGCAATTTTGCATTTCCTGAGGTCAGCAGGCTGTGGTGGCCATCTTGAACTGGTCTGACTACAAACATTAATCAGTAGTTGAGGAACATTCAATGATTTCTTTTCTAAAAGTTTCATTTAGATCTGTGTTGTGGTACATGAAATGTGAGTTGATGCCAACAGTTTTAAGCCAAAAAATGTTATTCAATGTGTAGCTCTCAAAATACGTATTGGGGATGATGCTCAGCTACTACCAATCCCCAAATTAGATTAATATCTGCAAAAATGGCTGACTTATAGCCATTTTTATGTTTGCTGAGGTCAGATGTCTGTAGCAGCCATCTCGAATTCGGGTAACTCAAAAAGTCAGTTGTAGATGTTCATCCAGTTATTTCTTTCTGAGAGGTTTATAAGTTTTAGAAAACTCCATCCAGTGGTTCATGAGATATTTTGCTAAAACTGCCAAATGAACACACACAGACATGGGCAAAAACATATTCACCCTTTCACCTTTGGGGCGGGTGATAAATGCATACTGATCCTGAAGGAACTCTCCTGATTGTATAAAAGTTAAAACAAGTATCTGGAGTCATACTGCAGCAGCCTCTATGAAGGAGTTAATTGTGCTTTAATAATGATTTTTAATTAATCGCTTTAATTAATTGTGCAGAGACAGACTTAGAGATCTACTTGGGTAACTTTTCATGTACAATTATACAGCAACAACGTAAAGCTGCTGTTTCAGTCCAATCAAGATAACTTTCTGACAGCTTGGATGGGAGCAGAAATCTGTTTGCATTTACTGCTGACATGCAAGACTGAACATCTGAGAATCTCCAAACACGTGTGTGAGCAGACTGTTAGTGTGTCTGTGTGTGTGTGAATGTGTGTGTGTATAATGTTGTTGCACAGACAGTTAGAGCTGGCTCATTAAGACCTCTCCTCCCGGTCCTCTGGGTATTAACGCGGCCTTCGAGTGCCCGGCAGCTGCTATCATCCAGACCACCACCCCTCAGCTTGGAAAAACCAGAGCGTGACTCTGCTGCAATTAGCACCCATCAGCCTGTAAACGGACTGCAGTGCAACACCGAGGCAAGAGCGTTTTAACTCTCCATGTGACTGTGCTCGGAAGCAAGGACGTGCAGATGATTTATAGCTCAGCAAATCATTTAAGTGTCTTTTCATTATCGTCTGCCGGCAAAGGCAAAGTGCCAAAAAATTATTTTTCCCTGTGTGTGTTTGCCTATGCATGTGTTCATTTGTCTATAAATTTAGCAAAATATCTCACGAACCAGAGGACGGATTTGAATGAAACTCTCAGAAAGCAGTCATTGGACAGACATCTACAACTGTTCAACTTTTGGAGTCAATCGCTCTCAAAAAGGCCACCACAGCAAATCAAACTTAACAAGCACAAAAATAGCTATAACTCAGCCAATTTCATAACTATTGAGCTGAAATTTGGTGTGGTAGTAGCTGAGACTTATTTCTAATACATACTCTAAGCACTAAGAAATTGAGCAAGATCTCTCTTTACAACTTTGCCATTAACTATTGGAGTCAACTTTGTCAGTCTGTTAGCAAAATATCTCATGAACCGCTGCATGAATATTAATAAAACCCTCAGACAACAATCATTGGGTAGACACCTACAACTGATTAAATTTTGGAGTCAGTCTAATTTAGGATGGCTACCACAGCCAACTGACTTTAGGAAACACAGAAATAGCTACAACTCATCCAGTTTTACAGATATTGAGCTCAAATTTGATGTGGTAGAAGCTGAAACTGATCCCCAGGACATACTTTAAGCACTGCACATTGTGCAATATTTTTGCCTAAAACCTTGGTCGTAACTGCAAGACAACCCTGTTTGCCTGTTAGCAAAATACCTCATGAGCCTGTAGACAGATTTTAATGAAGCTCTCAGAATGTAATCAATGCCTGTACATCTAAAACGCATACACATTTGGAGTCAAGCCAATACAAGATGGCCACCACAGCTAATCAAAATTAGCCAACACAAAAATGGCTCTAACTCAATCAAATTTACAGATATTGACCTAAATTCCATGTGGTAGCAGCTCATCTCCATCATATTCTTTAAGCAATAACAGATCTTGCAAGATCTCATAGTACTGCACGAGATCACACAAAATGTTATTTTTAACAAGGTGTGTCCAAAATGGTTATAACTCTGTCCCTACTCACCATTAGATGAACTTAGTCTAAAACTCTGTCAGGAAAGGTGGCAGGAGATATGCATTCCTTTAAGGAGTGGAAGCTTATTAATTGTTGCCTGTTTTTGTGTCACATCCATTTTGTTTACTCAAATGCCGCTTCTTTTACTGTAACTGGAACCACAGTGAGCCAATCCGAAAAAAAAAATGAGCAAAACAACAGGAGACAAAGGGCCGCTAAACAACTGAGACTCAGATTCCTCTGCGTGTGTTGCAGGCAGAAATGTGGGATGCATTTCATTAACTGACCGAGCATCACAATTTGAGCATGATGACAAACCTCAGCAACCCCATGAGGTTCAGCATCGGAGTGTGAAATGTCACCTGTCACAGCAGAGACTTCCACTGAGGGCTTCTTCGAAATTCTTTCAAATTTCCGTGAAAGTTCCATCAGAAATCCTTTTGCCATTTCTCCCAACACTATTGTCCCTATTAGGGCTGCCAGTGTGAATGCAGCGAAGCACCCTTATTACTGTCCGCCTGCTATTCTTCTGGGTGATTTTCAATTTTCTACTCCTCCTGCAGCTTTAGAAAACCTCATACAAAACAGAAAAAAGTACATCAGATTGCTCATCTCCATTAGGAATCGCGTACTATGACTTTTGCTAGCTGTACAAAGTATAATGTAGATGAATTTAGCAAAAATCTGTGGACCCCGTTTTTGTCTGTGAAATCTGGATTTAAATAGATGCTAAAACAGTTTCAAAATGACTGACATTAATGTGCTACAGCTTTCGGGTCCTCCAGCTCTTCTTTCCTCACATCCTTCTTAGAATAAGCGGATGTTGTTAACGCTGTGGCAGATATTATAGTCTTTATGAAACCTCCAGCTCTGAAACGCAGCACTTTGGGCCAAAGGCAAACAAAACCGCCGCCGCTTATTGCATCTTTGCTTTGCTCTTTGTCACGCCGCGACGGAACGCCCGAGGCTTCGAAAACAAACCTCTTTATGAAGGAGCAGCAGCGGAACATAAGAACAGTTTCTCTCGGAGTGGGATGAGTGCAGGCAGCTTTTTGAACCTGGTTTTAAAACTATGCAGGCTATTCTGCTTCTAAGGCTCAATTTGTGTTTCAGGGCTTTGTGTACAAGAGTCCTAAAACAGTTCACCAGCATCTGTAAAAAACAAATCGCTGCCCAGTAAGACACCATGAATGCAAAACCGCCAACATCCTTGGACAATGGGTTGCAAAAATATTCAATGTGTAGTTTTTTCGATTTTTAATTTGAATTTCCGTATGTTTTACGTTTGAATTTCTTTTGCAATCCACTGTACAATCAGTGGCTGCACGAAAAATTAAATTTGCAGCAAAACAAGAAACACTAAAGTATTATTTAAAGTAGCATACGATGACAAAAATAGTCAGCATAAGGTGACGCCTGTATAAGATTAGTTTTTAACATCCAATATACTGGATTGTTTTGTTAAGAGTATGTTTTCTATATACTATTTAGCCATTCAATTTTAAAGTTTAAATTGAGTTCTAATAATGTTGTAATTTTCCCCAGGTGAAGGCAGGCGATAATGTTTTTGTCTATGTTTGTGCTTTTTTGTGTCTCTGTTAACCAAATTTCTCTTGAACCAGGGGACAAAAATGGCTATAATTCTGTCAATCTTATAGATATTGTGGTAAAGAAATAAACTTTGTGTAATTTACTTTCCTAAATTACTCACCACCTTCATATTTACATATATATATATATATATATATTACATTTTCCTACTTGTGGCTCAAAAAGAATTGTGGCAACCAGATTTCAGAACCACAGTTCATGTTCAGTGGGTGAGATGACAGACATGACATTTTATTTATCGTGGTCAGTTCATTACTAGTTACTTTATGGGTTAGCACTTTTGCCTAACCAAGCAAACATTTACATATATATGCATACATATATATACATATACATATACATACACACACACACACACACACACACACACACACACACACATATATATATATATATATATATATATAACCTCTCTGACTAGGGTTACTAGGAAATGAAGACCACAGATGTTAAGACTCGGAAGCTACTAACCATGCATGGAGGGTTCCACCCCAAATCCAGCAT
>NC_051446.1:10511948-10579599 GCF_001649575.2 Kryptolebias marmoratus | reverse complement strand
TTCATAAAACCTGATTTTTTGTCAAATGGACAAGAAACAGTGACAACGCAGCTGTAGGGATCTGGAGTTTTAGCCCCGCCTTGGGGCGGCTCCTCCAGCTTTTCCCTTCACAGGTGATCCAGATCCAGTTAATGAAGACTGCCAGTACTTAAGCCTCCAGCTGAGACCAGACCGTCGCTGGAACATCGAACCTACTGGGTTAGATTCTCAGCCACAGTCTCTAACCTAAATTGGTCTATTGTTGACTACGATCTTTGTGTACTTTGACGTCAGGTTCTTCGCCACGCTACAGGACTACGAACACCACGGATACCTACATTGGACTACGGGATACTCACCTGGACAGGATTACTGGCTTGTCGACCTCTGGATCACCTCATACCTCTGTCATCTCCTCCACGCCGCTGGACACCTTCTGGATCTGTAAGGACAAAGAAACTATCATTAAGCCACCTTGCAGCGCTCGGCTGATGCTAGGATTTTTACCCGAGACTCACCCTGTTCCTTTTGCTTCGCAGATCATTCCACAGAACATCGCACTGTATATATTTTGGGCACCTGTAAATAAACTACACTTACCTTCAGCTGTTGTCTCTGCGTCTGGTTTTGGTCTCGCTCATGGACTAGTTACCTTGCGTTCTTGTCAGCAGCCTTACTTAGAATTTAGGATTTTACCTAAATAAAGCCACAAATTTATTGAACAGAAATGTTGAGCACAGCATGACACTCAAAAGAAGTTTTCTGTTTTTTTCCCCAGTGGCTCCCAGCTCTGTTTCTTCGCCACATGCCATCCCATGAATGACACGTCTCCTCCCATGCCAACCTTCATAGGCACCTGACAAGCTCAGTGAAAGGCAGCTGGCAGGATTGTACTGAAGAATGTGAGTGTGAATAATTTATCTGAGCATATGGGCTCATGCCCCTCATTCATCTCAGCCCCTCTTTCATTTATCCTCTTGTCTTGCCCACATCACTCTCCACCAACACGTCAGCCAAGAAAAGAATTGTTCTTTTTCTTTTTTTGTGGGACAGAAGCACATTTAGACTCTCATTTTGTTTAAGATACAGTTGTGGTCAGAGGGCTAGAAAGACATTATTAGTAGCTTTTAGTGATTATTTGAACTGTTTTCTTCCCCAGGTTGGACTGGTTATACAAGAACTTTTAAAAACAAGAATTGGGTGCATAAGTTTACATTTATCATACACAAGGCAAAATTATATATTCAGGCAAACATATACATACACCCCCACTAATATTTGGTTAAATGTTCTTGAGCAAGTTGCACCTCAACCGCACACTTTTTGTAGCCGTCATCAAGTTCATCATGTTCACACTTCTTAAATAAATTAGTTGATTTTGTTTAAATTTGTTGCTTCATCCATTCAGGAACCAATTATGATGGGTGTTTAGGATCTTTGTCCTGATGGAACACTTAATTCTACCCAAGTTTCAGTCATCTAACTATTGATTTGATCCAAGTGAACAATTTTGAGGTAAACCTTCTTCATTATTTCATCCATGTTGTGGGGTGCACCAGTACCACAGCAGTTCTTAGGTTTTAAAGCCTCATCTTATCTCATTCAAACAGCACAATCTTTGTCTAGTTTGGCCATAAAACCTTTTTCTAGTCCAAGGTGTCAGAGTCACAATTTCAGTGAATCATTGCTCTAATCAATTTTTTGATGGCTTTACTCATTTGTAACTTGACAATGGAAAATTATTTGGAGCAACTGTTACCACACAGATGGACTCATTCACTAAAATAGCATTTTACGTGTTGTCTGCTTCATATTTCGTTTTTCTATTGCAACCAATAACTGCTCTGTCTCTGCATTGTATTTACATCAGTTAATCATATGCTTTGTACTTTTTTTGCATCAGAACATCTCTGTTGTCCTCGCTGCACAATCTAAATATGACCATCCAACACAAACAAAACAGGTACAAAAGTGACAGAAAGAAAAATGTTTTCTCATAGTGAGCTGCACGTCATAACAGATGAACTACAGAGGAATTCCTTAAAACTACATGAAAAATATCTCACTGTATCAAGAAGGAATCACATTCAGGAGGGCATTTCAAACAGTGATGCTTTTAAAGAATCAGGCGCTTTGTGCCTTGACAGCTATTTCCAACAAATATGAGAGAGTTTCCCTTTAAATTCATGCACAAATCGCATTTAAATGTGGGCAAACTGCACCAGCAAAGAGGGATGCTGTGCCAAGACAGAGACACAAAGTTCACTTCAAATTAGACAAATGCGCAAAATCGACAATCACGCCCAAACCATTAATGAATCTGGGCCAGAGTGTATGGTGTGTGTGTTCATGAGAGACAACTTTAAAAAATTGAGTTTTTCGCCTGTGGCTTGTTGATTTTCCTGCTTCTGATAAACTATATAGCCTTGGGAGTCTCTCCTTGAACATTTATCCAAGATTATTCATATTTGATCAAACAAAGATCTAATTTTTGATGAAATCACTCATTCTCCATATTTCCAGAAAGCCCTGAAGATGTGGAATCACACAAATAAAAAATTCTACTACTTTGAGGAGAAAGTTTAATTATTTATTGATTGGAGGAGTGCTTGTTTCTTTTTACAGCTCCAGTCGTGAATGATGGATCCATTGATGCTAGTGGTGTTCAGATCACTTTGTTAATTGGTCTCACTGAAGATTTTAATTGCTGCCCTTTCACCAAAAATCAGTTTTATATTGTATATTTTCCAATTTGGGGTATAAAACAAATCATAAAGTTTAATATATTGGGTTAGTGCAGAATAGGGGAAAGAAAAAAGCAGCCTTGCATTGTTTTAATTAATTTATTTTTTTCCTTTTGTGGCATGGAATAATGTAAACACTCCTAATGTATTGGTAACACACTGAAAACACAAGCCTTCATTTAACAACCTCTAAATCCACGCGGCATGATGCTGAAGCGATCTGTCCTTTACTAGAAAATAAGAGGACTTTGACAGAATGAGTCAAAGCGGTGAATGAGATGATGGTGGAAGCAGGGAAATTCAATCCCTCACAGTGAGACAAATTGTTCCATTAGCAGCTTGCTGTTCTTTCAATTTCTCAGCTTGTTGATTAATAGCTAAAGAGCACTGTCTGTCACAACGGGAGTCTAACTTGGCATGTCTTCCCAGCTAGTCCTCAGCCAAGGCCCCCTATAATGAGCCTGTGCTCTCGGCTCCCACCGACAGATTGCTTTGATACTCCTATTTACCCTGCGTCTCTTGGCCCGCCGTACAGAAATGCACAAATCCACCCCTCACCCACCCCTCTGCCTGAAAATTAGAATGGTGCACTTGTGGTTAATGGAAAAAAAAAAAGCAAGACTGTGTGATTCCCACAAATGAAAATCAGTTTTGTCGGTCACTTTAATATAACGCAGTAAGATGTGCATTTCTAATTTCCGTCACCTGCTTGGTAACAGTTGTGACCCTATGGCTTGACTTGGCTTTTCGAGAGTGTATACCTAATAGAAAGGTGAACACAGAGCTGCATATTTTACCCCTAAAGAAGATAAAAGAGAACAGCAGAAATCAATTGGCTAGTCATTCAGTAATGCCCCAGCTCTTGATCAAAGCCCTTTAGAGGCAGACTGCCAGCCTTTGCAGTCTCTCTTACCTTCTTTTTCTGCTTTTCTTAAATAATTGACTTTACTATTAAATTTAAATGCAGTTTTGCCATTTTTCCTTACCAGTGACCTTGTTTTTTTTTTTTTGTTGTTGTTGTACATCAAGTCTGTTTTTACTGTTGTTGGTTTTGCTGGTGCATGTAATTATAGTTGATATATCTTGTAAAACTCTGTTGTCTTGAATCCCACAGGCATTGATCAATGCAATAAAAGGAACCAGATGCCATGGTTTGAACCCATCTCCACTGATTCACAGTAGCTGACATGTTGCAGTGAGAAATGTACAGTAGTGTGACAAAAACCTAAATATAGAACTCGCAGAGATGATGGGATGGAAAATTAAAAGTCTTTAGAATAGAACAAATCTAAGGCCACGGCAAAGGTTGGTGATCCAAAAAACAAACAAACATTTAAATAAATAAAGGGAGAAGGAAAACAATGAGAAGTAACGAACGGCCACACACAATAAACATGGTCTGAATAAACCTGGGAACAACAAGTCCTGAGTTGATAACAAATGAAAAACATGTGAGTGGCAATTAGTATCAGAATCCAGGTATAAGGCACACAATAACCAAGATAAAACCCAGCACATCATGGAGACCTCACTCACTTATAGATTTTCTGTACCCACTTAATCCTGTTGCAGGGATGTGTGGGGCTGGGGTCTGTCTCCAACAGTCAATGGCCAAGAAGCAGGTTCAATTAGAAATTGCCAATTAACCTTAACATGCATGTATTTGAACTGTGGGAGGAGATAGGACACAGAGAAAACCCTCACATGCACATGCAGACTCCATGCAAAATGGCACCTGCCCAGATTCGAACCAACAACCTTCTCGCTGTGAGGTGAAACCTCAAAGCATGACTAATCTCTCAGATCATGACGCTATTTTAAAAACTTAGCAAAACTGAAAGCTGAGAGAATGTTAGCAGAGTTTTTAGAAACATCACTCTGACTTGATGAAGATATGGATAAGAAACTGTGTTGAAGATCCTTTTAATTTTTTTTTCCTGACCATTGATACAAAAGCTCGAGCTAACTTGTGCAGCGCTTTTTGGTGGATCTGGGGAAAGGAAAACATACATCCAAGTTCTACAGTGAAAGGTAATGAATATAAACAATGTTCAACTCATACCTGCTTACTTTATCATTTTTAGACTACATTGACAATCCCCGACCAAAAGTCCAAAATCCATGCAACTGTTTTGACAGTACTGACCATCTGACCTTAAATTTGCAAGCAAACAGAGCAAAATGTCAAAGACAGTTTTGTCATCAAGAGTTGTTCCATCAACAAGAAGTATAATCAGAGGCCTGTTTTACCCAGGTAGAATTTAATAATCCAGAATTAGAGAAAACCACTACGCTGGTGAAATGACTGCTATGAGGTAATTTTATTTTTTTGCTAATTTTGTCTACTCTGTAAAATGTACTGCTACCAAAAGTCATAGCACACTATTCCAAATTAGGTCATATGTTTTAATTAATTAATTTCTTTTATGTTTTTTTTTTTTTTTCAAAGCTGTGGGAGGAGTAGCAAAAAGAAAACTAATGAAAATGAAAGAGTATTGGCGGAATAGTAATAAGGGTGCTTCAGTACCTAAGCACCCTGTTCAGATAAAATCTTATAAGGAAACATGTGGATTTTAAAAATAGCTCTGGACTTCCTGTGTCCGGTGCCATTAAGAAATATGAGTTTCTGGGTTTAATTTCCTGATGCTAAAAACACTGAGTCCAAGAGTGACATTATAGGCCATCAGGTCTGAGGGCTGTACATGAAATAGGTTGTGTGTCTGAGCTGCGCACTGCTCTGGAAGCATGCCTGGTAATTACTACTTCTACAAATGTGGCCGTATTCTGGAACAAGATGACAGCAGTGACTTACTTTAGAGGAATGCCACATGTAGGTTTTAAGACCGCGCTGCTCTCTGCCCTGTGCTGAATTTACTGTCTCTCCCGACAGATGGGGTGGGGTGGTGGCTTTTATTTATTTATTTATTTTTTGATTGTCTTTCCAATTCTGCCATGACAACTAAATGGAATAAACTCCCTGATTGATTGCAGTAAAATCCAGACACTTACAGGCCGCTGCAACCTGTCACCCGTAGATAGACTGCTCTGGCTTATGTGAAATGAAAATCTACCTTGCAAATATCAACTGCAGTTCTGGACTTTCTGTGGCTTTTTATAAGCCTTTGGAAATCATCATAATAATAAATTAGCAGAAATACTTAGTAAGTATATACATTTAAGTCAGATCTCATCATGGACTTGAAGTTCCAGATTAATTTGGGATTTATATAACAATTTATTTGAACCATTATTTTTCTAGGGTGAAATGATTATAAAACATACAACTTCATTTAGGTTTAAAAACAACAATTAGCTGCCCAAGTTTGAATTCGTTGTGGATTTTCTATACAAACAGGTTTAATACAGCCTGACCAATGTCTGGTTAAATATTCCTTAGCAAATACCTTGACCACTCCGTTTTTGTATCCATCAACAAGTTTCTGGTATGGTGGGGCTGGATATTTAACCACTCTTCTTGACAGAATTGGTCATTTAAATTTGTTGGTTGGTTTCCTGGCACCAACCTGACTTCTAAGCATATTCCACAAATTTTCAGTCAGATTGAAGTCAAGGCTTTGGGAAGGCCATTCCTGAAGCTTAATGGTAGCCCAATTTATCCAATCAGAAACCAGTTTTGATGAGTTTATTTCATCCACTTTGTGCAGTGCAACAACTCTACAGCATGATTCTACCACTGCCATGCTTGATAGATGATACAGTGTTCTTAGTTTTGAAAGCCTCTCCTTGACTCCTCTGAACATATTTCTTGTCATTGTGGCTGAAAAACTCAACCTTTGTCTTTCCTGACTAAAAAAAACTTTCTCCAGAAGTCATTTGGGTTGCCCATGTGAGCAGCTGCAAATTTCAGTCCAACTTAAAGGTCTGGCTTTTGGAGCAGGAGCTTTTTTCTTGGTCAGCATCAATCTGTGGTGCTGTAAAACTAGCTTCACTGTGGACAGAGACACTGATGTTCTAGCAGCTTTCAGCTCATGGAAGGCTTGAGCCTCAAAGGTTCCTGGGTTGTTCCTGATCATCCTAAACACATTCTTAGTCCTTAGCTCTTCACTGAGGTCCTTGTACTTGTCCCATTGTTGTGAGCATTGAGTGCTGTCAAAGAAATATTTTTTCTGCTGGCAAAGAAAAACTTTCTGCTGCAGTGAACTGCGACTACGATCATATCTGTACAATCAGATTACAAGTAAGTCATAAATTGACATGATTAAGAATAACCTCAAAAAAAAAAAAAAAAAAAAAAAAAAAAACTGGATTCCTGGACTTTTTTTTTTTTCCCAAGAAAATTATTTATGAAATATCTCTAATAAAATATGAATGAAAATTTAAAAAAAGCCTTTTTAAAGTTGTAAAAGCAAAAGTGTACAAAAAATAAAATCAGATCCTTGGTAAATAACAAGATGTAGTGAAGCCACTTCTAAGCCTGCATTTTTGATCATATAAGCTGGGTAATGTTTGGAAGAGAGGACTATGATAATATTACCTGTTATTCATCACTTTCAGTCCACACTGGAATGTTTTACTTATGTTAATCACCTAAAATATAAAAAACAACTCATTAAAGCTTTTTTTTCATCAATATTGCACTTTGCTGTTGCCATAAAAGACTCAACAGGGCTTAAAAGGATAGCTCAGCCATTTTAAAGAGGGTTTCTGTTTAGAAGTTATTAATAAATAATTTCTCACTTGTAGATTGCTTTTTGAACAGCCTCAGTTTGGAGAAATAGAGTTTAAATATGATGAGACTGATCAGCTAATGTTAGTAAATGGACTGTACTTATATGGCACCTTTCTAGCCAACCAACCCACTCAAAGCGCTTTACAACCCAATCTGTGCCCTCATTTACCCATCCACACACACATCCACACAGCACTCTGTTACATCTTTACAAAGCTAATCTGAATAAATCATTCTATGGATACTAATCAGTGCTTTAAACATCATTCATAAACTGATGAGGCACATCAGAGACAATGAGGGGTTCGGTGTCTTGCCCAGAAACAGTTCAACATGTGACAGCTGACAGGAACCAAACCTCCAGCTCTGTTGTTAAAGTATGACTGTTCTAACCACTGATCCACAGCTGCTTCGTTTGTCTAAACACAGCTAACGCCAAAGTGGTTTGCTTAAAACAATTCCAAAATGTCATTGCCGTTATCTGAACATCATTTTAAAAACCTTTACACCACCATCAATTTGTGGTTCTTGAAACTATTGATTCTGAGGCCTCATGTGTCATCAGGCTATAAATATGAAAGCATATTATTCAGCTCGTGATGGGTGAAAATGTCAGGGCTGATGAACAATAGTTGCATTTCTCAGTGAAGTATTCAACTTTTTCCTGGAATTTTCTTTGAATAGGTTTTTACTGCTGGATGTTAGAACATTTGGATTTCCTGTTTTTTTATTAAATGCAGCATCACTACATCCAAGTGCAACACCAGAACAGGCTGTTAGAGATAAAAAAATAAATGGGTACGCCCAACTCACCAGCAGTGATGCGCAGGCTTCACTGAACATTTACATGCCACTTTTAAACGAATGTAAGGAAATAACGCCAGAAACAACACGATTTCCTGTAGTATACTACTCTACAAACACCGGTACATCAAAAAATTTATGATTACTGGTGAAGCGCATAATATTACAGATCATAGAATTAGTACATAAAACAACTGGATGTATTAAGATGCAAAGAAAAAATGATCCAATGAAAGAAAGTTTATAGAAGAAAGGGCCTAAACTTAAAGGCAAACACTCACTGGGGAATTCTTACAGTCAGACATGTGAAAGAATTTAATTAACAAGGCTTACGTAAAGCCTGATTACATTTATATATCTTTGTTTAATAGAAACAAACATTTCCCCATA
Organism: Kryptolebias marmoratus; assembly: GCF_001649575.2. NCBI lineage: Eukaryota > Metazoa > Chordata > Actinopteri > Cyprinodontiformes > Rivulidae > Kryptolebias > Kryptolebias marmoratus. The sequence goes on along the minus strand of NC_051446.1, from coordinate 10,570,992 downwards.
TTACTGTCTTCATTCCGAGCTGCTTTTCAGATTCAGATCTTTTGGGTCAAAGCCTGTGCTCATTTTTTTTTTAATTTGGCTGCTCTGAATCCTGCTGCAAACCAAGAGTCCAACTATAGCAACTTAACTTAACTTTCATTAATCCACCAGCAGATGGAGAGGTCATGTTTACTCACCACAGGAAGACGTCTGTGTCATGCTCAGCAACAAATCTGCGTCTGTGCAGCTCTGGAGTCACACACACCATGTTAACCGATTTAAGGAAGGGATAACTAGATTTATCCTGTTTGTCTATCTGATCATTTACCACAAGAGAAACCCAAGAGGGGGAGGAAGTTCTTTAGCAGGATTAAGAGACTGATTAAGGCTTTAGCCTTGATTGAATGACAGAAATAGTAAATTATTTGTTTCTTATAATAGCTGTAGTTTTTTTTTATATCTCTTTGTGCTCGTTATGCTAATAGGAAACTCTGTTCAGTCAAAACACGAGTTTAAAACATTTAGATTGACACATGCAAGTAAATGGGAGATGGTTTTTGAATAATACAAGTTGGTAATTTGTTATGGAGTGACCAGACAGCAACTGATTGGATCTGTGAGCGTGCTGTGCCATTTTAATTGCATGTGTAACCTCACCTTTAAAGCCACCATGTATTGACGCTTTGTGAATTAGTTTTCTGTCACTTCTTGTTTGGAAAGCTTTCCGTCACGATTAAAAAGATCAGGGGATGATTGGCCTTTGGAGGAACTGCATATCAATAAATAAACATGCAAGCTCAACTGCAACCAGGGTCCAGCATACATACTGAATTAAAACTGCCCAAATAAATCAAATTAAGTAGGTTACAGGCAAGACTAGATGCTTTGTTCAGTCTTAATCCAACCTAGAACACCTAAGACGTTTAGTGTCTCAGGGATCCCTGCACAGGCATCCTAATGAGCATCAAAATGTCACAGACAGCGGAGGAGAGGAAGAGAAAGCACCAAAGGCTGCTGCGATATCCACATTTAGTATGCATCAGAAGGTTTTGTGGTTCGGCTGAGGAGGCTTTACTTTCTGAGCGAAGCTTATCCGACAACTGACAATTTTCTTTTTTTCTTGTTTTTATTTATTTATTTCATTTTTATTAATTAATAATTTTTTCCTTAAGAATGACACAACTGGGTCGGTTACAGAAAGCTGGACCAGTAGACTAAATCCAGTTCTGCCCAATATACATTTTTATGATAACATTCAAGTATGATTTTTATCAGCTGCAAAGAAAAAAAAAACCACAATGACAATGGGCAAGAAAGTCTTAATTTGTCATATTGGGAATTTCAACTTTACATTCACATTCAATGTAAATAATGAACATTTACAACAAAACAGTTATGAAAAAATATTCATGTTTTTGCAGTATTTCAAACTCAGGCATTAAATAACAAAATGAAATTGCTGTTTGTTGTTGTTGTTGTTGCTTTTTAATCCAGTGAAATTAAAGATAAGCTTTACTGAGCTTGAACAAGTACACTGAAATTATATTGCATACCTGGGGGTAGATGTGAGGGACAAATGCCTCGAGTATCTGGTGTCAAATGTTTGCTCCTAAGGCCAGTGCACACACAGGAGTGCTAACATATGTAAGTGTAGTCTTTTGATAACATCTTTTTTCTGGAGACTGAGTTCACCGGATGGATGTGATTGGAAGGAACAGCCTCTTTGATGATCAGCTAGTGGACTTTTGTACAAGGCACGGATTGTTTAGAGCAAACACCATATTCAAGCATAAGGTGGTCCTAAAGTCTACTTGGTAGCAGGCCATCTTGGGCAAAGCTTAATTTTGCACTCATATCATTAGACCTGTGACCCTATGTCTTGGACACTCGAAAGAGCTGTCAACTGATTACCACCTGGTGGTGATTTGGATTCAGTGGCAGGGAAGACAGCCAGGTAGACCTCGTAAAAATGAGTAGTGAGTGTGAATTGGAAACGTCTGGTGGAGACCCCTATTCACAGGATGTTCAACTCACAACGATACAAGGACGTCAAGGAAGTTTGATTGTCCAGTTCAGGTGTGTTTTATGGACCTGGAGATAGCTTATGATTATGTCCCCCAAGGGTATTTGTGGGGAGGTGTTCTAAAAGTATGTGGTGCATGGGTCACTTTTGCTTCCTATCTGCTCCCTTTACAATCAAAGCAAGAACCCTGTCCAGATTCTTAGCACAAAGTTAAGGTTATTCTGGTGTGGGTTGGACTCTGTGAGGGCTAAAGCAACTGAAAAATGTTTCTTCCACAGAGTGGTTTGGCCTCAACCTTAGACAATGTGTGCTCCTCCACTTTAGAAGTTGTCAGCTGAGGTAGTTTAAGGCAGTGATTCCCAACCCTGGTCCTCGAGGAACACTATCCTGCATGTTTTAGTTGTTTCCCTGCTTTGTCACACCTGATTTGAATGAGGGAGTGATTAACAGGCTTCTGCAGACAGAAAGGACCTGCTGAAAAGCAGGGAAACAATGAAAACATGCAGGATAGTGTTCCTCAAGGACCAGCGTTGGGAACCGCTGGTTTAAGGAACTAGTTAGAATGCCTCCTGGATTGCTTCCTTTGTATCTGTTTAGTGCCTTTCTGGGAGGAGACTCCTTTAAAAACCCATAATTAGATGGGGAGAATATACATTGACTATACATTCATTAACTCAGGAATACCTTGGGATCCCCCAGAATGAGCTGGATTGTGACTGGGGAGAGGGTGTCTGGGTTTCTCTACTTGAGAAACTCAAGGCAGCAGTGCCTATGGAACCCAATCTAAGATAAGTTGAAAATGTGTGAGGTAAAATCACAACTTCTGTTTAAAAAATTCCAGTCTATTTCAATAATTTTCTTCCCTTTTAATGTGGAGATTGTAGTTTAATGAGTAAATTTCCACTTTACCATCTTTAACTACATGGTGGAGTTTTGTGAAAAAGAAAAACATTAAGCAGAATTAGGGTTACGAAAAACAAATACATAAAATAGAATAAAAATGTATCTAAACTGTTTGAACACAACTTAGGTTAGGAAGAGGTTGGTACCACGTGGAGGAGATCAGATATTTCAGGATCTTGTTCATGTAAGACAACAGAGGGGAAGTATGGAGCAGGAAACTGATGAATGGATTGGGGCAGTGTCTACATTAATATGGATGCTGTATCAAAGAGAAGAAAGCTGAGTCAAAAGACAAAGCTGATGATTAACCTGTCGATCTATATTCCAACTTTCCCTTTTATCTTCTCACTCATACATCAATAAACATATTCGGGGCAGTGGGGACTGGGGGTTGTATCTTGCCCAATGACACTTTGGCACGCTGCAGCGACTGGGCCAGTGCCACCCGTTGTCTGCCAAAGTACCTTTACTCTTCATTAATCTATGTCTTTAGGCCTTAACCACCATGTTATACACTATCCACTTAAGCTTGTTGCATACTCCACTAGAACCAAGAATATTGTTTGTTTTCCCAAGGTGGCAAGAATGAGACCAAAGTTTGGTCTGGTCAGGACATTTGATTCACAAGAAACTCAAGTGTGGAACTTCTGAGAAGTCCTCACAGAGGGAATGTCAACATTTTGCTTTTCCACATTGACCACGCCCACTAAAAACTTCTGACCAATTACACAATAGTTGTCAGACAACACACATCCTCTGTCCAGAAAATGTGTTGAGAGCAAGGTGCAAGAAGTCCCAATCCAGGGATGTGAGAAAAAATAGCAATTTTATTCTTTTCTTGCTGCCCTGAGACAGAGGACAATTTTCTCTGTTCACGCGGGGTATGTAACAGGCTTAACGCACGCTTTCCTAATTATTCCAATGATTTTAATTAGGCTCAAGTGCACTCAAAATGTCTCAGTCTCAGGACCACTTTGTAGGTTGCTCCAGAGTTCATTTGGAGATCCTGAATCTAATGTAATGTAAAATATATATTCACTCATTTCTTTTTTTAAAATAAAATAAAAAAGCTTCAACTTGCTATTGCTTTGTGTAGACTGATGAGAATAACAAAACAAACTTCTTAAATTCTTCATGTGACCAGAGGAAATACATATTTGAGCTGTCACTCACAGGCTGCTTCTTCAGTTAAACTTATGTATCAAGACCTTTTTAACCCTCCTGTGGCCTTCAGGTCAAATTGACCCAAAGTTACAAGGGTTTCTCTACCTCTTTCTCTCTCTATTTTGAGGGCTTCAGGAGGGTTAAGTTGAGAGGCAAATCCCCTGAGATGTGACATTTTTCCTGAAATTTAGACAGGAGAGACAAACAGCTGAATAAATTCACCCAATCCTGTCATGAATACAAAATATCAACCTTACTCCATCATGCTGAGACATTCAGACTGTAGTTCTTTAAACTCCAGTAACTTACAGTGTGACAGAGTAGTTGTGTTGTAACTGCTTCTGATGGCACTACGCTGTGGAAATTATTTAAGGTTTATTTGCAGTTTTTTTTTCAGAGCAATAAAACCAACAAACAGTATTATTGGCAACACAATTTTAAGGTTTAATGTATTGCAGATTGATTCAGCATAATTAAATCAGTAAATGTTGTGTTGATGATTCCATTGTTAAAGCTTTAGATGCAAATAAGAGACTATCAGTTTTAGCAGTTAATCAGTATTGGCTTGCAATTTTGCTTGATTTCTTTTTTTTCATTCTTTATTTTGGCTTCTAGTTATCTTTGTAGTTTATTTTGAATGGATTTCTTTCTGTATTATGCTTTGTGGAGCTTTTTTTGTACATTCTATTTAGTTTTGCCTCCTGTTTTTTCACACCTTGGTTTAGTTTGTGAGGGTGCACCATTTACATGAATGTTTGATTGAAATAAGAACTTGATAAGTCCTCTCAGTCTAAACATGCTGACATTTTCTTTCAGTTTGTGTATCACCACGGAAAGAAATTGTACCCATTCCTCAGTGTGTCTTTGCATTAATAAATTTGTCAGTCACAGTCAATATTTTGCAACACAGTTTGTAAGCGACTCCAAAAGAGGAACTCAAAATTTCAACTCCAGAGAGTAAAACTCCTGACTATTCTTTTTTATATATGCATATTTGAGTCAACTCCTCAGAGGAACTTATACTTTAAAGTCACGAACCCCTCGTGGGCGTGCAGAAAAAGACTTGCGATGGTTCAAACGCTGAGTTCAACAAAGACGCCTCAGAAAAAGCGTTCAGATTTTCAACACAAAAGATATTGTGTCCTTGTGTTTCTACTGTAATGATCACAATGCCACATGACTCAGAGCTACTGGGGATTCTTCAAATTGTGAATTCTCTTTCATCTTAACTTTCCCACAGACTTTCTGCCCTAGAAAGGTGGTCTATCATTTACATGTAAATTTAAACAAGAGAAGAAACAAAGAAACTCGTGATTAATTCATTGAGAAGAAGATTAAATATCTATAAATGTTCATTCATAAAGTACATTTAAAGCCATTTAAGTTGGACAAAAGTCATGTACAATCAAAAGAAGCAAACCAAAAACAAATATATTTTTCTCTGGTTGAAGGATTCCCCGTTTTCGTAGCTAAAATCATCACCACATACACTACAGTCTTGGCTCTTCTTCTGCCTCCCAAGAGCTTGAATACAAATTTGACATATCTTGAAACAAATGTCCTCACTGTTTTGCACGTTTCATTGCAAGCAGGTCCTGTAGAAACATCACTAGTGCTGCTTCAGTAACAACTCTCACACCGGTTAACCATTGTCCACTCTAATTTCCACAGGGGTTCTTCAAATATTCTTCATTGCTCCTTTGTTTTGAGTAGTTTCCATTTGGAGCCCAAAATTGTAATTTGGTTGAATCGCTCATCTGTTTTTAGCTTTACATGAGAGTTCAACTTATGATGGTAAATCTTCTTGTTATTTAAGATGTAAACAGTTGATACCATAATTTCTTCTGTGTAACTCTCAAGAGATCCTGAGTACCCCCACTCATACTTGTACCACTGTTTGAGAACCAAAGGATTCTAGAAAACCATTGAGGACACTGACAAATTCTGTTTTTGTTCAGACTAAGAAATTTTCAATGCATTCACGCTTTGGTGTTCAACAAGAGCTACAATGAATTTCGAAGTTTTGATATTTAAGGGCAGATACTGTAGATTGATGTCATCTGCACATGAAGGAAAACAAATCTTATGTTTTAACAAGAACAGATAGAAACTGAGAACAACACTGGGCCTAGAATGGACCCTTGAGGACCCCCATGTAAATTGGACTCCAGCTTAAAAAGGAGTCATTTATCTGATCTAAGAAACTCATTTCAGTGAATGTCAGGTAGTGAGAAGTCAACAATGTCCCGAGATATTCGATAACAACTTAGAGTTTTGCTTGACAGTATGCGTTTTGACAGAAAATCCACACAGCGTGGATTCTCAGAAATGTCTGGTGATCATGAACGAGTAGAGCTACATCATCCAGATGACACAAACAAAACGTGTGTGGGAAGGTGCTGCATATAACAATTATTGTAGTCAGTATTTGTCTTTTTTATTAGGGTTTGAATGTTGCCTTTTTTAAAATTAAACATTTTCGCTCATTTTAGTTTCATATTTTACTTTTTTTTTTTTTTCTAGTTTAAGAAGGAATTTTGCTGCTGCTCAATTCTGTTAGTTCTGCTTAATGGGATTTTGTTTCCTGAATAATTTAATATGAAATTTATCCATTTTTTGTGTCTGCATGTCTTGAATATTCTCTTTTTATTTGATTTCTCATCAGTATTGAAGCCCTGAACTAACAAGCACAGAACTAACAATAGATATTAAGAAACCCTATCAGTAACTATAAAAGTTTGGGCTGCAAAACGTTATAAATAAAAAACAAACCTTTTTTGTCAACTAAGAGAAATCTAAGGTGGGGGTATAATAAATATTGACTGTCAGTTTTATATGTTTATTAAAATGACAAAAAAATAAAATGCCAAGTCCAAATGAATAAGGAAGCTGGAGCATGGGTGAAGTATGATTACTTTTGTTCAGATAGTAAATTACAAGAAAAGTGAAGGACTTGAATACTGAACATTTGCTTTAAAATAGCTTGTATGTTTTTCAGATTTTCACATTTTTGAATAATATCCAAATGTAAGCTAGCACTGTTATAAACGGATTTAGGAAGAGCCACAGCTAAAGTCTTGAGTGAGTCAATACTTTACTGGCAGCTGAAATTCAGACGATAGCACACATGGAGGATTTACCATTGGATGAAAAACAGCAGCCTTGAAAGTCTCAGCTGCTTAAGCCGTCCCCGAGTTCTTCACGTTTTGTGTCTCTCCAGAGCACGTTAATAATCCTCTTACATGTGTAGTCATGAAAACAATCAATCTGTACAGCAGAAACAGATTCACTCCAGCAACACAAAAGGTTTACCAAAGCCCTGCACGCTGGGTTGTTAAGGCTTTCCTAATAATACCAAATACACAAAAATGTGATTTTGTTCATGTTGTTAACTATCTAGGAACCTACACAAAGAAGCCAGATTTTACACATTCATCAGAATAAAATGACTTTGTGTTGCTCAGATTTATATTGTGTTCTTGGTTGTGATTCTTTTCTATGCACTCAGGTTCTGAAATGCAGCAGTGTTTGGAATCTCCTTGTTAGAAAGTTGTATTTTTTAATGTCATGGGGCCTCAGGGCTTCCAGGTGATGGAGGTTTCCAGTTACAAAAAAAGAATATTAATAATACACTTTATCTGCATGGTTAACTCTTCTCTCTGTCCCCTCTCTGACAACATATTGTCAATTTGATGCCGGTTGCCTCGCTGCCTAAATCAGACTCTAAACCCTAATCTAAATGCACCTCTACATGTTCTTCCATCCTTGCAGGTTGGAGGCAGGTTATGGCGTCCTGCTCTGAGGGGTCCTAGAGGTTTGATACTGAGTGGCATTTGAAGGTTTGGTATGAAGTGCAGCATGCCAAACTTAAGAACTTAGTCTCTAGTTTTGTGTGATAGAATTGTCCTGGGCTTTGCTTGAGAATATTATCTACTATGGATGGGGATTATACTCTATTTTTGATGCATCATAAGGCAGGCATGAATGATTCTGAATAAATTTTTAAAAAGTCAAAAATAAGCCTATAGCAGCAGAACTAATGGATAACTCAGGAAACCCAAGCCAACTGAACAATAGGATTTATCAAACAGGAAAGTCCTAATCTTAGGGTTGAAAAGTAGACAGGTTGTCAGCCTCACAGACAGAAACTGGATGTTGGTTCCACAAGAGAGAAGCCTGAGAACCAAAAGCTCTGCCTCCCATTCTAAAGTAAAACAGCCAGCAGTCATCAAAGTTTCCATCAATAACTTGAAAACAGCGAAGTGAATTACACAGTCCATTGCAACTTTTATTGTGAAGGATTTGCCTCCACATTCAGCCACTGACAAACAGGGCTTGTGCTCTTTATTTTGCACTTCAGAGCTACGACAGAAGATGATCATCACAGCCATTCTCTACAAGACCAAAAACACGGAAGAAAGCGGGTAAGATTGACAAGGCGGGACTTGGCAGGATTCAGAACAGGCACAAACTGACAAAGTTTTAAGATGTTTATTGTCAACGGACCAAGAGCAGGATCAAATTCTCTGGGCTGGACACTCGCGTGACCGCTAGGAAGCGGGACCGGAACAGGTAAGTCCTCCGTGAACAGATGTTCGGATCCAAACGGGGAAGTTAGAAAGGGGCTGAGGCGAGAGAGAGAGTCCGAGTCCAGGCCAGGGGTCAGTACCAGCAAATCCGAGAGCGAAAACCAAATCCAAAAAGGGAGAATCCAAAAGGCGAAGTCCAGAGAGGCGTAGCGAGGTCGGGTACCGGGAAGCAGAGTCCAATAAGGTGTCCAGAAAGGGGCAGGCAAGGCTCGTAGGTCGTTGGTCAGGCAAGGGTCGTGAAACAAGGAATCAGGCATGAGCTGTGAAGGTACGCTGGACATCTACTGTGTAAAACCGTTCAATAATCTGGCACTGGATGACTGGGAGCTGTGAGTATTTATGCATGGTAAAATGGGTGAAGCAGATGACTGTGATTACGTGGGCATGGTAACATGGGCGTGGCTTGGGACTGGGAACTGTGGAAAATTACTTGGCTGTGGCATGACTAGAAGCACGAGCCGTGGCAGGAACAGATGAAGCTGTGACAAAGATAGCTCTAACATGATGCATGGACATCCATTGCCAAGGAAACTTCTGTCACTCTACTCATCATCATGACTTCTTTTATTTGTCCATTTAGTTCCCAAAATCCTGTTTGAACAAAAACTGTTTTACACTGCAGTGTAGAGCTAAATATTTAGCTTTTTATAGGTCTGATAGATTCTCTGCCTGGGATTTAGTTTGGAGTGTGATTATGGTTTCATCAAGATGCATCTATAATCATCTTATAATTGCATCTCGGCCCTCTGAATTAGAATCTAATCAACTCGTGAAGTGCCTAAAGAATCCCGCCCTTCATATCAATGTGTATTAATGCTTTGCTAAATGCACTTTATGAAACAAAGCAAACTGCTGCCCATCATAGTGGAATAGACAGTATTGACAATTTTTAGTTTTGATTGACAATTGACAAAGACATTTTTGGTTAGGTTATTGGCCACCTTCAGCTCCACTTGATATCACATAAAACGTTACTTTTATACTAACCCTTTCAGTCTTTAATTTAGAGCAGACTTAGAAACAATGTCTACAGAACAGGGGCAGTCTGTCATGCACCCATCTAACTGAAACACAAATCTTTCATCTGTCAGTCTTTACGTACAACTCCACTGTATGTAAAAAAAACAGCTGCATTCTTTTTTAACAATGACTGATAGATGAATGAATTTCACTCCTTATTTAATAAAAGAAGAGAATTGCCTCTGATGTGTAACTTTGATGTAGCAGAGACATGTAGAACCCGCAGGACTTTGTTCTTCATATGGCGAGGGTTTCCACAATCACAGGGGTCTTCTTTAATTATTAGGTTCCCCTGAAAGGGTGGTGAAAGATCTGCATGGTTTTAGAAGATGTCCAGAACATGACAGCCTTGTATGTTCGTTCTTAATCTGTGTAGAATTCCCTGTTAAAGTGTGAAACGATATATTTAAATAATTTACGGTGAGGAGTTGCACCTTTCGTGTGAGGCACTCATGAGCTTAGCAAATACAATATAAAGTAATTACCCACAGTGGTGCCGGCTGATTCCTGATTCTGACTGGCTGTAGGGCGTTCATTTATTCTAAATAACTAGTAGCTGAGTCACTGCAGTAAACCTGTGTGTTCGCTGCTCTAAATTACTGCTCTGGATCAGCCGTAGCATCTGCATCAAATAACTGTAGAAACCTCTGCCTCAAAAAGAAAGGAAGAAAAAAATATTCTGTTCACTGTTTCGTGAGCTACTTCAGCAGAACCAGCTTTTTATTGTTGTCTGAAGGTGAAAGTGTGATAATGTGCCTGTGTGTGTTTGTCTGTCGTGTTAGCAAATTATTTCATGAACCGCTGGTCAGACATTAATAAAACTTTCAGAAAGTAATCACTGGATGTGCATCCACAACTCATTAACTCTTGGAGTCAGCCTAATTCAAGACTGTTGCCACAGCAAAATGACCTCAGCAAACACAAAATTGGCCACCACTGTCATTTTTACAGATATTAAGCTAAAAGTTGGTTTGTTGGTAGCTAAGAGTAGTCCCCAACACATACTCTGAACACTCCACATTACGCAACATCTTTGCTTAAAACTCTGACATTAACTTTTGGATTCAACCCTGACTGTCTGTTAGCAAAATTGCTCATGAACCACTAAATGAAATTGAATGACATTTTCAGGAAGCCTTCATTGAGATTTACATCTACAATAGTTTAACATTTGGAGTCACTCCAATTCAAGATGGACACCTCAGCTAATCTATATTAGCCAACACAAAAATTGCTCTAACTTAGTTAATTTTACAGATATTGTGTCAGGATTTGGAGTTTTGTTTGATTTGTTCTTTGAGTTTTTTGGGGTTTATTGTTTCTTTTTTTTATTATTTAGTTGTCTGGGTTTTGTTCAGTCTTTGTTCTTTGTGTCTTTGTTTCTTGTCATTTTCCACTTGTCCTCAGTCAGCACTTGTTTACCTGCCACGCCCATCTCCACCTGCTCCCAGTTATAATCACTCACCTGTGCCCACTTCCCATAATTATCCTCTGTCTTTAAACCCGGTCATCTCCTCTACCTACTCCCTGGTTCATTGTTTGTCATGCCATCTTAGTTGTCTTGTTCTTAGCTTCGTTCTTTGGATTTAGTTTATGTTTTGTATTGCTGCCTTGTCAGCTTTTTGTTTTTGTTTCTTTTTATTTTAAATAAATTATTTTATTCTTGGACTTAAGATGAGTCTGCGCATTGGGTTTGCCGCAATCTCCACTCAACCCGACATATTGAGCTATTTTTGGTTTAGTAGTATCGGAAAATCATTCTCACCACCTATTTCAAGCACATTTCTAAAACATTTTGCTAGATCTCACAAAATCCCATAGATTGGACATGCTGTAATTTACAAGGTTTAGACCATAACACCTATAACTCCATCAATAGCCAACATAAGATGATCTCAGCTTAAAACTCTGGCATGAAAAGTTGCGGGCAATATGCATTCTTTCAAGGTACGCTAGGTCTTTAATTTCTGAAAAGAATTAGATATTGATTTGCTCTTGAATCATGTTCTACCCCATATAGAGTATCTAAAACATAATAAATCACTTTAGTATGGGGGAGATACACACCCACACTCGATTTATATAATAAATGAATTTTCTTTCCTGACTGTCAACATGAAGTTATTTTCAAACATTAATTAGACATCTTGTAAGTGACTGTTACTCACCAAAATAGATGTGAACCACACAAGCAACATCATTCAAATGTGGTAGATGTCTCTCTGTCTCCTACTTGGCAGGTTGCAGGCATTCAGTTACGCATGCACCCCCCCACCTTCCCCACACACACACACACGCGTGCACATGTTGGTTAAAACTTGTTAGCATGTAAAGCATACTGTAAATTTGACTCTGGATCCTGATATTTCAAAAACACAGATGCAAAAAAAAAAAATTCTAAAAGTTCATTTAGACTCAAGCATTTAATGAGTGAGTATAGTTTATTTAGTGTTTCTTTAGTTTTATTTTCTAATGTGGGCTTAAATGTTTTCTACATTTATTTTACTTATGTTTTTATTCACTGCACCCATTATTTTATTGAAAAGTATTGTTGTAGTCTGTAGACTGATTTAGAATTTTTTGTGTTTTAGTGGATTTTTGTTATTTGTGCTGTTGACTTGTGCTTGTATTTCCTCAGTTTATCCCCCTGGTTACCCAGGATTAAACTTTACATTTTATAGACACTTTTTTGTCAAAGGGTTTATTATATATAGGATGTAAAAACAGTTTTTGACTCTAAAAAAATAGAAAACACACACAAACCAAACAAACTTGGAAGCTTGATAATTAAGCAATAAACAACATATTCGTTAGACATATGACTTTCAGTGTTATGCTCATAATTGTCAAAAAAACAGCTAAATCAGAAAAAAAAAAATCATTATAGTTTCAAGTATTCCTCTTCAATATGGGAACATTGTGACATATCAAAAAGGGACCAGTGAGGATGCACGTAGCACCCACTTGTTCTTTATTTTCTGAGATGCAAGCCAAGCTCCCGTGTTCTCACTGACTGGAACAAAGTGAAGAAGAACAGTTCCTATCCAGGACAGAAAGTCAATGAGACAGTGGAGTCAGCAAGTCTGTACAGACCTCTTGAGAGATGAGTCTTGGGGCTCTGGTCTAATCAACCAAATCTCCCTCTGGCTCTGTTGAGAACAACTCTGCTGCCATCTCACTGAAATAAAGTGTGCACAAGAACGTCCATCGGTGCAGCCAGTCAAAGGAATAAACCCCAAAGATTAATGAGGGTCTTAGAGTCAGGGTGTCATAAACAGAACCCAAGAGGGCAAATCAGCACAGGCCTCATAAGTACTCCAGTTAGATATACCTTACAATGAAACAAAGTTGCACTGCCTAGGTCTCATATCTGGACCAAGCAAGTTCTGAAAATGTATGAAGAATTGGGCTTATTTTGTTGGTTTTTTTTGTGAAAATGACAGACCAGTTCTGTTTATGGCTATGATAGCCAGATATTAGATTTTTGTAAGCTTTTTGTAAGCAAATTCTTGAACTTTGACCAAAGAGGAGGTTTGTTTTGACACAGAAGAGTTCTACAACCTTTGCTTTGAGCACACCTATCAGCCAAAATAGGGTTTAACCACAAAGACACTCAGAAAAATTGTTGCTGTTTGAATCTGGGAGACACACAAACCCAAGCAGGGATGCCTGTCAAATGAAATGCTTTTTTCCCCTGTTGTGTCTTCTTGTAGTCCAGTCAGAGTTACAGGAGGATGGCGTCAATCTTATCTGACAGTGAATAGGCGAGAGGTGGGGTACACAGCCCATGGTCAACATGGAGACACATGAGATAGACAACCGCTAACGAAACACTTTTACTTAAGATCAATGTAGAATTGCCAGGTAACCTAACATGCATGTTTTGGTCTATAGGAGAAAATTAGAGGAAAAAATAGGACATTAAAAAAAAAAAAACGTTATAGAATGGTTCAAACCAAAATTCAATCTTGAAATCTTTTCCTGCGAATTTACGATGTCAACCACTACAGCCTAGATTCTTAACAGCACATAAAACATAGCTATAAAGCTTCAGACTGCAAGCATTCAGAATTTATTTCTCGAACGTTCACTGAAAATACGAGCTGTCTGACCTTGTCTTTAAGAGGCTGGAGGTGGTGCTCTGCAGATTCCAAAGAAATACCCTCAGTCATAGTGTCAATGGCTTTTTTTCACTCATAATAAATCTTGTAAGAAATAAAAAAAAAAACAAAACTTGCGAATATGTAAACAACGGTAAAAACTTGGCTGAGACACAGTCTGAGCCACAATCACGTCATCACAATGAAAACCAGCGTTAAAATGTGTAGCAAAAGCCACTGATTCAGTCTGTGACATTCATGCTCCAGGGTAGTTGGTTCAGTTCAGAGTCACAAAGCACTGAATTTGTCCTGAGGCACAGAAAACAAGAAAAGAACATCAAGCAGAAACAGCTGGGTTAAACATCACCTTTTTAGTTAGGGAGAGATATTACAAACATTTTCAAATACACAAAGAAACATTCTCCTTTTTGTTCACAGCTGTAAATACAGTTAATCATCCACACAAATTTGATTAAAGAAACACTTTGATATAGCCACACTTAAAAGTAGGAACAAAAAATGAAAGATTTGGGGGTGCATAATCAGAAGGCACCAGACAAAGCATCCATGGGAGCCAGAGGGAAAGCTGTTCAGTCGCTTGCAACAATCCATGCTTGAAGTTAACAAAGAAACAAATGGGAAAACAAATCTAGGGATTGTTGTTTGCAACTTTTAAATAAGTCTGACCTAGGTTTTTGTAGCTTACTTTACCCTCAGGGCCTGTTCCACTCTGTCAGAAAAGATTAAAGCGAATACCAACATCGGGGTGCCCTGTGGTGAAGCATAGGTGGAAATCAATGATCACTCAGTTATCCCAGCCAGTCCTCCCTCACCAACTTTACCTAAGCTTTCTATTGGCTGACTACATGAAAACCTGCTCTCACCTGCTTTAAAACTTTATGCACTGTGGCATTGTGTTGATTTTATGCTTTTGTAACTGTTGTGAATAAAGGCTTTCAAAGAAATATGTTTGCAGGTTGCTTTATGAAAGCATATGTTTGCAATGACCACTTGTAATCAACAGTGACAAAAAAAAATCCTATTCACACAAATTCAGTACACAGGGATGATTATTTACTGCACTTTTGGAAATACCAAAAAGGAGAGAAACATCAGAGGTATGTGTGTATTACTAGTTTGGCCTGTATGGTTATGTACACTGCAACAGTTCAAACTGATGCTGCTTTAGTTATCAACAGGACCTTGTGGCTGAATACATTCACTGACAAAAAAAAGTTAAGCAACCAGAAGGAGTGGTTTGATTTGGTCTATGTACAGACAAACAATGGATATGTAAACATGGGTATGTTCTAGACACATCTAGAACAGACACCAGAGAACATTGGTGGTGGCCTCAAGAGTGGAGCGACAGTAACCGATGTCAAAATGTTGAATAAACATCACTAGACAACTCAGACATGGATACCAACAGCTGACTGGGTTTGATAAAGGTTTCATTTTGGGTTTGCATTAGGTTAGGTGGCCATATCATGCAATTACACAGCATGTGGGCCATATAAAAGTCTCAGTGGTTCAATACAGGAACCAAAGTGCATGTGACACAAACATTATGTCTGGTCAGCCAATACAGAGAACACCAATGGAAAATTGTTGCAATGTAAACCAAGCATTACAGCACCCCGTGACACATGTACCAGCTATCCCGATGCTGGTATTTGACTTAGTGTCATCCTATACTGTGTCTCATGAACTGACTATAGGTTCATCATTCCATGTGTTGGTTGCCATTAACGCCACAGCAGAGACGGCTGGGTTTGGAGTGATAACAACACCAGGAGGCATAGACTGATGTTGAATGGCATTATAACATATTCAGTGATGAATTTTTGTTCTGCTAAACCATGGATGACAGTCATGTGCACATATGGTGGTGCTGAGGGAAAACGACCAATCCTGCCAATGCTGTGAAGAGACACACCAATGTTATTCCTGGCATCATGGTGGATTACTTCATTACCTCTGGTGACTTTGTGGACTCTGACACCAGTGAAAATCTCTGTCCATATGTCCTACCACTTGAACAGTAGTACAACAAGACAATATCTTTCCACATACAGAGTATGTATCTGTGGCCAACCAGGTCCCCGATGTATGGGATCAGCTCAGACATGAATTACAACCCAGTATAGATCTGCCAGATCTCAAGGGTCAACCTGCCTCACACAACCTGTTCCACACTAAATTACCACTTATATCCAGACCCAAGGGAGGACCTACATCCTACTGACATGGGACCAGCAGTGTGCTCGTACTGGCAACTTTGTTTTCTATTTGATCCGATATGGTAATTATTGCAATACAGTCATAGGACCTGTTAACACAGGCCGTTTAATTTCATTTTTCACCACCTTCGCACGGAGGGGGAATTTGTAAAGCAAGTTGTCTGGGGGTAAATTTTAGCTCTCAGATGCCTTACCACAAAACATTTTAGGAGGCCCTGCAGAGCCTACACCTTGAAGATTTAAAGCTGTTTTTATATTACCTAAAGCCTGTTAGGAGATGGTGATCATAATGTTTTCACTCAATAACTGAACAGAGGGAGATATGCTATGTTTGCTCATATTTTAAATTTTGTCTTCTTTTATTTTCAACCATTTAAGGTTAGATTGGGAGTTATAGAAACAATATTTTCACTGACAGCATAGTTTCTTATTATTATATGTTTTAGCTTTGCTGTCAGACATTTTCAGAATTGCAATTTCCCAAAGTGCTTCCAGGGGGGAACCGACAAAAGTAATTAGGCTTTTTTTTTACCACAGGTATAAACCTAATATATATAAAAAATTGTGTTTGCTGATGTTTGAGTGCTCACTGTCTCTCCTGAAGGAGCACCAGAGGACATAAAAATGTATACCTGTGTTTGCCAGGGCCCACTTAGGTTGTTGCTATCAGAGTATACTTAAAGTGACTGCACTGCAGCAGGTTTGTGTTGTGTTCCTGTTGAGGGATAAAAGTGAATAAAAGTGTATATAGTGTGCCCTGTGATGGACTTGCGACCTGTCCAGGATGTATTGTGCCTCTTGTACAGTGACCACTGGAGGTAGGCACCAGTTGGAAAGAAAAAACATGTGAATAAAATGGATGGATGTATATAGTGTGTAGAAATACATAGTTAACAGCCCTGTATAAGTGTGTGTATGAACATGTGAATGAGGAACCTCGCTAACTCTGCTGAAAGCACTTTGCAGAACCTGGAGAGGTTAAAAAAGGGCCTATATAAGTGTGAACCATTTTGCCATTAAGGTCATCTTGATAACCACAAGCCTGTGTCACTCCCTGATAGCACTCTTAGGTGTCAGTGGCTCAAGAGGTAAGGGTTTGTCCTGTAACCGGAGGGTTGCCGGTTCGAGCTCCAGCTGTCTCAGCTGTTGTGTTCTTGGCAAAAAGGTTGAAAAACTCTTGATTTACAAGTAGCAGAAGTGTCTGGTCATTATATCACAATTTTTACGTGTCTAGGTGTTTTGTTTTAACCTACACTTCTCGTTGTAAAAAGAAAATTTGAGTTCAGATACAATGGAACTCAATGACAATTTGGATGTGCGCATTCTGGGGAGATTTTAAAGGAAACTGTAAGTCCTATAGCAGTGAAAGACACACTAGGTGAAGGAAGACAAAAAATTCTGTTATGATATATAAAGTGTATAAGAAGTGCAAACACTGAAAAAAAGAAGAGTTTGTAAGACAAACTAAACTAAGAGAAAAATCATCAAAAACCACAAACCTAAACTGTGCTGTGTAAAAACTGATATCAAAATGCCACTTCAGGTTGTATAACCAGGACACTCGAGAGTTTCAATTGTGCAACCTTCTTACAGTGAGGTGATTTTCAAGGGAAAATGGGTCTGGTGTGATTATTGTTCTCAGGAAACAGATCAGAGTAGAGCAGAGATGTGTGCATGACTGCTAAGAGCAAATAATAAAGGTGCCCGATTTGCTTGCCATTAACCTCCTTAAGGCTATGATAGGCTGAGTACAGCTTTTTCTGGAAATGGTATCAACACATCACTGGTACACTGCTGAAAGTTATTTGGATGTGTTCATTCATATATATAGCAGGCCAGTGTTAAAAAAAGTAAGTACAAGGTAATAAAGCAAAGATGCAGAAGAGAGAGCTGCAATATTATTTTCTGTAACATAAAATAGCTGGAGAACAATAAGGCAAACATACTGTGTTTCTTATAGTACGAGTACCTGGAGAAAACCCAAACTTGCACAGGAAGAACAGGCCAGCTACACACAACAAAGCACCACCAAGATCTGAACTTGTACTGTTCTTGCAGTGAGGTGCCAGTGCTAACCACTTGCACCACCGTGCAGCCTGGATGTTATCAGAATACATAAGGTTGGTTAATTGATGTCCTGCATCACATCAACCATGTCTCTCAGGTGGTGTCTTGCATCCTTGCAAGCACGAGGCCCCAGATGGTGACTTTGATATGTAAACCTACTCCTCAACACTGCAGGTACAGCTTACTCTCTGCCTGGCCCTGAAACCCACTTCAGTTTTTATGCTAATCCTTTGGCGAGTCATTCACAAGATCGTCACAGTGGATAAAGCACTCACAGATGCAATGCATGAGAAACAGTACATGCATGGCTACACCACCTGCACTGACTGTAAATCAGCAAAAAATGTTTTCAATTTCAGACATGTTCCAGTTTTTTAATAAAAAATAGAGACTGATAATGACACTAGAGGAGATAAACACTGCATCTGTTTTTTTCCCCTTCATTTTCTGGAAACTGCTTGCAGTGACTGAAATTGTTTTATGATAAAAGTCTCACCTCTGTAATTCTCAGCCCTTTAGAAAAATGCCTCTGCATGTTGAAACAGTTCCTGCGAGTTTCTGCAAGGCTGAGCTGCACGTATTCAAGCCTGAACTCAGTTTTATCTCGAGCCATCACATAAGGCCTTAGAAAGGACTCCACAAATGCACATATGTTGTATAATGAATGACCACGGTGAGGTTTACCTCTTTAGTTTTCTGAATAAATAAATAAACAAGAAAGAGTATATTTTGTTGATTTGAATAGCACTAATTATACTAGCTAAGTAATATTCAGGGAACAGATTTAATCTAAAACCTTCCTTTGTCTTTACCTATAATTCTGACCTATGCAAATCATGAGCATAAGGAAAATGGTCCATGTAGTGCAGGGCGGCAGAAGTTGTGTCCAATGTACCAACTATTTATGTACTAAAACTGTGGCAAACAAGATATGTTCATAAATCCAAGAACATTTAACTTAGAAGTTAACAAAAAGAGCTTAAATTAACATCAACATCACACAACTACAAAGACCTCATTTCAGCCACTTGCATCTCCGATCTTACTCTTTCAGATAAGATCCGTAGCTCCAGAACATACAGGAGGTAAGGGTTGGAACATAGGTGGACCAGTCACCACAACAGACTGGAGCAATGAACATGACAGCAGATGAAGTCCCAAGTTCCAGGAGAAGTTTACTCCAGGGTGTTAGAAAGGAGGCTCAAACTAATTGTCCAACCCCTGACTCAGGAGGATCAGTGTGGCTTTCATTCAGGTTGTAGTGGTGAGCCACATCCTCATGAGTTGTTATGGGGTCATGAAAGTTGGATTGTCCAATCCACATTTGTTTTGTTGATCTGGAGAAGGCTTACTACCACGTTCCTCAATGTAATTTTTGGTGGGAGCTGCAGAGTGTGCTATCTGGTCTCTGTAATTGAAAGCTAGAGCTATGTCCTTGTTCTCAGTGCAAAGTCAAGATGATTCCTGGTACGAGTTAGACTCCACCAGGGCTGTGCTGATCCTGTTAGTGGTGTTCATAGACAGGATTTCAAGGCGCAGCCATGGAGAGGAGGGGGTCTGGTTTGGAAACCCCAGCATCTCATCTCTTCTTTCACAGATGAAGAGTCGCCGCATTGAGGGAAGAATGGGTTTCCTCTGTGATCCAATTGCAGATAAGAGGAACAGGATGGTCGAATGGATGGTTTTGGGAATAAATGTTTGAATTTCAGAATAAAAGTCCGATTTATCTCACGAATGACTGTCAGGCTTTGGGGGCTCAACAACTCATGGTTTAAGCATTATTCAGGCAGAAAAAAGCATTTGTATCATGATTTTACATGGGAAACTTTGCCTTCATAATGTGGTAGACAGATCATATCATTTTGAAATAGCATCATGGCCACTCATTATGGAGTTAAACCTACAAACTAGTGCAACTGAGCCTGAAATGTTGCCACAGCACTACTGACATGTTGTGACAGCGCTCATGATTTATAATTAAGGACTGATGTGTTAAATCTTATTAGGCTCCCAAATAATCGAATGATGCAATGTCAGGTAGAGTTTCAGAAGAAGACACAACTTGGATTATTCTCATATTTAGAGACTGCAGATGACAAGAATTTTTTTTTTTGAATGTCAAGAGCAGAGGCAGTGATGAGCACACAGTTCAGATGCAGCTTGTCTCATTTCAAAAACCTCTGACACCAGTTGAAGAATTTCGAAATAATGGCGAGGACAGTTGCTGGTTAGCGCAAGAAGAAGCCGTGTGACAAATGAACAAATCATTTCCCAGCCTAACCTCACGGAGTCAGACTGCATTGTGCAGAAGGTAGTCTGTCTTCCTTCAGAACAATGCCATCTGATTTTCCTGCCTTCGCTTCGGTCATTGTGCTCAATGATTGAAAGGATAATGAAGAATTAGACACCTGCAATCGGGAATGTTTCATTGGCAGGAAGTGAACGTGACAGGATTTATTCCTCTTGTCTGTGTCTTGTATCACTGAAGATATGAAGACGCTTACCTCAGTTTAAATACAGTTGTGAGCTGATGTGGCACAGACTGCGTGTTCACCAAATTTCATGTTTTGCTAAATAAATCATAAAATTATGCCATCCTCCTCCTACTATTACCTTGACAATCACATTCATTTGTGTGTAAATTTCCTGTTTTCATTATCAGTAGGCTGAGAAAATATCAATTTAAGGCCTTCAGGTTCAAAGGAGGCCATTCTGAAGTTGGTTTCTGTGTAAACATTATAAATAATTAATGTCGTATCTGTTTGCTTCTTGAATGTCCTCAGTTTAGAGAAATAGTTCATTTTCAACAGGACTGACCAGAAAATCGCCAATACAAACAAAGTAAAAACCAAAGGTAATTACTGTAGTCCTACAACAGCTCTACTCCCAAAGACTTCATAGAGGTTCATGCAAATACTGTTATAAAAATTTCTACATTACTGTCAATTTTGCATTACGTGGTTATTGCCTTTTGTTCATTTTGTTCAGTGAAGTTAACTTAAGTGATCTCATCAGCCTACATACTAGAACTTTTATTTATACATCTGCTGAAATAAGTGTGTAATGCAAAATATAATGGGATGTAAAGCCCTATAACATTCTGAAAACTGAAACTGTTTACTTTGGAAGTGGGTCCATTCAGTTGGTAAGCTATAAATGACTAATCAATTTAGACTTTTTAAAACATTAAAAATATCACTGGATATTTTTTCAAATTGTAAGAATATGTATCATTTCTAGAAAGTAAAAAGAAAACATTTATCTCTGTACTGTTTTGTACAACCTTTTAAAGATGGCATCATACAAACGTCTACAATATTTCAAAACAGATGTTTTTTCTTTGATCATGAAGTGAATTCTGTTCATACAAAATGCTAAAATGCCCATTCTAGGTGGCAAAACCCTTATGCCAATACGCAGAAAGACATTGCGTAGCTTGGGTGAAGATTCTCTCAAAAGCCTTTTTTTGTTCGTTTTACTGATTTCAGTTTCCTCTCTGTTGTTAACAATTTCAGCAAACAATCAAAGTTTGATGGATCAGAATAAAGCAAGACAATGGTAGAAAAAACAGTCAAAATGGCTCCATTGTTGTTTTAGATTCTAGGGCACAAAGCCACAGTAGACATTAGTGAAACAGGCTACTACATCATTATTTTAAGAAAAGCTCTGGTCTGCACTGATTCACCAAAAACTAATTTTTTTTTTTTTTTTTAATATCTGCTTTGGAATGTGAGTAAAAATCTCAGATTTCTCACGAAAACCTCAGTGTGTGTGTGGACGGGAAATGCAAACCCAGCAGAAAATCTCTGTTGTACAAAGAAATATCTGTAGTTTAGACAGGGCCTGATTCTAACATTACAGATCCATTTACAGATAGAGTTAAAAAAAAAAAACTTTTCCAACTAAACTTCACTTTGTGGGTCTTGAGACAGCGTGGTGCTCGAGTCTTGAATATTAATATTCGTCCTTAAGCCAAAACAGTACTGAGTTCTGAACAGTGATGCAGCTGGGGACAAACTCTTTAAAACCGAGAATCAGAGAGACTTCGCTCGGTGGTAAGTCATGCTGCTAAAGTGAAATAATACCTTTGTTACGCTTGTTCTTTTGTTATCCCTGCAGCCACCCAGAGACTACGTATTTGCCCCTCCTAGGGAGACTTCAAATAACCATCCAAACACATTGTACATCACTTATTTTTATTAATCAGGAGGCATATTTTAATCGTTATTCAGATGTTCAGATTCATCAGGTTCCCATGGGAGGTATCATCACACACCCACAGGATTTTTTTCCCCAGCCTTTCACCTTAGCTCTTATAACTGCAGTTGAGTAAAGTAGCTGTCTATTTTAAGAAGTGTGTGAGACGCCTGCTTTGCCACTAATTGTAAACCCACAATTAAAGCACTTGGGGAGACTTTCAGTAATCTCAGAGCATGTGTGACAGAATCAGCGTATAATTACCCATTAAGCTGGATAATTAGGACATAATCAGGAGCTGGCTGTTTAAATGTCCAAAATGAAGGGCAAGGGAAGAAATGATTTTATTTGTGAGCGTGGTGGACAGCTGCACGCAGTGGTGTCTCAAGCAAAGCTCCGTAGACATGACCGACACTCCTGCTCCCCGAGTCCATCGGCTGTGGCAACACTCCCCCCTACAGGTTTCATCACATTTAATGATCTGAGAGCTGTGGAGCAGCTCCTAAAAGACTACACCCAATGTTGTTCTGAAGATGAAATTAAATATAAAAATATGAGTTATCCTGTCAGTTATCCTGCTGTCTGAATCAGTGTCTTTTCTTTCCTTAAAAATAAATCACTCTAAATTATGGCTTTTGAGTTTCAGATAGATATTCAGATTGTGAGACTGTCCGAACCATGTGAAACCTTAATAACGATTGTCCAAATAAGGATTGACAACTGGAGAGAATTTGAGTCCATACTTTAATTATGAAGTAAATAACTCAACATTAAAACAGACATAAGAATCATTATTATCCCGATGGGGATGAGGATATAGACGATCAACTGGTGGCTTATGAGCCAGCCCGTGGGGTCGTAGGTGTGGGGGTTTGGTGGTGATGTTAAGATTATTTAAAGCTGCAATTTTCTCTGTCAGCTTTGTGTTGTGGCTTAAATTGTGGCATTTGTAATATATAGGTTTATATTTCATATTGGTGTATTTAGTCGTTACTGCTTATCTTAAAGAGCAAGCAAACAAATAAATAAATCAATGAAAATTCAACCATATTCCACAACATTTATAGCATAGACCAAAGAGTATGAAGCAAAAACTTGGTTAGCTTTGATAAAATATATTAAATGCATTTTACACTTGTGGTACAGCTTCCAGCATTAAAAAGGGCTATTTATCACACATACAGTACAGTGGGTTGCAAAAGTGCCACTTTCTCTATTTTGTTGCCTTACAACCTGGAATATAAATGGATTTTTTTTTTCAGTTTGATTATACTAAGTAATGGACCTCTACAAAGTACTCCAGATTAATGAAGTAAAATGGGACAAATAAGTTGTTTAAAAAAAATTAACCTCTGTCCTTGTCTCAAATCTCTGGAAAACTCAAACACGTTTCTCTCTAAACTCTTTCAATATTTTGTCCCTCCAACTCTGACCAGTTTCTCTGTCTCTGCTGATGAAAAACATCTCCACATCATCATGCTACCCCTGCCATACTTCACTGTGGGGATGGTGTTCTCAGCATGCTAAGAGGTGTCTAGCATAGAATTGTTCTCAATGGCCAAGCAGTTCAATTTTAGGTTCATTGGACCACAGCATCTTCTGCTACATGTGTGGCGACTCGCCAATATGCCATTTGACAACATCCAAACGGTCTGCAATGTTATTTTTTTGAAACAGTGGTCATTTCCTGGCCACTCTCCCATGAAGCTCAGCTCTGTGCAGCTTCAGTGGGCCTATGGACAGATCCTTCCATCTCAGAAAGCCGCTCAGCTCCATAAGGGTTATCTTTGGCCTCCTGGTTGGCCTCCTCTGATGAATGCCCTCCTTGCTCGTTCTGTGACTTTAGATGGACGACCCTCTTGGCAGGTTTGTTGTAGTGTCATAATATTTCCATTTCCTAATGATGGATTTAATGGAGCTCTGTGAAGTTCATGGTTTTGGGTAATTGTTTTTATACTCCAACCCGATCTGTACTTCTTCACAACTTTGCCTCTGACTGAGGGGAGTTCCTTCATGCTGCCTCTTGCATGATGGTGAACCTCACTACATAGCAGTGTTGATTCTGGGGGCTGTCAGAACAGGTGTATATACTGTATCACTTGACACTTATACACAGGTGCATCTTATTGAACTAGATATGTGTCTATTGAAGGTCATGGTCAAGGTTTCAAAGTGAATGGGGTGAATACATATACATGCACTGCTTTTCTTAAAGCATTTAACTTCATTAATCTGGAGTGTTTTCTGTAGGTTCATTACTTTTAATGAAATTAAAAATTCAATTACATTATGTGTGTTTTATGTTGTTGTACAGCAACAACATAAAAAGAATAAGGAGATGAACTCACTGTTTAATCCATGGTATTATATCATATTTTGTGGGATTTTCTAATTTTAGGCTTTCAAAGTAAAAACTTAGTTGTTTTTGTATAAATTTCTAAAATTACCTGTGTAAAGACCATTTTCAGGTCATTTTACTGAATTTAGGACACCCGTATTCCAAGTTTATTTGCACAATATAAAAAAGAAATGCAAACATACAAAAACAAAAATAAGAAACTGAATGTTCAGTACAGATGAAAAGAAAAATGGCTGAAACCTTTATTCAAAGTCAAACTGAACATCTGCTCAAAACACAGACCTTAAAACAACTCTTTTGTCTTTTGTATAGTGGAGAAGTAGTTTTTGCTTGGGATAAAAGTCTCTGTGAAATGTCAAACTGAACAAATTTTCCATCTAGTTGCACATTTCGAAGTGGGAGTCAAGTTCTGTACTCTGTACAGAAGATGGCACTGCGCTTCCTCATATAACAAAGAAGGACATCATCCCTGAGAGTTAAAGATATGCACAAAGTAAACACGAATCTGCCTGACCTTTAGCTGATGCTTTGGAAAAGTCTTCTCAGCTGATGTGAAGTCTTCAGTTAGGTTCTGGCTTCTCACTTGAGACAAGGTGTAGGGCAGAAAAGCAAATTCTGAGACTGATTACACCTTACTTAGATTCACATAGAGGTGAAGCAGGTACAAGGGACTGCTTAAGGGGTAAATGCTGACAACTGATACCACTGCGGGTCTGCACATTTTCTATGAACATGACCTTAGCTGAAAGCCTGTTGTCTGTCGTTATGTAATGTATCTGTAATCCTTCGTGGAAGAAAACTGCAGAGCTCAGCACCACCTTCCAATCTAAATGAAGGGATTCTTGGGAACATAGGCACATCCTTTGTCACGTCGTCAGGGTCACGTTCGGGGACACACTGAGCTCAGTAACAGGGATGGATATTGTGGGAGGGAGGGGAAAAAAATGAAGTTTTCCTGTTTCTAAGTGGGAGACACTTGTGGCCAAATCTGGGCAGGATGGGAAAAATGACACACACAGATCTGGAATTCGAGGTCTGGACCTCGGCCGAGAGCAGAGAGAAAATTGATAGTGTTTATGTTGGGGAATTCACTGCAAAGCGATTCTGAAGGGATGCAGAATGAGCCTAATTCCTATCGGCATTGCTCATCAAACATTTTTTATGGGATGTTGAATCCATGTATGAGAGCAACAGTGTTGGAGATCAAATCAAACTAGAACACAACACAATAAAAAACATACAAGTGCAGAAATGGGTCCTGAGAATCAGTATAAATTGTATTTTACCAAATGATTTTGGATCCAGATCCATTTTTCCATTCCCACTTTACAGAGTGCATGTAGACTTAAGATGTCAGTGTGAGGGTAGTGCAGGTCATGTACTGTGTAAGGACAGTGGGAGAGTGGTGAGATGTGCAGTAGGAGAGACAGATGGGTTCAAGGTGGGGGTGGGATTACATCGGGGATCAGCTCTGCACCCCTTTTGTTTGCGGTGGTGATGAACAAGTTGACAGATGAGGTCAGGCAGAACTCCCCATGGACTATGATGTTCACAGACAACAGTTTAATCTGTAGTGAGAGTAGGGAGCAGGTGAAAGTGAGCCTGGAAAGGTGGCATGACGCTCTGGAGAGAAGAGGAATGAAAGTCAGTAAAAGCAAGACAGAATATGTGAATTCTTAGGTTTACACAGTGAATGCATTTATGTTTTGTTTGGATGCTGTTATTATTTTATGTTGCTAGAGGGTGCTGCTGTGACAGTGTAGGACAGAAGACACAACATTGTATTCTGCAGTGGTGCCTGGTGTAATGGCACAATTGCCGAGTAGATGGCAATTGTAGACGTGTTGAAGGTAGATGAGTTTAAGCACCTTGGTTCAACCAAGCGAAGCAACAATTAGCACAAAAAAGAAGTGAAGAAGAGAGGGTGGAAACAAGTGTCAGGGGTGATTTGTGGCAGAAGGAGAGCTGCATGACTGAAAGGTTTAGTGAGACCTGCTATCATGTACGGTTTTGAGACAGTGACACTAACAAAATATATAAGGTGGTGGTGGCAGAAAGGAAGATGTTAGCATTTTTGTTGGGTGTTACCAAAGTGGACAGGATTAAAAGAAGGTGTCAGAGTGATAGCTCAGGTTGAGTGGTTCAGAGACAATGCTAAGATGGTTTGGACATATGCAGAGGAGAGATAATGGATATACTGGACATGCTGTGGAAACTCCTAAAGGGACACAGTGAAGTCATGCATTGGTTGAATTGCAAAAGTTGTTGCCATTTCTTAAGGATAGAAGTAAACATATGTAGACAATAAGGTGGAGCTGGTATTGTATTTTCCGCTCTATAGGGCGCACTGGATTAAAAGACACATTGTCAATGAATGGTCCATTTTTGAACTTTTGTCATATATAAAAAGGCACACCGGACTATAAGGCGCATTAAGCAAAACAAAACAGCCCCCTGTCTTTTCGGAGAATACTGCACCGACGTAAGCGTCAAGTATAAACGCCTCCACCGCTCGCTCAGGTCTGCACGCCGTGTGCAGAGCCCTGAGCGACTATAACTGAGCCTTAATGCTGCAAGCGGTGCGGCTTTGTAGTTTATCAAAGTCGTACTAAAACATTACAACTTCTTACATGCATAAGGCCCTCCGGATTATAAGGCGCGCCATCGTTTTTTGAGAAAATTGAAAGCTTTTAAGTGCACCTTATAGTCCGGAAAATACGGTAAGTTAAAGTTGAAATACATATAGGAAAAATACAAAAATACATATTTTTGAGCCCTAATGTCAATTTAGCTTCATAGACAGCAGAATTATATTGAAAATAGCTCACTGACCGGTGAGACCATGACAAGACATTTGCTAGGGCTTACTGGGGACATTATGTGTTCCATTTGTACTCAAAAGTCAAAATTATTTAGTTCCAAGTCAGACAAATCAACATGAACGTCCCCGAAAATTAAAGAAAGTCAAAGATTCCTGACCAGCTTTGACCTTAAAATCCAATATGGCTGCCTCACACATGAAAAGCTGTGGTAACTGGAGTGAGAAACGTTTTATTTTCACTTCTGTTGGTATGAATCTGAGCAATCCAGTCACACACAGTGTATTCCAAATACTATTGGTGAACATGTTTGAATACACAGAATGCAGATAAATCTTCTGTTATCAGCTTTTATTGCTAATGGTAGTTAGTTTAGTCAGTGAGCACAACAGTTAGCAAATCCTACTGGTTTTCTGACTTGCACCTGGAACATGAAAAAGTTGGGTTCGTTGTGTATGTGGGCCATCCTCATTTGATTCATTGATTTTTAGCTGTTAGTAGTTATTTGTACAGGTTAATCTAAAAGAAAAGACGAGTCAAACTTGTTTCTAACCTGTGCAGTTTAATGTTTGAGTCTGAATTGCCAAGGCAATATAATAAAATCAGCCACAGTAAACCAGGCCATGCAAAACACAGCCTTGGCAGCTTGTCTTCATAACAACATCCAAACCTGCATTCCTGTTGATGTTGTAGTTACTCTTCTCTGATCCCTGTGTTTGACAATGCTTCTGGTTTTTCTCTTCTGCTCCAGGCAGATGATCCACAGCTATCCAACCCTACTGCAGCAGACATGCTCTTCAAGAGTTCATTGGCCACAGAGATGGAAAAACTGGAATGCTTTTAATCACTGGCGTAAATTCAGCTCTTAATTCTGTTGGGTGCTGCTTAATACTGAATACACTACAATCTGTATCAGTACTCCAATGAAACCCAGTGCTGAAATGAGTGAGAAGGAATTTTTTTCTTGTCTGCCAGTGAATGTTTATCGCCTGATTAAAATGATAGTAACACACTCATAGCACTTTTACCCAGGTTCTGCAAATCACTTTACTATGTTTCTCACTCACCCGTTCAAGCACACACACTCATACAGTGATTTCTACTGTATATCTTACACTCAGTGGGGGGGTTCAGCGTCCTGCCCAAGCACACTTCAACACGATACAGCAGCAGTGTCACGGTGTGTGGAGAGTTGGTCGGACCCAAAATGAAGAGCCATGATGAGAGCTTTAAAGGAAACCTAATTTATAATGAATAAAAGAACAAAAACAAAAGGCTGACAAGGCAGCACAACAAAAACTAAATACAAAACAAGCTAAATACAAAGACTGAACAGACATGAGTGGGAGCGGAACCAGACAGCAGGGGAAATAGACAAACAAAGCAGTAAGTAAGTGGAGGAGATGACCAGGTTTTAAAGACAGAGGGTAATTAGGCGAAGTGGGCACAGGTGAGTGATAACTAACAAGGAGCAGGTGGAGATGGGCATGGCAGGAAAACAAGTGACTGACTGAGGAGAAGTGAAAAACGGCAGGAATACAAAGACAAGGAACAAAAACTGAACAAAGACAAGACTAAGCGAAATACAAGAAACAATAAACCCAAACTTAAACATAAAAAATAACAATAACCCCCAAATCCTGACAAGCTGGGGATTGCACACCTGATGCCTCCTCTCATTTTAAGGCCCTGGCTGCATTAGGATGGGTATTTTTCTTTTGGATATATTTTATTGTTTAAAAAAAAAAAAGTTCATATAGACAATAAACAAAAATTCAAACAAAACCACTGAAATACCCAATTATGACACTGTTAATGTTAACATTAACAATATTTCAAAATACAAAAAGGAGAAACCAAAACAATTTTTTTTTTTTTTTTTTGTGGTTGTTTTTGTTTGGTATTTTCCAGCAAATATTTAAACTTTTTAGCATGCAAGCAAAGTTTAATGGTTACAGAATTAGGACAATGTTAGCCAGATGTAAAAAAAGCGAACAAAAAAGAACAACAACCCTCTACTGCCATTGTGGTTACTAATGTATGTACAATACTCAAAGCAAAAGTGATCATAACTGAGTATCGATGTTAAAAATACACACAGATACCATTACTACTAAGCTTTTAAAAATCTCAAAAACATTTCTGTAAAACGGCCACAAAGCCCAGAGCCAGCCGTGTCCCAAACACAGATGTAAGCTTTCAGAAATAAAGCAAGCTCGCAGAACCAAAAGAGACGTGAAGAAGAACTGAGCTTCACTGAGGTGGAGCAAAACACACTGAATGTGTGACAGACATCTCCCATGTATCATTTTCATGTTGTTTAATCCTATGACTGTGTGGTCACACAGACCAGGTGTCATCACTTCACCACATTTTTGAGTTTCAGACCCAGCTTACCTTTTCACATGTTGACTGTTTAACCTCTGTTACCACAAAGCACAAAGGGAAAGGGTTAGCTTTAACCCCCCTCACCGCATTGGCCTGTTCACAAATCACACAGAGGCAGCCAGAAGGTGTCTAAGTATCTGTTTTATGAAAGTGCTTGTAGAAGATCTGTAACTGCATAAAAAACACAAAGTAATTGACTGACCTTTCTACCATAAACTATACCCAGGTGAGGACCCTCTGTGCATTTATGGACTTCACAAAATGCAAAGAGACAAAAAACATTGCCACCATTTTAGCTCCTCTGGTAAGGAACACCCCACATCATATATAGAACTTTACAGACTTTACCGACAAAGTTCTGAGGTATGAAACTGGCACCAGGGAAAGCCATCAGTCCATTTGATGGTCTCTGCCCTCTTCACTTGCATGCCAACATCAGACACAGTAAAAACCATTTGAAAATGACTCCTGGAAGACAGCACATTTTCACGTTGAACCAGACTTGTACTTTGCTGGAACTGTCTACACATATATTTTAAATACAACAAAACTTATTACAGGCAGAAGCAAGATTGTGACATGGGTTTTCCAGTATCATCAATTATGGCCAATCTGTACGTGGAGAAGATGGAAACGGGAATTCTGAACATGGGAACAAAACCAAGCCACTAGTTCAGATATGTGGATGATACTCAGGTCAAAATCCAAACCCCAAGATGTAAAAGAGTTCACCAGACAAATCGGCTCAGTTGATAACAGCATCACGTTCACCAAAGAGGATGCCAAGAAAAACAAGCCGACTTTGGTTTGTTGCACATGGAAAAAGATGGAAGCCTCAGTATTGAAGTTTACAGAAAATTGGAAAGGAATGGAAAAAGAGCAGAAAAATGTAAAAAAAAAAAAAAAAAAAGATCCTCAGACCTGTTGGCTACCATAAGTGGGCTTATGTCAAGTGACCCAGGAAATTGTGCTTTGTTTAAAACTCTTACACTGTATCCTCGATGCTTGAGACTCCACACAAGCAGAAGAAATAGGAGAAACCTTGACCCTTTAAATGGTCCCTGAGCATGTTTTTTTTCAGTAGGTAAATCAGGTCTTGCACTGATTACCATTTGCACTCATAAATCTTAAAATATAAGGCATAATTAAAATTAAAGCCCACGTCAGGCAACCCTAACCGTGCAGCAGCATCAAATCAATTACGCCCTGATGATTTGTTTGCCGAGTGTGTGTTTGACAGTCTCCTCCTGAAGCGGTGTTCTGTTGCATCCTCACACTTCTCTGTGAGTGTTGTTATCATCTTGTTTGGCTGAAAGAGCAAACAAAACAGGGCAACATTTCTGGGATGAAATAGCATGCCAAAGAAACGTCCGGCGCTGTTGAGTGTGTGTACATAGAACTGCCACGAGGAGCCGATAAAGATTATTTGATTATTCTTTGCTGGTTAAAACTCGTGCTAAGAGCATAAAATGAACAAGAATGAGACACAGAGGACGGAAATTGCAAAATGCATCGCAACAGAACAGATGATAAGCCATAAATATGATGTCTTGGTTATCTTTTGTTTCCATAGAGGCAGCAGCAACTGTTTATAACTCATTTTAAATAGAAACAGGTTTGATTATAATTGTTGTCAATACTAATAAATTCTTTAATCTCTTGTAACAAATGTTTGTTTGTGCTTTACTTCAAAAAGCCCATAAATTACCATTGTCTAGATTTTAATGATAAATTAATCGTTTTTTTATTATTTTTAAAATCACTGACCAAAAATAACAGTGGAAAACTTCCATGGTAAATGTGACCATGTGAGGTTATTTAGGAGTTATTGCCCTGTGTTTACACTGTGTGCTGCTAAGTGTGTGTTTGGGAGAATGTAAATGGGTGATAAATCTAGACTGACAACCACCCTGCCCCCCTCTCCCCTTGTCCTCCCCCTGTTTCCCTAAACCAGACCTAATCGCTCCATGCATCTCTAGCAGGGACCTCTCATGTGTTATTAGTATGTATCTAAATTATATGAGATTGTTACAGATTTACTGGTACATAAAATGGAGCAAATCCACCACAGGATAGACTGAGTATCTGTACGCACGGCTGAGGGTGGAGGCCTGGGTGTCGGATGGTGCAAAGGATGAGAAGCATCAATCATTTGGTATCATGTCAGGCTGAGGACACAGGGCTGGAGAAAGAGCATTAGAGGGTTGAGTCCTGTGTCACAGCCCTGTTAACAGCTTCAATGGCCAACATAACGTCCAGCTGCAAGACACTGGCTCTCATTGGAAAAGGCCTTCAGCTATTTAGAGGAAAGCTGTGTGAAAAACATATTAGGACTGCTAAAAAAAAACAAAAAACAGTTGCGATATTGAAACCGGGCAGCAGTTTACAATGTAGGAAAAGTACCAGCCAGGACAGGCGTATATTTAGATCCCCCTTTTTCCTCCTACAATAATCTAAGCGTGCTTCATATTTACTTTTCCTGCGCCGCTAATGAGTCAGACCAGGAAGTGTGGTGTCATGACTACCAGAGTCAAGGATTGTTTTGTTGGCTTAACCGTTTATCTCCATCAGCTATGTCCAATGAAACTCACTGGCTGTACATGCTTAAACAACATGCTTCCACACTGACCTACATCTCACACCATGTACACACATATAGTACATTCGCAAAAGTCTCGAGTCTTTCCTAATTTCTTCAATCATTTTGAAGTGGGTACATAATAATTATGTTTGACAGAACTGACAAGATAATGGCTAATACATACACAGCCAAGACCAAAGTGGATTACTGCCATTTTAAAACAGCTTCAATCTATTTTTATAGATCCACTCAAACAGCTGATTATTAGCTTGTATACACACCAATATTTGTTCTGAAACGTCACAGTAAAGATACCCAACATATTCTACATCCAGATGAAGAATATGTTGGTAACAGACATCCCCATTCTCATCTAGAAAATGGCAAACTTCTTTATATTGCTTTTTCCTAACTGTCATGACAGAAAAAGAGTAGAGAAAGATACTGTCTAAAGCACTCTACGCCAAGGCAAAGCAAGTATGGTGATTTCAGATAAATTTTAAGACCAGCTGTTTGTTTTAATTCAGCTGTGTGGGAAAGTTTTGCGTTCTTGATAGAACGTGCAACAGTACCAGGGAGAGGTGGATGTATGGAAAGCTAAATGTGGAATAACTTGCGTGATTAGCAAAGCTTTAAGGCATCTAACAAACACAGTTAAAGACATCACCAGGCATTTAATAAGTGCTAAGTATAAACAATGCACGAGCACTCACCTAGCTGAAAAATATCAGTATGGGCATTTTATTTATCTGTGTTGTGCTTTCACATTGTGCGATGCTATTCAGTTATTGCCTTTTATTTTGCATCAAGTTTGGGCCACATTAATTGAAGCAAGCACTCTTTTTTTTTAACAAAAGAGTTACGTTTCAAGTTTGGAATTTAGCAAACTTTGTGTTTGACACATGGCCTGTAGGACAAAGTTTACAGTTCAAATTGCATAAAGAAGATTCTTTTATTTAACTAGCAGTGGAAAACTCTTGGCCCGCTACCTTAGAGCAAAGGTGGCGAGGATTATTATCTGTTTAAAAAAAGTGAAATAAAATTACATTTGGCTTTCTTTTTTCTTGGTTTACTCAACCTCTACCAAACCAAGAAACATACCAAACCAGGACTTATGCATACAGTTTCCTCCCTATTTTATACAAATATAATAAACATCATCCTCATGTTTGGCTTTAAATGAACAACTGTAAATCCTTACATTTCAATACCTGACTTACAAGAAAACATACAATCAGCCAACACTTAATAGTCAATTACGACACTTTGATGTGCTCCTCTCCTCGGAGTCCAAAATCTGTTTCCTCTGTGCACCACCTTGATGTGGTTCTGATGCTCCTATTTGACTATGAAGCCATGCAGTGCCTTGGAGCTGTGTCTGGTATTGACTGTGGCAGCGGACAGGATGTTCCTGAGTGTCCCAGGGGCTCCGGGTGGGCGCTTTCTCTTTCTATAGACTTTGGTTTGTTTGTTTTTCCGGCTGACAGCCACCATTTGCCCCCTTTGTTTGTGCCCCAGTCATCAGTCCAGCTCAGCAAGAATGTAAACTCAAAGATGGCACATTTGCATTTTGTGTACATGTATATTTGATGATTTACAAATTTACACACAAAACAATGCTAAAATAAAGGTGCAAATGACAAAAAAATACTTGCTTAAGTTAAAGGCCTAACTTTACGTAAAGGAATACATATCGCCCACTGCTCTTCATGTCAAAAATTTGAATTTAAGATCATTCTATGTTTTCAACTAGCTGTGGTGGGAATTTTGAGTTAAGTTGACTCAAAATGTAAATGTGTTGTTGATGTACATTTAATGATTACTTTTTAAGAGTTTTGCAAAAATTCATCCAGTGGTTCAAGACATATTTTGTTAACAGACAGACAGTGCTGACCCTAACAGTTAACGCCAATGACTTAAGTAAAAATATCCTGCAATGTGTAGTGCTTAAAGTATGTGTTGGGGTTGACTCTCAACTTCTACCACACCAAATTTTAGCCCAATATCATGTAAACTGACTGAGTTCTAGCCATTTTTATGTTTTCTAAGATTGCTTAGCAATGGTGGCCATCTTTAATTGGGTTAGCTCCAAAAGTGAAACAGTTGTAGATGTGCACTCAGTGAATACTTTCTAAAAATTTCATGAAAATCTGCTCAGAGGTTTGGGAGATATTTTGCTAACAGACAAACAGACACATGCACAGGTGAAAACATCATCACCCGCCTTTTTTCCTTGCAGCAGCAGGTGCTAAGAGTTATTGTACGCCGCGGCCGCATAAAAATAATCGACTCATATACTTCGCTCTGTCACTTCTGTATGCGGATAGGCTGAGATTTATGCACAAATGGCTGTATATTTTGCTGCCCCAGTTTTAAGAAAACAAGGCTGCCTAATGTCTTCGCATCAGGCCTCCTCCTTACTGAGAAATGTTTAGGCTCTTCACATGAAAAATGGCCCGCGCTCCGTCCCAAGCACAATAAGGTCGGCCTGCAGACATTACAGAACCAAACAGTTTACACACCGGAACCACAACATGTTTAACCGTGCACATAGCACCTGTCCAGACCACTAAACACTTTCCAAGCCATTTACAGGAGAGAGTAAACATTTGCGGGGCTGTGTTTGCCTAATACGTGTAAGAACGGCGTCTCCCGACATCAGTTAGAGCTCCGACTCGCGCTGAGATGATGGTGCGAGGAGTGAAAGGCGCCCGACCTTTCACAACTTTCACTGGAAATTCACTCCCTGAGTCCGTGGCTCTTTGATGGGGTCTGACGCTCGATTTACGCAACACAGTCAAAACAGACAGTCAGTTTGATGAGTGGGATAAGAGATGATGTTATATAAGGTTTTATACATGCTGTTATTATCACCTGCTGCCGAAGGCATGTGGGGGTCTGCTTGTCTGTAGCTTTAGCAACGTCACAAATCACTGGACAGATTTTAATGCAACGCTCAGACTACAAGAGGTACGACAATGTCCGCCATCGCTGAGGGTCTTGAATGTTTTTAGTTTTCAAGATGAATATTTTTCTCGCCTGGAATTGAACAAGAGATACAAATATACACCATGTAGTGTTAATATTGTTTGGTTCCAAGAACTAAAGCATCCAGAGAGACACTTGAACAGGCTGCGCACTCCCATGGCGCCTGAGTGTTTAGCTGCACGAACATGTCAAAATTAAGTTTAGACAGTTTTACATTACATTACCTGATTACATTACATCTTTGCTGATAAAGATTTGGAGGGAGAATATATTTACCTAACTGTAGTGATAATTTACTGTCCGAGGCAAAGCAGAGTGCTGTATCCTGACGAGTGGAAGGGGGCAATTTCTTTTAAATGGTGGTGGCCATCTTGGATTTTGACATGGCATCCCAATTTTTGATATGGACTTAACTTATACCTAAACGCATCCACACACCAAAGTGGAAGTTGATACGTCGCTTATTTTTCTAGTTATCCAGCTCTCAAGATGAACCAGACGGACAGACGGAGGGCATTTCCGAGTCCTCTTTTCAAGTTGGGGGACAATAATCATTGGATGAACATCAACCCCATTTAAGATGGCTGCTACAGCTAATCAACATTAGCCAACACAAAAATGGCTACAACTTTTTCAAATTTAAGGAGCTCGGCGGTCAGTTCTGTGGTCTTGTAATTCTAAGGCTGCAGGTTCGAGCCCAGGTTGCGGCAGGAAGAGCATCCTGCGTAAAACTGTTTGCAAATCGTTTGTGCATATTTTCTCGCTGTGGCAACCCCTGAAGGAGGGAGCAGTCAAAATAACAAGAAGTAGCTGAAAGGCATTCTCCACACATATTTCAAGCTCAAACAGAGATCTGGTTTGACCAAATCAGCTATAACTTGTTAATTTCTTATCATAACGTAATATTGGTTTAACACTCACTTAAAGGTGGCATATGTTACGCATTCCTTTAAGGAATGCTATGTCTTCTTTGTTTTCCCATTCCACATAATTAACTGGAGTATTTTGAGTAGGTTCATTACTTAAAAATAAACTGAAAATCCAATTAAATTCCAGGTTGTAAGGCAACAAAATAGAAAAATTTCTGTGGGCAACCCACTGTAGTTAAGATAAATGGGAACAAAGTTACGATGATAGTTTAACTGAAAGAATGATCTGTAATATTCTAAATCAGCCAGAGAGAATTACACACTTGTTAGGTCAAGTTACAAGTGTCCTCTTCTACATTATATAAGGCTATTTGTAAATATGATTAAATAAATTACAGCAAATCTGGAGTTTATATGCTTATAAGTTCTTTCCGCTACAACTGAACATCAGTGTTTGTTTTCATGATGATACTTTTACGAACGTAACCTTCCCAAAGAAGCATTACTAGGATTGTTTTGAGTTTTGGAAGCTTTTAGCAGTTTTGAAAAAAAAAAAAAGGTCGACAATATCCTTTGACGGGATCCACGGCTTTAGAACATCACACCAGAACCCTGAGGTTGTGAGCCTAACTGTGTTACCAGAATTGAGCTCTTTTCAAATTACAGAAAAATATTCTGATCTATGTGTTTTCCCTTTCCACCAAAGTTCATTTCCAGGGTCTCTTATTTAGACACACGGCGAGGACATATGACCCTGTCACAGCTGTATATTGCCATGCTTATAGAGCTGGGAGAAATTTAATTTCAAGGTTAGATTTGTTTCCGAGTCACAAATAATGGCCGGCACACAATCTGGTCCTGAAACAATGATATACCATATATATTATCTCCCTGCAGTGGATTGTCACATCCATACAGCAGAAACATCTCGAAACTTTATCACCATATAATAAAAACACAATTACATTTCCACAAGATGCATCACTGAGGTTTACCCCTTCATTTCAAAACAGATAAGGGTGTCTCTTCGGTTGAGATGCCTCTTGAATATTGACTTTGTCTTCAAATAATCATGACTGTCATTTTCCCCAGCAGTCATAAAGACCTGTGAAGGTTATATTTAATATCATGAACTCTGTTAGTTTCATAAACAAAGATAACTAAAATAAATGAGGGGTTGTGACTTGCTAATAGAAGGGAAAAAAAATACTCATCTTTGAACTTTTCCCCCTTACTTTTGATTGTTTTCTAAACACTGAGTCACTGGAAAACTATCTAGCCTAATGACTAGCACTTGGAGTATATCTTGTGACTAACTCTCAGCTACTTCCACACCAACTTTTAGCACAATATCTGTAAAACTGACTGAATTGAAGCAATTATTGTCTTTTCTAGATTCTTTTGACTGTGGCTGACATCTTGAATTGGGTTGGCTTCAAAGGTTAACCAGTTGTAGATGTACATCCAGTGATTATCTCCTGAAAGTTTCATTCAAATTTGTGCAGTGGTTCATGAGATATTTTGCTAACAGACAAGCACACACTCTCACAGAGGCACAAAGTTACATGACTGCCTGCCTTTCATGGCAGCAGGTGATTATGATAGGCCAAATCAACAGGATGCATTTCAAGAGTGGTCCCTGTGATGTAAAAATTAGATTTAGCTCAGCAAAATGACATGCACAACTAGAATACGTGTCTGATTACAAGCTGATGCCACGTCTAAGTGCCCTGTTGTCTGACGCAGCCCTCCAGCTCTGACAAGGGCTGGCGTCCTTATGTCTGGTGATAAGAATGTGGCTGGTATAAAGGCATTCTCTTCTTATCTTAAGTTAGACAAGACGGGGCTGGCCGCTTGGACTGGCCCAGTCCCTGATATTTTCTGCTCGACATTTCTCTATGGTACATTGATTAAAAAAATATCAACAATCTGGGTCTCCCTGTCTCCCTTATCAATTCTGCCACAACAGTCTTGAAGACAGAGAAGGTGTCAGCATCACAGCCCCAAAGTGGAAATAGCTGTTAAGCTAAAGCCTCCTTAGACCCCTTCACACTGGATTTAATGACTCAAATATGAATTGAAAAACCAGCCAGAGCATGGACCATCTTTGCAAGGTTTTAATCAGAACGCAGTGGGCTCCCCATTCGGCGTGGTAGAACATTATACTGTAGGTCCATGATGGTTTTGAGCATGCACAACACTGCTGTGGTGATGTCAGCGTGCTTTCTCATTGGTAGAAGTATATTGTCGCATAGCGGCAGCATATCGTTGATGTTGGGCCTGTATACACTGGTGTGGCTTGGTCACTGAGAATTTGAAGCTGGCCACATTGGCCTCATGGCGAGGCTACAACCATGATCATAATAAGATGATGTAAACAACCTAGTGCCTTCTAGCTCGCAACGCGCTTCGCAATGTAGATAATTTAACACGCTGTTTTTAACAAGTGTTTATGTATTTATCGTAAATGTTTGTTACAAAAATCAGCGCATTGCGGTTTTGGTGCAAAAAAATGCTGATCATGAAATAAAGTACAGCTTGATTACTGGGAGCTGGAGCTTATAATGATACGTGCATAGGTGCATGCAAGGTCATACATATGGTAAGAGCATGGGTGTGAAATTGGACCTGGACATTCGGTGCTGGAGCGTCGGATGTTTTCTGTCACAGGAGAGCTCCCCTAAAGGTGTCAAAATACAGCTCTATAGCTCTCTATGAAATAACTGAAACTCAACTGAGAAGGGTACAAGACACCCGTAATAAATGCAACTATTTTGGGAGAAATTTTTGGGGTGATACGACTTTTTAAGCTCTGTCCTCAAACTTGAGTTATTTATATTTTTTGAATTAGGATTTACTTGGGCTATTTTGATTTTGAGTAGAGCCTTTCACAAACCTTACACATTCCTCAGAAAACTGTGTTCTGCGAGTTTACTTTTATTTAGCTCTTTTATAAAACTAAAAGAGAGAGAAAACTTAACTACAAAAGGATCCCTTGTTAAAGTTGCTGCAAAGCTGTTGAGGAATTGGTATGAAACTATTTTGTGAGACAAAGTTCATGCAAGACATGTGGCTTGTGCTGGCACCTTGGTGTCTTTTGCTCCCCTCATTTGCTTTCATTTGTTTGGCTTTAGTGCTTTTAGTTTACACTAAGATCCCTATTAGTGTCAGAGACGCCGTTTGATGCTCAGTAAGTCTGCGAGGAAGCTAGCTAGAGGGTTGGGCTTAGTTTATTCCCAATTGTTTTAAAGTACAGATGGTATTTACTGGTGCCCGTATGCCTGTATTGTTATTTATAATGGTCGTTTGTACATTAGAATTCATACTCATTTGCTAATGTGAAATCAGTTTTTCTATACAGCAAAGTTAGACCGGTTATACAGTCAGCTCTCTCAGGTCCTAGTCTTGATTGGTAGGGGATGATGGGGAGGGAGAGGCAATTTGTCAGTTAGGATCTCAGGCGCTCTCAGTTGTGCAGTGTCCATAGGAAGTACAGACAGATCTACCTCCTTCAGAGCCAAAGCCTTTTCTCATAGACAACTGAGCATGCATCTGTAATCTTTTTAAAAATCTGAAATCAAGAGGTGCTACAGTTCTTGGATTCTTGGACCAAAACACTGAATCAAGAAGACTTCCAGGGATCTCAAGGAAAGCCGGACAGCAGCTTTGATGAGCATCCCGGTACCTGCAAGTATTCCTCTAACGAGTTCAAAAATCTGTCGAAGAGTCACCAGGAGGGTCAAGTTCAACAAGACCGTAACTTTCCACCGGGTCGGGTGGAAGAGGCAAGCCAGAGCAAGAATGAGCGAGCTGCCTGGGGAGCGCAGGGAAGAGGTGTGAAGCGTCGGACCAGCCGAGTGGTTTTAATGTGAACACACAGCACCATGCCGAGCCAGCTGCCATCCTGGCACAAGAGGATCAAACTCCCGCTCCTTCTCCTCTTTACTGTCCTCAACCAGCAGGTACATTTATATAAACTCACTGAACATTTACCACTTCATATTGATTCTGCAAGAATGTACTGCACAAAATATTTTTCCTGTGGTTCATTGAGTGATGGAGAGCTTTAGGCTTTTGAAACCTTAGCAAACAGCCTAAAAGATTACTGCCGGCAACTAAATTATATTATAAGCAAATCATCTTAAGTCATCTTTTTTTCCCCAGATGGAGTTTAAACTGCTGAAGGTGCCTAAACCAATATGCATTTTCAGCCTGAGGATACCAGTTCAGTTTTGTTGCTTTTTACTTATTACTTGCAATTTAAATTCTATGTTGGAAGAAATGTTTATATGGAATTTAAGAAAATGTTTAACAGCAGGTTTACAGAATTTGTTTTATTTTTTTCCTTCTATGGGCAGAAATAAGCCATACAATGGAAATTTCAGTTGCTGATTTCACCTCAAATTATTTCTGGACAGTTTCCTAATAGGAGGGTTGAGTCAAAATAAAGGAGCTCCCTTAAAACAGGAAACGTTAATCCAAGGCAAAATCATAATTTATGATGTTCATATAATATACTGAAGTATAAGTGGGCAGGTGTGTTTGCATTGCTCCAGGAATGATGCTAGTTTAACATCGCTGACAAACTGCCTGAGTAAACTGCAGATTACATGAAGGTGAAAGCCTTGCTTTAGTGACAGAAAATGTTCCTGATTAAACACTTCCACCAAGTGGGTAAATATAGACACTGCAGTCCTCACTGCCTCACTGACCAGATGCCCACAGGAAGAAATCAAGACACAAAGAGGAACTTTGTCTGTTCAACTGGATGCGACTGGGTACGAAAGCTGCACCTTACAGTTGGGATATATTTGTTTCTTAATATCGTTAGCTTTGAAAAACAAGCAAACAAACAAACAAAAAAAAAAGAAACAACTAGAAGCACTCAGAGTGCAAACCTCCGCCCAAGGTCACAAA
Source organism: Kryptolebias marmoratus (assembly GCF_001649575.2). Lineage (NCBI taxonomy): Eukaryota > Metazoa > Chordata > Actinopteri > Cyprinodontiformes > Rivulidae > Kryptolebias > Kryptolebias marmoratus. The sequence goes on along the minus strand of NC_051446.1, from coordinate 10,529,786 downwards.
GTGATTAAAAAGTAGTATGATCTTGATCATAATCTGGATCACCACCATAATGTAATCCATTGTTTTTCGTAACAACCCCAACATTTCCTGAACATTTCATCCAAATCTGTTCATCAGTTTTTACCTGACCTTTGCTCCGCAGACAGACAAACAAACCAACGGACACAACCGGAAACAGAACCTCCATGGCGGAGGAAACAAAAGGGTCACATCTAGGAGCAAAGGGAAGGTTTTAACAAAGGGGTTACCTGTGACCTTGACTTTGGACCCTGTCACCTTGAAATCAACAGTGATCACCCTTGACCCACGAGGTGTCCAGCTGTGGAGTTCAACATTCCTGTTATGCAGTTGCAGAGTTATAGCACGGGCTCAACTGTGACCTTGACCTTTGACCTTGAACTTTGATCAGATCACCACCAAAATTTATTGACTTGCTCCTTGCACCATGTGTGATGTTTCCTGAAAATTTCATGAAAATCTGTTCAGAACTTTTTGAGTAACCTGCAATACTCTAATGCTAGAATCAGATTCAATCTTGATTCATTAAAATTATTTATGCAATTGGGATTCTCATCTTGAGACGTCCTTATTGCAGAGCAAATCTGTTCTGGCGCATGTAAGCAGCCATCTTCTCTATATGGTATGCCTGAGATGCCACAACAGGACAAAAAAAAGGAATAGCATTTGCGTAAACTGCTATAAAATTGTGGAGAGGTTTTAGAACCACTACAATCTACTTTGGTCTTAGCTGCGTTCAAACTAGCCATTAGCTTATGAGTCCTTTTCAGACAAACTCTTTTCCTGAACTGAGACCATTCAATAAGATATTTACACTCATCTGGTAGCTACTTAGCCCAGTTGTAGGCAACATTTTCTGTCTTGCAGCACCAGTAACAGACAGCAGATCAACTCAGTCTGCAGCTTAAGGTACTTAATGTTAATTGTTATAAAGCCTGTAATTAAACTTGTATTCAGTAAGAAAGTTTTCCTTTTTAAATAAATCCACAGGCAACAGGCTCATTGCTTGAGAGTCTCATTTCTAAGCGGACTGAGTACTCGGAGAACTGTAACAGAACCCTGACGACAAGTGCTTTCCCAAAAAATGGTGAGCTGCTGTTCACATGTCAGCTATTTTTAATTTTAAGCCACATGTCAAATTCTCAAACTTTTCTTTCCTTTTTTTTTTCAGGAAACTACTGTAAAGGAACATTTGACATGTTTGTGTGCTGGCCTCATTCATCTCCTGGGAATGTGTCTGTCCCCTGTCCTTCCTTCCTACCGTGGATCACTGAGGGTAATGGGTTTAATCTATAATATCTCCAATGAAAACGGCTTTATCACATTAAGTACCGTTTGTGCTTCCTATGCTTCCTTCAACGGTTGATTCATTTTAAGCAATGTCACAGTTCATCACAGCACAGACTGCTCCACTAGCTAGTCTCAGGAACAGAGCTGCTGAATGTTTTAAACATGAAATGTTTTGTCTTCTGACCGCTGTTTGCATTAGGTTGGCTCATATTCAAGTTTTCCTACACCTGAAAGTTATAGTATATAAATGTTAAAGGGGAAATCAAAAATGTTTTGAAGCTAACATAAATCAAAAGAAAGTCATAAAAGCTGCTTGTTTTCAGAGTCTCCCATTAAAAAATAATACATAAATTTAAAATTAATAATCAAAGATTGAAATAATTACTAGGATCTCTTCGGCATTTTCTATTTCTATGTAATTCTCAAATTTGTACGTGTGTACACATGTACCTATATACAAACATGTATACACACACACTTCAAGCTACATTTTTTGAAATAACACAGAATTTCAAACCAAACCGTTCTAAAGGCTCTTTGAGTGTTATCACAACAGTTCCTCTAAATTTGAATTTAGTGAATGTTTTGCGTCGCCTTGTAAGAGCTAAAAATTATAGACCAGTAAAAATTGAACAATATCTGTGCTTCATTTCCAGAATGGCAGTAAAATCACATGTTTCTCCTTCTGTAGTTGAGTTGAGGTTGAGGTCACCATAAACACAAAGTGTTGAAGTCCAAATAATTCCTGAAATGTCTTTAGGTTTGAGTAATTACCTCCACCAAGCAGGTTATATTTTTGGTAGTATTTGTCTGTTTGTGCACAAGATTACACAAAAAGTTATAAACAGATTTTCATGAAATTTTCAGGAAACGTCAAATATGCTACAAGGAACAAGTGATTAAATTTTGGTGCTGATCTGATCAAAGTCCAAGGCCACAGATGATCCTGCAACCATGTAATGCTACTGTGGAATGTTAAACTGCATGACTGGACACCTCATGGGTCAAAGGTGATGCCTATTGATTTCAAGGACATGGGGTCAAAGGTCAAGGTCACTCCTTTGTTAAAACCATGTCTAATTTCCAGCAGGTGACCGTTTTGTTATGTTTTGACGTCTTTGTTTGTCTGTCTGTTGCGAAGATTACATAAAAACTAACGAACAGATTTGGATGTCATTTTCAAGAAATGTTGAGGTTCTCACGACAAACAATTGATAAAATATTTATGGTGATCCAGATTATGATCCAGATGGCACTATATGGCCTTGATGGAGGTTTGCGCTCTCTGAGTGCTTCTAGTTTTTGTGTAAATGTCTGTGTCCCTGAAGACAGTGCTTGTTGAAAACTGTAAGAGTGTAAAACAAGGTCACAGTCCCCCAGTTATAAACCTCTCTAAAGCCAGAATGTTTGCTAAACTTGTAAACATACTTGTTTGTGAGGACAGAGTATTTTCATAAGTGTTATATATACAAATGTTCTGTAGTATATGTACCAACTAGGAGTGTAATGAGAACTAAAACATTACAAAATGTCTCCGCGAATTGTCTCGCCAACCCCACCTCATGACATTTTTTTTTTGGGTGAAATTAGAACTGAAGATGTCTCCACCATTTTAAACCATTTGTGTGGCAGCCGTTCACAAGCAAGTCAGGCACTAGGACCCCACGGCTCGTCCCTCAAGCCATGTTGAGACGCTTCCTCCTGCAGCTTCTACAGCTACGTGCTGAGAGGAAGAGTCTCTGTCACACATTTATTTAAAACAGAACAAACTTAGTGTCAAAGTCACATGATGATTCACTAACTTTGAGGTTGAGAAAAGAAAATTCGAACCTGTCATTAATCCGTTTGAGTTGAGAGGAAACAAGCTGATCAAATCTTGAGGTGGAAGTGCAAATGAAACTGTATGGTTCAGTAAAAGCCCCAAATGATAGATCACGCCACTTTAATGAGAAGTCAAAGACTCACGACTCATGAGAAATCAGCTGAGAGAGATGCCAGTCATTCGAGCTTTATAGTTTCTGAAGTGCCAAAACAAAAAAATAGTAACTAACTTAGATGGTTATAAGATCTGCGAAAAGGTTTCCTAAAAGCATCATTTCAAAAAGTCACCTGTCTATTTGGTCAAGCTCTGATCTCACTTATACAAAAAAACCTTGCATATACAGTAAGTGTATCTATCAATTAACCTTAGGTGGCACCAGGAGGGCACATCGTGAATGCTTAGAAAATGGGAGCTGGCAACAGAGGGAGAACTCCTCTGATCCATGGCGAGACGACTCTGAATGTCTTGAGGACCAGTTCTTTAAAGACAAGGTGAGGAAGAATGTTTCAGGTGAGTTCTGAAACAATTCTACAAAAACAAACAAACAGAAAAGAACAGGTGATGTTTGCTTCAATGTTTGAAACATCTGCAGACATATTAGGCTCTTTTTGCAATTATTTTCTCACATGTGTGTCCAGGAGGAGGAAGTGCTTCGCCAGTCTGCCCTTCGACTCATCTCTGTCATCGGCTACTCCCTGTCCCTGTTCTCCCTCATCCTGGCCACTCTCCTCATGGGCATGCTGAGGTCAGTTCTCATGAAGAAGGTTTATGACACTTATACTGACAAAGTTACCATTTATTGAAAAAAAAAAAATCAGAAAAGTAAAGTTTGAGGTTCTTTTAATCCTTCATTTGTTAGCAGTTCAATTAAAACAATACATTCAGTTCAGTTCAGAAAGATGTACTGCTGGCAGTGTTTGCTGTTTGGGACAGAATTAAAAAAGAATATGAGAACCTGAAAGATTGCGATAGCCATAATTGTTTAACTAAAAATCACTAAAATACAGGAGGTCATTAAATGACTACAGTCATCATGAAAACCTGTGGAGAAACAAGAATAAATTACTTCAGCAAGACAGAAAATTTATTACACAAGTTTCATGCATCTTGATTTGCAGTGCTCTTGTAATAAATAAAAGTGTGTTTAAATAAAATAAATTTTAACTGGTGTGTTTGGTTGTAATTGTTCTGTGTACTTTTGGTATTGAAACAACAGTAGATTGTGTGGTTGCACTGTCAGTTTACTACATATTATTTAGAAATTCCGCCTTATTTGGAGCTTAAAAAGACTGCCTTCTCAACTGCTACTTGACTTGTAGCTGCGTGCACATCACACAAGGAAGGCACCTCCAAAACGTATTGTGTGTGTGTATTCGTAAGGCTGACAGAACTTAATGAAACATTTGAAACAGCAGAGAGATGTTTACGCAGTTTCACTTCACAAGATGTAGCCACTACTGCTCACTTGAAACAATGAACACATCACTACCCTGAGAAGTAGTTTGATTACAAAGATTTATTTACAAGAGTAATGAATAGTCATCAGTAATAGCATTATAAAGCTCAGGGGAGGCGTTCCTTCTAGCTTGATCATTTTTATTTCCATGTGTTAGGTCGTATGCCATCAGTAATGCTTTTATAGTTTCAGATCAATGCCTGACTTAGATTGCTCTTGTATCTGCTTACCAGGAAGCTCCACTGTACCCGAAACTATATCCACATGAATCTGTTTGTGTCATTTATCCTGAGAGCTGCGGCCGTCATTTCAAAAGAAATCATACTGCATGTTATGTATTCCAACCTACCCAAGGATGACCCTGGATGGAACTCCTATCCGAACTCTGCGGTACAGTCACTCTGCCTTGTTTTTCATCTTCAAGCTCGTTTTATTTTCATTTTTGTCCCCATGCTAATTGTGTTCTCTCTTTGCAATTTCTGCATAAACCTCTTCCTCAACAGATAGTGCTCATGTGCAGGTTCTCCAAGGTGTGCATGGAGTACTTTGTGGCCTGCAACTACTTTTGGCTCCTGGTGGAGGCCATTTTCCTTCATACACTGCTCTTCACTGCTGTGCTTACCAAGAGGCGCTTGCTTAAGAAATACATGCTGCTTGGCTGGGGTAGGTAATGGATGAACATTTCTGCCTACGCAGGTCTTGCTAATCTAACGTAGATGGGGGTTAGGGGTTAGGACTGAGTTATGGTCCCATATTTGATCTGTGGTTGCTGTACATGTGCACATCTACATGTCAAAGCATCTTGCTGCCACCAAGGAGCAGTCGTGGAAAAGTGTGTGACAATCTCCGGTGTGGCAGTGTGAAACTAAGCAATAAGAATAACTGAGATTGTCAAGTACACGGAATGTTGGCATTTTCGTAGTCCTTTGTTTTTCATTGACTTTTAAGCATAGTTTTCATCTGATCTGAGGGCCCTTTCACACAGGATATGTGAAAAATCAGTTAGCATGTGGATGGTCTTTACGGGGTCTTGGCAAAGTTTTCAGACATATATTAAGAAAGCAATGGCCTTCCCATTAGAACACGTTGGTCCACAATGATTTTGAGCATACACAAAATCTCTGCAGTGAGATTGTGGTGGCAGCATGTCAGGGTCCTGGGTGGAGCATGACAGTAGCGTATATGTGATTTGGTTTGGTGGTCCTTATTTTGAAGCCAAACATTTGCTGGCCTCATGCCTAGGCTACAGCTGTGATTAGGACAAGGTCATGAAAACAACCATGGTAGTATTGTGGCATGAATTTTCTAGTGAGTAGCTGCATCCTAATGTGTTCCAAAAGAGTCGTACCAAGGTAGAGTGCATAGAGCTTGGTGAGAGCACAGGAGAGCTTTAGGAGTGAGTGAAAAATCAGAGAAAAACCTATTTGGTAAAAACTAAGATTGTAGCAGTGTCATGATTGGCTTCACACTGAAAGAGGATTTTCAATTTGTCACAGTTTGACCATGTTCTAATAGGTCATATAGATTGAGGACAGCATAATGGGGTTTTCATCCTGAATGAAGTGGGCTTAACTGGTTGGTGTTGACCAATGTTGACTTTAAATCAATTAGCATTCGATCTTTGTAAAGAGTAATTTCAGACAGCTACATGCAGATAGCTTGTCTGAAATGACGGCTACATGCAGATAGCATGTAGCTGTCCATCTGCATTAATTGAAAGACCCACAGGTTTCTTTTTTGCATAAATGGTATTAACACAGACAAATGCCTATAAGCAACTTTGTTTCAGTCCTGAAGAAGTGGCCAGTACTAGTACAGAGAGAAAATTGTACAAAGCCAGTTTGCTCTTGGTTTACCAACACAGGTTTTTTGAAATTAACCTAAGTAGATTTTAAAATGAATTACCATGTGCAAATGGATGCATCACATTTGTTACTAATATGACTTTTCAGGAACTCCTGTTTTGTTTGTGACACCATGGACGGTGGTCAAGATTTTGTATGACAACACAGGGTAAGAGTCTTAATGCATGCCTCACAGAACTTTACTTGAGTTAAACTAGATAAAATCCTCTTCAAAGACCTAAAACATGTTTTTCTTAAGGTGCTGGTTAATCATAAACAGATGGTTCTGGTGGATAATAAGAGGCCCGATTACTTTATCAGTGCTGGTAAGGAAAGTAATTGTTGAACATACTTTGTGTATGTTTAAACCATTGTATACTCAAGCTAGCTAAAGAAACAGTAGTAGTGCTGCGTTTTATGGTCCATGTCTTACATTGGTGTGTGATGATGTAACAAATATGCTGTTTTTAATGCACCATGCGCTGCTTCTTGTTAATGTCAGTTTTTTTCTCAAAAAATTTTCCAGTGCATTTTATCTTTAATCCAGGTTTGATGTCTTTTGCAGATCATTTTCTTCATTTTCATCAAGATACTGATGTTGTTGTTATCCAAGTTGAAAGCAGATCAGGTGAAATTCACAGATTACAGATACAGGTACTCAATACTGTTACAGCCTAAACTGTTAATTAGATAATCAAATGTCACACATATTCATACGCTGTAAGCAGAAATGTCACCATGATCAGAAAGTTCATGTATACTGTATACAGCAGCTTCAGGAAGTATTCAGACTCCCCTGCACTTTTTTTTATTTTTTTATGTTGCACCCTGAGGATATAGTCTTTTAAATTCATTGTTTCTCAATAATCTAGCTCAGGTGCTTTCAATTTTTTTTTTCTTGATCACTGCCAAAATGGTTTGAAGGAGAAGTGGGCTTAGCAAAAGAGGTGACCAGACTTAGCTTGAGAGATCCTGTGTGGAAATGGACAAAGTTTTAGAATGATAACATTTTAACTGCAGGCTTCCAAGATTTGGGCTTTATTGCAGAGTAATGAGACAGAAGGCTGTCTTCAGTGAGAAATATTTTAAAACCATCTTGAAGAACTCTGGAACTATGAGGAACATGATTCTCTGATTTGAGAAAACCCAGATTGACTGTTTTGCTTCTATCCTAAACATGTTTGGAGTAGTGTTGTCCAATCCTGGTCCTGGAGGGCCACTATCCTGCATGTTTTATGTGTTTCCCTGCTTTGACTGAGTAATTAACAGTCTTCTGCAGAATTTGAACACCTGCTGTAGAGCAGGAAAAAAAAACCCAACTAAAACATGCAGAATAGTGGCCCTCCAAGACCAGTATTGGACACCACTTGTCTGGAGGAAACCAGGCACCATCACCTGCCCAACATTATCCCAGCAGTGAAGCATGGTGGTGGCAACATCATGCTGTGGGGGTGTTTTTCATTAGCAGGGACTGGGAGACTGGTCAGGGTTGAGCAAAGTACAGAGACTCCTACCCTATCAAATATTACTGGAGGGGCCTGAAAATGGGTCCACCAATCATCTACATCCAAACAGGCTGAGGTTGAGAGAATGGCATAAAATATCCCAATCCAGGAGCACAAAGCTTGTTGCATCAAACCCCAAAAAATACACGAGGCTGTAACTGCTGCCGAAAGTGTTTCGACTCAGTACTAAGTAAAGGGACTGAAAAGAAATCTGGTGTTTCAGTGTTTTATATATATATATATATATATATATATATATATATATATATATATATATATATATATCAAAATATTGTTCCCACTTTGTCATTATAGAATGGTGAGTGCAAACTATGAAAAAAAATGTGTTTAAACAAATCTAGCATCAGGCTGCAAGATAAAATTGCAAAAAGGAAACAGTGTCTGATTATATTCTGAAGCTGATGTATTTATGATACATTCCCCTCCCTCTTCTACGTTGTTGTTTGTCAGCATTACCTTTATAACACCATTTTTGGCTCAGACATAGCAAACATTATTACCCCTGTTTGTTTTGTTTCTGCTCATCAGTTTAGCCAGGGCAACACTGGTGCTGATTCCCCTGCTGGGAATCCATGAAGTGGTGTTCACAGTGCTGCTAGATGAATGTGTGGAGGGCAGCAGTCGCTACGCTCGGAACTTTATCCACCTCACCCTCAGCTCTTTCCAGGTAACACACAGCATGGTAGTCATACACCCCATGATCATTTGTATTTCTCCCCAAATCACATCACAATTCTAAAATTAGCTGCTTTCAATTTCAGGGGTTCTTGGTTGCTGTACTGTACTGTTTTGCCAATGGAGAGGTATGTCTTTTTTTCTCAAACTATTTTAATCTGTAGCACATGACATGGGAGGAGCAAAGAGGGAAGGGCAAAATAGAAACATTGGGTTGGAAGCAAACAATAACAAGAATAAATTTTCACTTTAAATTGGCAATCACACAGCTGTATTCTCAACTGAATTCACAAACACTGTTTGAAGCACCACTTATAAACATTTTTGTCTCTTTGAATCTCATCGCCTGGTGTTTAGAGATCCTGTTTGAAACATTGTAACTCCCATCTCCAGCAACGTTTACAAATAGGATCACAGATGTTGGCCAGCAGAGCGTTCACAAACACAACTGTTGTTTAAATTAATGTTTACAAAATGGATTGATGATATTAGGACATCTGTTTGCAGAAATGATGGCACAAACCCTGTGATCTGTGGGGATAAGGTGTCTCTCTGCACTTCAATCCTCTAGTCAGAATGCAACAGAGGGAGGATCAATCATTTACTGGAAGAGAAATTTCTGTGATGTATTGACATGGTTCTGAGTTGGCTCTGTGGCTGTGAAAAACCTAAAAGGTTCTTAACTGTATTTTTAAAGAACCAGCTCCGGCACTAGCCCTGTTCTAGCACTGGGACCTCTAGTGGAAAAAAAAGCTTACTTCTGGCATGATCAATAATCTAACTGTTAGTCCAATCTCCAACATTTTATGCAAATGCTATTTTGTAAACCTTTTTACACCTCTGTCAGTTTAGTTTTACCAAGATATTTACATAGAATTCTGTAGGTATTTGCAAACAGCAGCAGCAAACTGTAATGCTTTCAGTGCAGCCTGGAGTCACTTCTGGCAGGAATCTTATATTTCTGTTTTTGAATTTTGAAGATTAGAGTTGTTTTATCTTGCCAAACTAATAATGTCTTATCTAAGTTGACCTACTCCTAAAGCGGATTTTGCTGTTCTAAAACAACTCCAATCATTCAATTTTCGGAGCAGTTTGCGCAAATGTCCTGTTATAAAACATGGTTATTTTGGCAAAAATATAATATTCCTGTCAGAAGTCACCCCTCTCTGCACTGGAAGTGTTACAGCTCCCTGCTAATGCTATTTGTACTTGCAAAAAGCTTTAGAATACCATGTAAATAACCATTTAATGGAAAGCATATTTTTTTTAAACACAGCAGCAATCCACTTTGGTCTTGGCTGCATTCAGACTAGGCAATAACTTGTCAGTACTGCCACTGAGGCCATTCAAAAAGCTTTCTACAACAGGTAAGATGTTAAATGTTCACAAATTTTCCGCAGAACCTTGCTCCAAAATGTATGAAATATATGTACATATATATTTTGCTGTGTAACTCATGAATACTGCAATTTTTAATAAACAAGTGACTACAGAGATTAATTTAAAACGTGTCAAATTTGTAAAAAGTCAATATACTTCAAGAGTATGAACAAAAATATTTACATGTTACATGCAAAGAGTTCATAGTGAATACTCTTTATGGTCAAGGGTATAATAGTAAAACTGGGACTTGTGTTCTTCTGCAGGTCCAAGCTGAACTGAAAAAGCGCTGGCAGCTGTTTTTGTTCACCAACCACTTCAAGGTCCAAAGCTGTTTTAAGGGAGTGGACCTCAAGCATCTGTGGAAATGCTCTCGAGGGCAGCACCCACAGTGCTCTCAGCGGTGTGTCTCCTACAATAGAGGCAGCGCTTTGACACCTCACCCCCAGCTTCTGCAAGTGACTGTGCATGGAGGAGGTGGGGCGCTTGGACGAGGACATATTAAAGGTCAGGGGTTAAACGCTTATGCTGCACCAGGGCTGGACTTTCTCACCAGAAAGAGTCTTTCTAGCAGCGACGGTGAGATGACACTGGGAGAGACCATGGAGGAGATTCTGGAAGAGAGCCAATTCTGATTCCAGCTGCTTTTCATCAAACATGGAGGAACATAAAATTGAATGTATAATTCCAGCACAGCTTTCCAGCACCAAAAGTGTAAACTGCACCAAGCCTCAGTTGCTCAGATCCCCAGGGGTCACATAGGCCACAGAGTTACTTTGTGTCCACAGTTGGATTTGCAGTTTAATTGCATCAGTATGACAAATATTTGCTTTAAATCAAACCAAAAATTTAAGTCAGACTAGCAGCTCCTGAGATTTGCAGGAATTCTCCTTATTAATTGACTAGCAAGGGTCAGGAGGAGGTCTTACCAAGCAGCCATCACTGCGACTTCTACAGCAGCCATGATTACAAGCACATCAGTATATGACTACCTCTTCTAAAAGGGGGGATTTTGAAGACAGAGCTGAAGCACAGCAGAGAAGGAGGTTACTCTAACCTGTATTTTTCACGTATTTGAACTACGTCTACCTTCCTTCCATGGTAACTAAAGTTCTCTCTCAAATGCAACACTAATTTCACATTCTCCCACATTTTCTCTGCAAACTCGTGGTCTCTCTAGGACTGAGTACTGACCCACACAAAAAGACCTCTGATCATAAAGGTTATCATTACATCTTCATGAAATAAGAAACTGTTGAAATATGATGATGTAATAATATGACTGGTTGACTAGAGAGCAGTGACGTTGTCACGATTGTTCATTTCACTGGACGGCAATTTGTTGTATGTGGCATACAGCCATGTGCATTTTATTAGTACACATGGTTGTGTAAGTATTATTCTCAGGAAGAGAATAATATCACACTTCACTGGGGATTGAGTTCTGAAGTTTGAGCCCAGACTATGAGTCACCAGTTCACCTCACACCAAAGCTCCATGAGTGACTCATTGTCAAACCTCGTCCAGCCCTCAGAGCGGGAGGCCAGGATCTGCCTCTATCTTAGCAGGGTGCAGGCAGTCAACGGACAAGCAAAGTCATGTTTGGTGAGCAGCCAGACCCAGACAAGAGGGATGATTGCATCCAAAAGGGAGTATGTCATTGGATGGGACACTGAAAGATAAATCACCCAGGCAGCAGGAGGATGTGCCTCACAGAGGAGCTCCAGGGAGAGCAACAGATAGGACAACGGATGGGTAGGAACTCGAGACAGTGCCAGAAAATTTGTTGCTACTTTGTTTAAAAAGACAACTTTTATTGTCTCTCAAAGCTCCATCAGGGCCATGGGTGACCCCAGAAGAACCAATATGAGGACCTCACCAAACCACTGGAAGTTGTGACATATCTGGCGGACCTCCATATTGGGTTGTTTTTGTTGGTTTTAAACCAATGACAGGTTTTGCAGAACCTGAGAAGACTGTTTGGCTAATTTTAGGGGAAATCTTTCCTTGTTTTGACAGGAAACACACAACACCAAAATAAACTATCAAAGGAAACTTGCTGTACAACAGAATAAACAAACACAAATGTAAACATAGAACACATGATTTCTTACATATACTACACAGGCTCCGCAGAAGAGCCGGTTTGTAATCGAATGCAGCTAGTGAGCACAAATACGTCACGCTGTGACTCTGGTTCTTGGTGTAATATGTCAAAAAGTATCCTATATTTTAGATTCTATTACAAACAATGGAGGAAGCACTTTGATTTGTTTGATGTGACCAACAAAAAAAAGTGTACTTTGTTGAGATTAACCCTTCATACAATGAAGCCTAGAAAAAAAAAAAAAAAAGAGTCAAAGTGTGTAAGTTTCAAACCAGTAATTTACAAAGCAGAGAGCAGAAGCTGATGTCACAGTGAATGTCAGATACAGATAAATATGAAGGCACCTTCAGCTGTAAATAGTGTAAACATGTACCATTTTATAAAAAAACAGATATAAATGTTGCCTTCAAAGGTTCAGTCTGTGATGAATGTTGTTTTTATACTGTAAGCGTCTACGAAATTGCTTGCAAATGTAAGTGTTTTGTGCTCACCTTTTGTATTTTTAACTGCGCAGTAAGCTTTTGTATTCTAGACAAATATAACTGCAGTATTAATATCTTTTTTTATAAATTCATGCTTTGTTAAATGTAAAATATACCTTGTCAAGCTATGTCAGGCTAATTACAAATATCTAAATGACTCATGTGGATTGCATTGTGCATACAAATACAATGTATTTGTGTCTGAATGTGAATAGTGCTTTATATAAAGGCAAAGTGAGGCATCTTTTACAGGCTTTTCTTGTCTTATTTTTTTCAGTTTTATTTTTGTGTAACTTGTTTCAGCATGTAGACACAGCGAAATGTGCACAAATAAACAACAGCTGCGTTGTCACAAAATGTCCTTCCCTCTCTACTTTCCAGTCAAGATCTAAATTCGATACACAACTGGTTCTTTACCCACATTGATTTTTCACAAGATTACTGACCATATAGCCCAAAATGTCATGAGACTTAGGTCCTGAGGCTTTCTGGGAAGAAACATACAGTACAGAGCCAGAAAGTCTATCAAAAAGTTATGAAGACCAAATGTCTGGAGAGATAATCAAGATGAGAGGAACTCCAAGGAGTCAGTGGTTGACTACAAATGCACAGAAGATTACTGCAGTACAGAGACACGACAAACATTATTTTGAAATATTAAAAAAAAGGAACAGACAAAAAGTTTATGAAATAAAGAATTAAACAAAATGACAACAACAATTAGAAAAAGGACAACTTGTGTCTCACTAGGCTGCGAGTGTTGGCGACTCAAAATTGCACAAAAATGAGCAAATTTTTAGTTGCAGTCAATCAGCACTTCCGGCAAGTCCCACTTTTTCACCACATATCTATACTTTTCTGGGCAGGAAAAAAAAAAAGCATAATTTGCCAACCTGGATGTCCACCCTGGTCTTCGGTACGTGGACGATTCTGTGAAAAGCCGCAGAGCACCCTACAACAGTGGTTCCCAACCCCGGTCATTGAGGAACACTATCCTGCAGGTTTCAGTTGGTTCTCTGCTCTGACACACCTGATATGAATGACTGAGTGATTAACAGGCTTCTGCCGAACTTGAAGACCTGCTGAAGAGCAGGGAAACAATTAAAACATGCTGGTTAGTGTTCATCAAGAACCAGGGTTGGGAACCACTGCCCTATGAGACACTTGTCTTGCCAGCCAAAGAAGACACACGGGGGTATCAGTTTTGGAACATCATCTGTGTTTTTGTTTCTGGAATAGAGGTTCTAGCTGCATGATCAGGGCCAGCCAGCTCAAGGAAAAAGCCAAATTAGGTGTACTGTGGGTTAAAATAACTCAGCTGTATCTTGCGATAAAAGGGTTTGGTGTGGTTTCAGAAATAAAGAAAAAAACTATCAGTTCATAAATTCAATATCACTATATCAAAAATCTATCCATGCCTGATCAGTGCTGTCCAAAACTCCAAACTCCATCCTTTCTTCTGTAAAGCTCAATAATTTGGGATTTTTATAATAACCTAAGGTGACAAAATATTGATGTTTTGATGTATAAACTGTACAAGATGTGTAAAGAGAACCAAGAAAAAACAAATATAAGCTAAGTAAAAGCTGCTGCCAGTGGCTCATTCTGGTGTCTGTCGCTCCCTGACAGCACTCCTAGACAAGCAGACAGAACCAGCCTTAGACAAACTGTCACTGTGTGAAATCTATAAATTGTATTGAAAAAAAAAATCCTGAATTATAAATGGCAACACATGTACCTTTTTATGTTTCCAGAGAGTTTTATGTAGGAGATACAAGTCAGAAAGACCCTTCACTTCCAGTTTTGGCAAGAAAACTTAGCTTACATACGATGGGAGTCAGTAAATGATTCCTACATTTTCATGAATAAACTATGAGGTTTGACTGAATAAGAAGAGCTTGATTGTAAAAATTTTGGAAAGTTTATACACTTCAAAGGTTACCATGTGTGACATCAGCTCACTAAGCTGAACAACCTATAATAAATAAAAAAAAGGAAACTTAAACTGCAATTGTGTAAAAATTCAATCCTATAAAGTCTACCGCAGAATTGGAAAGGTTTATAACCATACATTTTTATTGTTGGGATCATTTTAACTTTGACAACAGTACTTTAACGTATAGCATCATGTTGTGATGAGATACAGTGATATTTTTGTTTTATGTTTTTGTGATAAAATAAATTTTTTTTTTAAAAGTACAGTTAAAAAAAACAAATATAATTTTGGCAGCCAATGACTTTTAAATGGCTGCCACAAAGCCTCAAGAGTGAGCATGTGAACTTAAAGTGTGTAACCCAACCATAAAAAAATGTTAATGATATTAGCAACACATTTTTCATGGTGTTGATTTCAAAGGTTGGCTGGAGGAAAGGCCTGCTTTATGTTCATTTATTAGTGTGCACATTCTTTATACTACTTCCGACAGTTTTTTGTTTTTTTTACAAGTTTTGCAATCAAAAACAAAATGTGTCTTGAGCATTTTCACTGCAATAAGATGCCATAATTGATGCATACGCAACATTTTGGAGCTTTGGTTTGTTAGTAAAAGGAAACACTTTCATATTTAAAACCTGCCTTTGCTGCCTTTCATGCCAGAGATTTAAACTAAAATCATTTTACGATGGGAAGGATGTCACCATTTGGGTCAAACCTTGTTAATGACCTTAAGCTCAATCTATTGTCATATTGTGAGACTATTATGAGGATGACCATCAGCTACTACCGCACAAGATTTTGCTCAGAATCTGTAAAACTCGCTGAAATATGTAGCTTAAATCAGATTAACTGCTAAAGTTAATCAGTTGTAAATGTACATCTAATGATTACTTTCTCAGTGTTTTATTAAGCTCCGTCCAGTGGGTCATTAAATATTTTGCTAACAGACAGACAGCGTTGATGCCACCAGTTGCTGCACAAGCGTAAAGCAAAAAATATTGCATAATATGTAGTGCTAAAGTAGGTGTTGGGGTTGATGCTCAGCTACAACCACACCAATTTGCAGCTCAGTATCTGTCAGATCAGGTAAGTTACAACTATTATGGGGTTTCCTAATGTCAGTTGGCTGTGGTGTCCATCTTGGATTGGGTTGACCCCATAGTATAATATAGATGTGCACTGAATGATTGTTTTCTGAAAGTTTCATTTAAATCCATGAAGGGGTTCATGAGATACTTTACTAAGAAAAGTTCAATAAGACTTTTAATGGCAAAGTTTTAACGACAGATCTTGGTCAATCTGTTTGTGCTTAAAGTGTGCGTTGGGGATGAGTCTCAGCCACTTCCACTCCAAATCTGAGCTCAGTATTTGTAAAATTAGTTGAGTTAATGCCATTTCTGTGTTTAATAGCGCTGCTTAGGTGTGGCAGCCATCTTGAGTCGATACAAGCGTGATGGGGTCATGCTTCCCTGAAAAAGTAGACTTGCTTGAGCAAACGCTGCTCCTCCTGTCTCTCATCCACAGGCACCCAGTGCTCTGCCGTGCCACACGTGCGCGATAGCGCAACTATTGGTATCGATCCGATACCAAGTAAATACCAAACAAGTATCACCGATATCGATCCTTTTCATTTCCAGGTAGCGTTCATGTAGGGCAGAGCGGTGTGATGATTTATGAGGTGAATGCATCGGCATTATGCTAAATCTGAATATCATTGTATAAATATATATCTTACTGTAAGTACTGAATTTTTAGAAGTAAAATCAGTACCAAGTGGAGAACAATGAATGTTTTAGTACCTACAGTTTTTTTAGTTTATGCTCAGTTATAACAATATATTGCCAAAAAACATTTTTCCTCCTCATTTCACTTCTGTTGGATGTTTTTGTTATTTATTTATTTGATTTGTTGTTAAATAAAGTGCTATAAATTATTACTAAAACATATATTTTAAAACTTTAATAAAACACTTGAATAAAAAAATTCTCCCTTTCATTATGCATCTCTGTTTTTTTAATTGAAGTGCAAAGTAACAATAACTAATGCTGGAAATCAGACATAAGAATGCAAAAGAACCCTAAAGAACAGACAAAACAAACAAACAATCAAACAAAAAAAGTTGTCGCTGGAGAGCTGGCAGGTGCAGGTTTATGGGGGCAGCCATGCTTTTGGGATGAGAGCCTGCACACCAGGAATGGGAAGCTTTTCCTAGTAGTGGGAAAACAGATTTAGAAAAATTAATATGTGAACATACAGTGCAGCAATATAGGAACTGTGTGAATCATCAAGAGCCAACACCCGAAAGAAATGAATGCACATTCATTTATTTAACAACGGCAAAGTCCCTTTTATTTACATAAAAGGGGCGGGACTGACTTGGACTAGCCTATGGAAACGCTCGTAAGCTTCCGGTTTCAACTTCCGTGTTCTAAAGTTTATTCACCAATCACGTATATACTATAGAATATACGTCAATGGGCTACCGCCCAATGACTTATAAGTATAATCCATATAAGTCATTGCTACCGCCGCTGAGTCACGTGACTGAAGGGAGGGGAAGGGGGGGGGGGAGCAAAAGAGAAGCGAAAAGAGAGCGAGAGAGATGTTGAGGGGAGCGGCGTTTTTGTACAACCAAGACATCTTTTGGAGAAGCCGACAAAACGGAGAAGAAGAAATAAACTAAAGTATCGATCCCACAACGCCAATATCGATCCGAATAACACGTTGGTATCGATACCGATCGATATTCGGATCGATCCACGCCAGCGGCTGAGCCGAGGCCGCAGCAAGGGGAGGATGGCCCAGCAGAGGAAGAAGAGGAGCCTCGTGTGGAGGTACTTCACGTGCGTGAACGAAAACGACGCGAACTGCAGCCTGTGCAAGAAGTGCATTCGCTACTGTGGCAACACCACCAATTTATTCAAGCACATGAAAAATCACCACGAGGAGAACAACGAGCTGCAAGAGAAGCGGAAAAAGGAGGAGGGCGGCCCCTCGGAGCCGGCCCCGGCACAGAGCCAGACCTCATGGACTGTGCTGCTTGAGCCAGGAGAGGAGTACACAGGTACTTCACGTGATGGTACTGATTGAAGTAATTAAGTAAGCACACTTCATTCATATAGCACCTCTCATAGAGAACATCACTAAGTGCTTTACAGAAATAATAATAATAAAAAAACAATAAGTGGAACATTTAACTAAAAGCTTGTCTGAATAAAAATGTCTTCAGCTGCTTTTTAAAGGAATCAACAGAGACGGACACAGGGACGGAGAGACAGGGGCAGGGTGTTCCACAGCCTGGG
>NC_051446.1:10484576-10511918 GCF_001649575.2 Kryptolebias marmoratus | reverse complement strand
GGGGGGGTTCTGAAGGGACAGGTCACCCCTGAGTTTTAAACCGGAGGTTCAGGTCCGAAGACAAGAAGGGTGCGGGCTGAAGTATAAGGAGTCGACATTTCAGGGATGTATTAGGTGGGGCATGTCCGTTTAAAGCCGTAAAAGTTGAGACTAACATTTGAAAATGAATTCTAAGTTCAACAGGTAGCCAAAACCGGTGTAATGTGCGACCTTCTGTTAGTTCCTGTCAAAAGCCTCGCAGCAGGCGAGCGACAGCAGATTTGCTGAAACAAGTTAAAAGGGGATTACGATGATCTAAGCCAGGGAGAAACAAAAGCATGAACAATCAATCATCTCTAGGTCAGATATGGACAACGTTGCCCTCAATTTGGAACTACTTCTCATATGATAGGCTGGGCAAACAGAGCACCGAGGTTCCTGAGGCCGGGGCTGAGAAGAGGAGCCCAGAGGACCGAGGTGTTGCTCAATCCAAAGGCACTTTCTGTTCAGGAGCAATGATCGGGTCTTCAGTCCTGTTAGGATTTACCTGAAGGCAGCTGTTAGCCAGCCAGGCCTTAATAGAGGAAACACAGTTTAGTAAGGAGCAGTGCAGTTGACTGTCATCTTTTAGCAAAAGTTACATTTCAAGGAGCATCATAAAGAATACAGATTATTCACTTTACACAATCAGCAGGGGATGGGAGATCTATCCCCACCACCACCATATAGGAATAAACTGTTTAACACATATTTTAAACACCAAAGCCCAGTTAGTTTGAGTCACTTACAGTCCCAGTTTGGTGTGTGAATAAATCTTAGGGACAGTATGGGTGAAGCATGATGAACAGGGAGCTCTGTGCTGCCTTGTAATGCGATGAATCTGAGTAATCGCATCCAGCCCGGGGCTTTTACGCGTGTCAGACATGTGAGTTGGATTTACGGTCCCGGTTTGAGCCAATGAACGCGCGTCACGGGGGCTTTGACAGCGGACGGGGCTTTAACCGCCCTCACTTTGGCATCGCCTCCCTCATCTTTCCCTCCCCCTTTTTTTCCGTCGCCTGCTGGCCATGGCCGAAGTCCCGGCGGTGAACGACGCGGCGGAGCGCATCGGATACCTCACCCGAGTTCAGCGCTTCAGCGCCTGCCACCGGCTCCACAGGTACCCCACCGCCTCCACGCTCCACCGAATATCAGGGGATTTAAAAAACATGTAGAGCATGCCGAATGGAGCTTCCTGTCACCCCGCGCCTGGGGTTTGCGTTTGACAGCCCACCGTGGTCATTTTAATCATGAACGAGTCAAAACGAGGAAAATTTGATGTTTATTACAGTAAAGCTGGCGCTGCCTTCGAGTGCAACGAGATGCCTGACAGCAGAGTTTATCCAAACACAACCAGAGCAAAGGAGAATATATCTGTATTTACTCTTTATATAAACTGGACTTGTAGTTATTGCCTAAATCTCCTGGGAATTGTAGTTTTTTTTGCGCTTTAGCGGACAACACGTCAAGTGGTCCGCCATATTGGGAGGGTAAAAGCAAGGAGCTTTACTGTATGATGGTGCGTTAGAGAATAAGAAAAATAAATAAAAACAAAATTTGTTTGTTTGTTACAACAAGTCTCAATGTCAAAATGTTGAGAGAAAAGTTCAAATTTTATTTACAGTTTAAATACTATTTAATTGAAAAGTTGTAAATACAGAAAAAAGTGCAATTTTATTTAGATAGATAACATTAAACAATACTCCAATAATAAATGCAACATTTTGCTTACAGAAAAACATCCAAACGTTATTGCCAGAAAAAAAGTCCAAAAATGTAATTTACAAAAAAAGTTGTCATTTTATTAAGAGAGAATGTTTAAATATTGTCAGCAAAAAGTTTAAATTTTAGTGATAGAAAAAAGTTTGAATATTATTGCCAGAAAAATGTGGAAATTATTAATTACAGAAAAAAAAGTCACACTGTTAAAGTTGTCTTTTAAGACCAAGCTGGTGGTGCTGAACCGTAGTGTGCTGCTGACTATGACTGTATTTGTGCAAACTTATAATTAATATAGAAATTAAATATTATGGGTTCACTTCTACTGTACAAAACAACATGCAATATTTTATTTAAATCAGTCTGTCCTAATTACAATTAAATTTAAAATAGGTGTAACTCAGTCAATTATTCATATATTTGACCTGAAACTTGTTCTAATAGTAGCTGAGACTAATACCCAACACACTTTGTACGCATGACCTTCGTTTAAAGTTTGGCCATTAACTTTTCGGAATCAACCATGTCTGTTAGCAAGATATCTTATCTTGTGATATCACGGGAAATTGTACATTATGTTTTTTTTTCAAGGTCTGACCAAAACAAATCTTGTCAGTTCTCAACATAAGATGATTTTTGTTTAAAATGAACGGTGGCAGGCGATATGCATTTCTTGTTAATATGATAACAATTTTTATTACTTTATTCGGATTATTTTTTCACTAACCAATCTTAAATGAAGTAGTCAAAAATGAACTTCTGCATATTGATGTATATATTGATAAACCTGAGCCCCATTCTCGTGAAATCCCCCTTTTTTTTACTTGAAAAACAACCTAATCTTTAAAAAGATGAACATCTGTTTTTTTCTCTCTCTCCCTCTATACGCAGCACCATCTTGAGCGATGAAGACAATAAAAAAGTCTATGGAAAGTGCAACAATCCCAACGGTCATGGACACAACTACAAAGGTTTGTTATGTTCCCCCTAAAATAAAATCTATATTTAATGTGAAATACTGTGTTGTGCAGCTGCTCGGTTAGTTTCTTATTTAGTCCCATGCTCTTGTTTCACTCTACAGTGGAGGTCACGGTTCGTGGAAAAGTGAGTATTATGCAGACGTTTCTATGATTAGTTAAAGGAATACAAGTTTTCCGCTTAAAAATACCACAACAGAGAAAACGCCAGCAACAGATGACTCATACTGTGTTCTGCATATACGCTCTCAGATCGATCCCATAACTGGCATGGTCATGAACATGGTGGACCTGAAGAGGTGTATTGAGGTAAAACATCTCAACCTTAACCCTTTTTGTTTTTTGTTTTTTTTCTTTGTTACAGGATGAAAGAGAGATGAATGAATCTTACTAACTATCACCTTTGTACCTTTGGAAGGAAAAACCTAATTATTTTTGGTTTGGTGACACTAATAGAGAAAATAAATGCTCCTTCTTTCATAATTTCCATACTTTTCCTCTCTCTCCTTCATACAACACTGTGAAAGCTGCAAAAATAAAAGTTATTCAAGCTCAAATATTATGTACTTCAGCCTGTGTAAGCCTCATGGAAATGCCTGCCACTGGAACAGTCCCAAAACATATTAGTGTTAACAACTCATTTATCACAACCACAGATTAGATTGTCCTTGTAAAGATATATTGACAACATTGTGACCAAATGAGCAATTACTGCGTGCCACATGCAGATAACAGTTGTGAGACTGTGCTTTCCCTCCTCGTTCAATGTTGAATATGACCCACAAAGAAAAGTGATGCACTTAAGTGAACTCTGGTCACGTGACACGTTACACTGCACCTTAAAGCAACCTACGAGTTTAAAAAACATTCCCCTTTGGATTTTAAACTCTCGTAAAAATCTTTTCCTTTTAACCACTATTGTTTTATTTCTAATGGCTTTATAAACTCAAATGCTTATGTTTTTAGGGCAAAACATACATTTAAAATTGCAAATAAACATGTCTTTCAGGCAGTTATAGATTTGTTTTTAATAAATTAAAAAAACACCAACTAAAATGTGGTGTGTGCATGTCTATTCACCTCCAAAATCAATACTTTGCCCCCATAGAACCACCTGTTGCAGCATTTCTAAGTTTCTGCTGGTACGTCTCCATGATCTCAGTGATTTGCATGGTCTATCTAACTGCTGGAATTTGTGTCATTCTTCATATTAAAACTGCTTCAGCTTCTTCTAAAAAGTGGTTTGTTTAAACTGGTGGTTGTAGCTCAGTGGTTAGAGCAGACTCTATAGACTGATTTATTCAGGTTAGGTTTATAGAGATGTAGTAGAGTGCTGTATGAATGTGTGTGAATGGGGACATGAGGGCAGAGATTGGGTTATAAAGTACTTTGAGTAAAGTTGTTATAGAAGTAAAGTCCATTTACCATTCAGGTAAACACAGGTGATGCTTGTGTTGTCAATTGGACCGAGGTCTGGGCTTTGACTGGTTCTCCTTAAACCAGTGGAGTGTTTATTCAGCAGAGGGTTTAGGGTCCTCGTCCTCCTGGAAGGTGGATCTCAGTCCCGGTCTCAAATCTCTGGAAAACTCAAACAGGTCTCTTCCAGGAATTTCCCTATATTTTGCTGCCTCTATTCTCCCTTCAATGCTGACCAGTTTCCCAGTTGATTAAAAAGAACGCCCACAGCATGATGCTGCTATCGCCATGCTTTACTGTGGAACCTGCGTTTTCAGCATGATGAGAGGTGTTTGGTTTGGACCAGGCATGGTGTCTTTGCAATTTTAGTCACATATGGCCACAGTACTTTGTCCACATGCTTGGGAAGCCTCCAATGCACTTTGTGGTAAATTCCAATCAGCTTTTTTTTAAGCGTTAACTTCTTTCTGGCCACTCATTCTTGAAGCCCAGCTCTGTGCAGCTTATAGAGATCCTGTAGACAAATACTCCCACCTCTGCAGAAGAGCTGCAGCTCCATCAGGGTTATCTTTGGTTTCTTGGTTGCTTCTCAGTCTGTGAATTTTGGTGAATGTCCCTCTTGGCAGGTTTGCTGTGGTGGCATCATCTTTCCATCTTTTTGTTATTGGATTTACTGATGCTGTGTGGAGTGTTCCGTGTTTGCGATATTTGTTTTTTAACCCAACCCTGATCTATTCTGCTCCACAAGTTTGTTTCTAATTAGTGTGGAGAGTTCCTTGGTCTTCATGATGTCTCTTGCTTGGTGGTAGACCTCACTACTTAGAGGTGTTGATTCTGAGGGTTGTCAGAACAGATTCAGAGATTATTTGACACTTGGATTGTCCACAGGTGGATCTTATTTAAATAAATATGACTTCTTACGGTAAATGTTGAGACTTTAAAGCAAAGGAGGGGAATACATAGCCATGTTTCATATTCAAACAATAACAGAAACCATATTTTTTTCTGTTTAGCTTCAATAGGCTGAAACATTTCATGCAGGTCCATTACTTATAATCAAATAAAAATCAAGTTGAATGGCAGGTTGTAAAGCAACAACATAGAAAAAATGCCAAGGGGTGGTAAATACTTTTGCTACTCAAAATCGTAATGTTTGATTAGTGCATAACTGTTCATTTATTGTTTCTATACATGAACTTAGGCAAAAAAGAAACAAGTAATAGTCTAAATTACCAGCAAATTCCCCAGTGTTAAAATACTGCAGTGTCTGGCATTCGCACACCTTATACTTAAAAGCAAATTGTTAGTTTTGATTAATAAATTGTTTGTGTAACTCTGACAGGATTTAATTTGTTCCAATAAAATAAAACTCTGGCAGACATTCTGTAAAGTTATTTTAACACTGGGGATTTTGCTGTGAAGTACCTGAATAGTCTGTCTAGAATAGTTGTGTTTTTGGAAAAAGCTGAGGGTTTGGGTTTGACTTCTTAGACTTTATGTGGCAGAATGGTCATGGTTGACGTTGGATTGGCAAGGTTTTTTTTTTTTTGGACATAAGGAGACAGAATTGGTACTTGAACCGACACAATACTTCCATGTGGTGCCATTTAAAAAAAAACAAATGAAAGACTTTTGCAACATTTTTACCATGCTCGCTAACTAAGCACCCCCACCCTCTGTCTCTTTAACAGACAGTCATCATGATTCCACTGGACCACAAGAACCTGGATAAAGATGTCCCTTACTTTTCCAGCATTGTCAGGTATGCAGCCTTCCGGACTGATTTGACACAATTTTTTTTCCTGTTTTAAAAGTTTCTTCTCTTTCCTCTGTTCTTTAGTACAACGGAAAATGTCGCTGTTTACATTTGGGACAACATGGTGAAGATCCTTCCTCCCAACCTGCTTTATGAGATTAGGATTCATGAGACAGATAACAACATTGTCGTCTATCGAGGAGAGTAAATGCCCGGACGGCGGTGCAACCTCCGTTTGCTTTAGAAGCGTTGAAAGTGCCGTTACACGTTGTCTGGAGTCGTCTCAGACAGATATAACCTTCACATCTGAGGATTCAGATGACATTGTTCCTTCTAAATGAAACCCTAACACTGTGCTGACCTGGTTATTAACTCAGAATAAATCGTAGCCCAAAAAAAAAAAATGTTACAATTGTTTTTGAATTGTTATATCCATTATGTTGACGTTCTCGCCACCTAGTGGTGTGACATGGCTATTTCACGGCTTCTGTTAGAACATCTGGACAGAGAAAACATTTAAAACATCTTGAGTGACGTAGACGGGGCCAGAGACTAGTTTGTTTGACTGCTTGAAAGAATTTTGTTTTAGTCTTAAAGTAGTCTTCAATTTACTTTTGGGTCATATTGGTGTTTTTGTGGATAAAGACATTTTTGGAAGCGCTGCTGTGCTTATGAGGATATTTTTTTAAACACAACAACAAATAGGATTATTCTGGAAAAACTGTGTTTACATGTGTTAGAGGCCTTATTCAGACAATTCAAATGGTTCAAAAAATTTGCATTCATTAGTATTATTATTATTATATTAATTTATAGAATTACTTCAGACTGGTTCTATTAGAATATTAGTTTTCACCAGTGTTCATCTGTTAATGCTGTATACAGATTGTCCTCATCTTGTTGCCAATGTCTGAGAGCCACAAGCAAACTGAGCTATCAAGATTGTATTTTTTGTTACATTAGACTTATTCATGTTAAAGTTATGACATTCTTTCTTTTTGTTTGTTTTAGTAACTAAAGACAATGAATGATTTTTTTTTTTTAAGACAACTGTGTTACAGACTTACATGGTTTGGACAGTACTGCAATCTGTCTCCCTGTCTCAGCACCAGTAATACTTACATTCCCTGGTTGTCTCTTAGCCTGTAAAAAGACACAATATCACAGACTTAAGCAGAGAGTGTCTTTACAAATAGGCAGGTTTCCATAAGATTGGGAGACATTCTGACTCTAAGCAGGGTCTCTCTCTGGAACACTGTGGCATCGACCTAATCAGAACAGTGATTGTTAATCAAACTAAGTAGCGTGTTAGTTTCATTTGCATTTTTCAAGCCCCCTGGCTCAATCAAAACGACAGAAATAAGTTTACAACAGGTGGAGTTAATATCAAAAGCTTTGACAATCATATCGTTGTAAAAGTAAAACCAATTGTGCATTTACTCAAAATATTTTTTAACGGTTTCTACGCTTTCCAACCTGAACATTTCCATGTGATATATATATATATATATATATATATATATATATATATATATATATATATATATATATATATATATATAGAGAGAGAGAGAGAGAGAGAGAGAGAGAGAGAGAGAGAGAGAGAGAATTTCCACTCTGTCTTCTTTGCGCAGCATAGTGACGATTCCCTGTTATTGGCAATTTTCAGCCTTAGTATTATATTGAATGCTGTTAACTATCTAACTAAGACATTAAAGGTTTTGCCCGTGTCTGTGTGTTCATTTGTCCAAAAAAATTCCAAAAAAAAAAATCTCCTGAACCACTGGACAGATTTTGCTGAAACTCTCATAAAGTAATCACAGGATGCACATCTATAACTGATAAATGTTTGGAGTCAAGCCATTGAAAGATGGCTGCCCCATTAAGTGATCTTTGCAGATACCAAAATGTCTAGAAGTCAATCAGTTTGACAAATATTGAGCTATTATTTGTTGTGACACCAACAGTCATATCTAAAACATACTTAAAGCGGCAAGTGATCCCGTTAAGCGCAATTTTAAAGGAAATAGTGCCTAAAGGTTTCACCAAAACGACTTTAACTCCATACCTTCTCATCATAAGATGATCTTAGTTTAAAAGGCAAAGAACAGTAGGCTTTTTTATTTTTTTTCCAGATTTGGTTTAAAATACTTCCACGAATCTTCCTGCCCTTTCCCAAAATAATCAAACAAGTCACGGAGGCCACTTAATCAAACGGTTTATTGCTTAATCCGTACAGTGATAACACAATACTGACAGCTCAGCTTCAAACATCGTCACGTAAACCATATTAATAGTGCAGAACCCGGCAAAGTTTCATTTCACTTTTTTTTTTTTGCCTGTCACAGTGTTATAGATATGTAACAGTCGTGCCTCTTTGCAGAGTGAAATCACACAATCTGACATGGACTAAACCAGAGAAAAACAAAATTGTTTAACAAAAGGAAAGATTTGTTTGCTTACGAAAATACAACTCCAGCTTTCCTGGAATGATGAAAACTATATTGAGAGGAGTTCCAACCACTCCCAGTGTTTTGAGAGAAAGTTTATAGTGCAAATCTTTTAAAAATTTAGAAATTCCAACAACATAAGAGCGAAGCCCTGCAACTCAGGTGAGCACCCCCCCCAACACCACCACCACCATATTTATATATTATATATATATAATTTCCATATATTGTGTGCCATGTTTATTATTATATATATTTTCATATTGATCCTTGATCATAATAAAATGTTTATGTAAACCAACAAAAGTATCTGCAAGAATTTATTATGTATTCAGAGTCTGTAAATTGTTTTGATGTAATTGTAATTCATATTTATTTTTATTCAAAGCTTGTGTGTTTAAAATAAAGCAGGAGTCATAACGACGTGGATCACTGTCACCATCTTCTGGCAACAATATGATGCTACAAGAACAACTCTGACTGCTGTGCTAAGCCGACCCCTCCTTGATCCCTCAGTATATTTTTCTACAGAGACTGTCCCAGATCGTGTAGAAAATACAAACTTATGAACGACAGTGAGGGGGGAAAAAGATGGAAAAGCTTCCAATGGTCAGCAAGTTTTACCCATGAGCTCTATGATGAGACTGGTGAGGGTAAATAAACTGTAAATGGGTATAAATGCTCTCTAATACTGAATATAAAACAGTATTTTGGAAGTGTTTTTGTTTTTTTATTATTATTATTGCCCAAACAGGCGAAGGTGGAGGCAAATGATAATGGTTTTGCCCAAGCCTTTGTTTATGTGCGTCTGTCTGTTAGCAAAACATTTCTCGAACCAATCACGGGATGTAGAGCCACAGCCAACTGACCTTAAAATGGCTCTAATTCAGTCGGCTGTTCAGATATTGAGCTACAATTTGGTGGTAGTAGCTGAGACTGATCCCCTAATCCTGTTCTGAGCGCAAGATGGAAGATTTTAATGGAGCTCTCAGAAAGTAATTTAAAGCAGAAAGCACCGGGGCTTTTTTTTAAATTAGGTTGACTTTAAAAGTTTAAAGTTTAAAAGTCAGTTGTACATCCAATGATTAGTTTCTGCTGACTCAGCATTCACTAAATGATAACTTTATTATTGGTCAGTTCAGCATACCAGGTATCTAAATATTCAGCTCACTAAGGAGATTGTGGCAATGATTTTGGCGTTTGCAATTTTTATACTTTTGAATTATTTTAACTTTATTTACTTTTTCCTCTCATATATTTGCATTGAGATTTTAACAGATCCTTTACTTCAGCATATTTGCTTAGTTTTTAGCTACGGTTTTGCTTGTTTTAGCGGCTGTTTTGTGGATTTTAGCTTTGCTACTGCTGATCTTGTCTTTTAGCTACCATTTTATAAAATGTAGCTTAGTTAGTAGCTTAATTTCAGCTGTTGTTCTGATCATTTTAACTTTAACAGTTTCTTCAGTAAATTTCAGTTTTCCATCACACAGTATTCACACTGCTGAGTTTTTTCTTTCCTTTATTAGTTATATATATATATATTACTATATTTGAGTTTCATTAAAATCCATCCAGTGGTTCATGAGATATTTTACTAACAGGACAGACTCACACAGAGACACGAGCAAAAACATTGTTGCCTTTTCCCCTTTGGGCGATAAACAAGAAGTAATGTGGAATGATTACCAGGTCGAAGTGACCTGAAAGCATAACGTGTAATAGTAGTAGGACACGATTCCGAGCCGTTTTACCTTTAGAGGCGTTCATTTCTATTTGCCTGGAGAGGTTTGATAGCGCCCCATTCTGTAACGAGGTAGAAAACAGTGAAAGAGGACGGAAAGCCCAGTGGGACAAGGAGGAGGAGGAGAAGGCACAAAGTGACCAGAAGAAAACAGGTCGATCTTGTGTTCAGAAAAGGTGGACGAAGCTGCTAAAAGACTGTCATGCTCCATGAGAAGTCACAAAGTTGGCTCTCAGTCATGTGGTTGTGTGACGAAAATTGGGTCATTTTGTTCTTGTAGCAGCTTCGTTCATTGCTTTGCATCACAAGGCCCGGGCCGAACTTTTCCTCAAAGGGGTTTGCGCCAAGTGTCGTGGGACTGGTCAGAAGTTGCTGTGGGTGCGCGGAGAAACGGGCAGCTTTTCGTGGCTGTGACTGACTCAGTCGGTTTAATTAAAGATGTCTAGTCGGGGTGAGGGAAGCACAAATCTGTACAAGGCAAGGAGAGTTGAGAAGCCGGCGGGAAGAAACCCGTTTTAACGCTGTAGGAGGAGGGAGGAGCATCCTGGGAGTTCTGATCAGAGTGTCTCGTGGACGATGAAAGGTGCGTGAAAAAACGAACGTGTCACAACCACGTATGGAGTGTGCTGGAGTCTTAAAATTACACAATTTTAGTCACGTAACTACATGAATGAGAGCGAATTTCATGACTTCTTAAGAAATATAAAGCAGCCTTTACAGCTACACTTAACTCTCACTGAGCAGAACGGTCATAGGAGTTAAAGAACTGAAGCTTATTTTGCCTAAAACAGAAGTTGATCCCTATAAATTCTGTTCCTGATATTTGTCAAAGGTCATGAACGAAGATGAACTTTAAAGAAATCTTTCTAAATGAACCCTGGGACTGAGCAGGTCCTATTCATTGTGACATCTCCTTTTGTGTCTCCTGCGAGTATCTTTCCGCGTGAAACTCACGCCGCAGATCTCGCAGAGAAAGGCTTTCTCTCGCGTGTGGACGGTCATGTGCACCGTCAGGTGGGACTTCTGGATGAACTTCTTCCCGCAGGCTTTACAGGGAAAGTGCCGGGGCTTCGCGGAAGTGTCCTCTTTTAGGTGAACTAGCAGGTGTCTCTTCAGATGGGACGTTTGGGTAAATTTCCTGCCGCACTTGTCGCAGGCAAACGGACTCTCTCCCGTGTGGAGCCTGAAGTGGCGGTTT
The DNA here is from genome assembly GCF_001649575.2 of Kryptolebias marmoratus. NCBI lineage: Eukaryota > Metazoa > Chordata > Actinopteri > Cyprinodontiformes > Rivulidae > Kryptolebias > Kryptolebias marmoratus. The sequence continues at coordinate 10,500,643 of NC_051446.1, read as the reverse complement.
AGGCTTTCGCGGCGCGAAAACGTTGCGCCGCAGTACCCGCAGCAGAACGGTTTCACTCCCGAGTGGCTTCTCGAGTGGGCCTGGAGATCGGCCGGGCATTTGAAACGTTTGTCGCACTGGCTGCAAGCGAACGGTTTTCCTTCTCTATGAAACACCATGTGTTGATCCAAACTTCCCTTTGTGACAAACCTTTTATCACACACCCCACACTGAAACAGTTTCTCCTCTGTGTGGTTTAGCATGTGACCTTTAAGGCTGACCAACAGGCTGAACGCTTTGCCGCATTTATCGCAAGCAAAGGGCTTCTCTCCTGCATGGTGTCTCGTGTGGTGTTTAAATTGACATGGGCTTTCAAACGTTCTACCACAATCGACACAAGTCAATAGTTTCTCTCCGTTCTCAGCTCTCATTTCGGAATCTGCCTTTTGCTTCTTTCGGGAACATTTGTTCTCGGACGAACTGGAAGGTCCCTCGCCTGAGAGAGCGGTCATGTGTTTCTGAAACAACCGCTTGTTGGGAAACGTTCTGCAGCACTCCGGGCAGGCGAAAGGCTTTTTGGCAGTTTTGCACGCCAGATTGCTTTCCCCCCTTAATTTAGGTGTCAACGTTCCCCTCCCGTCTTCGTCGATGTCGTCATCTGCAGATCCTGAAACTGACACAGCTTTCCTCGAACATACAGCACCGTGACCACCCACTTCAGCCTCAGCAGAATCTGAAGCCATTTTATCTGCATTTGTCTGCAAATTAATATTCGGGTCGTGGTTTCTGTCTGGTTCTGGTCCTCCGCCGTCCTCTCCTTTAGTTTCCGTCCGTTCAGCTGAGCTGACGGTCGGAGGTTCTGCCTCTCTGTCGTCGTCAGTCATGATTCGACGAAGCTGTGATGACTCCGGTTTCTCATTGTCTTTGCTCTTCACTGTAAGCTGCTCCTCTTCCTCACTGGTCCAGAGTTCCTCCTCTTCCCTCTTTATGTGAACGAGTACTATGTCCTGCCAGTCCAGACTGGAGCTCCACAGATGAGGATTCTCCTCTTGTTTATTCACCGGCTGGTTATCTGCAAAAGACACATCATGATCAAGTGAGAGTTTAGTAATCATACAAATGTTTCTTAAAAAGTCTAAGGCTTTGTTCAAGAAGCTAAAAGGTTCCGTCAGCACTGGGTCATCTACTTTTCCACAGAGGGCTAAATTAAAGGGTAGATGGAGCAAATTCTGGCTATGAAAATATGGAAAACAGCTCTACCTGTCTGCTGCCTTGGTAGTCTGAGCAATAATAGATAAACTAGTGTTGCACCTCCTCTCCTGTTAGTGTCCAATATGAGTTAGTGACTCAATATGAGATACATGCCATTTAATAAGACTAACTGTTTACTATGTAGTAAAAATATATATTAAATAAATAAAAATGAGGCCTCGTGTCGATGTGTTTGATAGTTTTTTAGAATGGAAGGCAACCAACGTGAAGACTGATCAAACTTCCAACACATCATCCATCCATCTTCTTCAGCTTATCTGTCAGGTTGAAGATTCAACAGGTCCAAAAGGAGAACGCCGCTCCTCCAGCTCCTCCTGTAAGATTCCAAGGCATTTCCAGGCCAGTGAGGATACATAACCCCTCTAGTGAGTTCTGGGTCTGCTCCAGGGTGTCCTCACAGTGGCTTGTGCCCAGAAAAGCTCCACTGAGGGGTACCCAGGAGGCATCCGTATCAGAACTCCAAACCTACCTCAGCTGACTCTCTTTGATGAGAAGCAGCAGCTCTGCTCTGAGCTGCCTATAGACGACAAAACTTGTCAGCCTATCTTTAAGGCTGAGCCCAGCCACTCTGTGGAGGAGGCTAATCTCAGGCACTTCTGTCCTAAATTCCTTTCTTTCAGTCATGATGCATACCTCATGACCATAGGTGAAAGTTGAAACGTATATGGACCAATAAATTGAGCACATTGCCTTTTGGCTCAGCTCCTTTTTCACCCCAACAGATCGGACCATCACCCTCATTACTGCGGACAAGGCACCGACCCGTCGATCCATCTCCTGCTCCATGCTGCCATCACTTGTGAAGAAGGCTCTCAAATATGTATTCAATTTACAGGCTCTACTTTAAATTAAAGATGCGACAATTAAAGTTTTGTGGGCCAATATTCATTTTCATATTCTCTACAACAGAGGTCCCCAAACCCCGGGCTGGTTCTGGTCCGTGGGTCATTTGGTACCGAGCCGCACAAAAAGAATAATTAACTTATAATGTTTCTGTTTTTTTTTAAATGTTTTGAGTCTGAAGGACATTTATTTTGAAAACTTACCAGATTCTCACCACTACATCCGTCTATGACTCACTCTTGATGCGTGTCAAAACGCTTATCTAGGTCACGTGATCGGTTACCGCTAAAAACAAACCCACAAGCAGCAAAATGAGTAAAAACCAAACATCTCTGGAAGCCCTAGATGGGACCGTCTCGTTACCGAGAAACAGGCACAGGGCTCCCACTGATTCAGCGTTGTGATGAGTTGTATTCTTTGTGCGCTTTATATTTGTGGTGTATCTTATTTTAAAGTTTAAACATCGCCATATTGACCAGAGAACATCAGGGGGAGGAGAGGCTGTTATTCACGTTGATAACCCAACACCAGGACGCAGCTAACAAAGCTGCGAGGACACGTTGGATTTACGTTTATTAGGTTTTAAAAATTACCCCCGTTTTCATGCCGGTCGTATCATTTTATTTTGTTATATTTATCCGCCACACCTTTAAAGGCCGGTCCGTGAAAATACTGTCTGATAATGAACCGGTCCGTGGAGCTAAAAAGGTTGCGGACCGCTGTTCTCAGGTGAACAAGCTGCTTTGAGGGGTACCTTTACAGTGTCCAGTATTAAAGATGGAACCCAAAACTGCAGCTCAAGACAACATTAATAACCATTTGATTACAGAAAAGTTTAAATTTATCTTGCAAATTAGGTGGTGGCCATTAAAGTTGAAAAGCAATTATGAAGAAAGAAATTAGTGGCCCTTCTGAAACTAGTTTCAGTTTTTCCACAAACACTGTGTGTATTTTTCTAAACTTCATGTTTTATGATACAACATTTTACCACCTAAAGAAGACCCTTTTATGGTGGATAAAAATAAATATTAAATGTATCCAAAATGTCATAATGATATAATTTAAAAAATACATAAAATGTGTTTCAGTTCAACTGAACATTCAACTATTTTGTAAAGTGTTTAAAATATGGCTTGTTAATCATAATCAGAAATGAGTCCGATGGTTGACTTTTCAGACTTAAAATTAAACAGGTGAAATTGTATTAGAGCGAAAACATAAAGAACAATGCGTTTTTATTAAAACTCAAAACTGTATTCTGCTGACAGCTGCTCTACTGATACAATCACGCTGTGCACATGTGTATCTGTCAGCTGGAATAAATTTATCTTCACATTCCTAATATAAAAAAGCAGTAAAACAAAGAAGTATGCAGAAGGTCCAGGTTTTACAGAAGAACCATAAACTGCTCTCTGGTCCGATTCTGTTTTAAAAGGTTAGCTGCATTTAAACAGTATTTCATCTCACCTTGCTGCCATTCAGCTTTGAGTCCAGCTGGATCTGGAATCCTGTCTGGTTCTGGTCCTCCGCCGTCCTCTCCTTCAGTGTGTGTTTCCATCCGTTCAGCTGAGCTGACGGTCGGAGGTTCTGCGCCTCTGTCGTCTTCAGTCATGATTCGACGAAGCTGTGATGACTCCGGTTTCTCGTTGTCTTTGCTCTTCATTGTAAGCTGCTCCTCCTCCTTGTTGGTCCAGAGTTCCTCCTCTTCCCTCTTTATGTGGACGAGTTCCATGTCCTACCGGTCCAGACTGGAGCTCCACAGATGAGGATCCTCCTCTTGTTTATTCACCAACAGCTGCTGCTCATCTGCAGGAGACACACAGACATCACCATTTCCTATGACATGGTTATTTTAAGTCTAATTCTTTAAACTAAGGCCATTTAAGAAGACATCTAATACAGATGTTTATTGTGTGAATGCTGACTCAGCTTTCACGCTTTTGTTTTCCTATTTATATTTTGTTCCATATGTGTTTTGGAATCAAACTACTTCTGCAAACGTTGTGCTATCCTGACCATCCAAATATCAAAACATTCAGCTCGATTGGAGATAATGTGCTATGACCTTTGGTTTATGTAAGTTTTATATTTTTCAAAGTTTAACATTGTTTAAAATAAATTTCTCCATAGAAACAAATTAATTATTATTATTAATCTCTTCAGTTCCTTCAAAAACATTATTTTCCTTAAAATCAGCTTTAGATGCTTTCTTAATTTTAGCTACTGTTTTGCCTTTTTAACTTAAGCATCTGTTTTGCTGATTTTAGCACTTGTTTTGGTTATTTTTGCTTGTTTTTTTTAACTATAGCAACTCAGTTTTTAGCTTCTTCAGCAAACCCCAGGAAATATATTTAGTACTCAACGTTTGCATGACATTTTTACAGAAAATGCCACTTCTCTAGTTATTTATAAAACTTTTACATAGAAACTTATTTTAATTTAATCTTTATTAGTATCTTTGTCTCCTTTTATTTTAGGAACTGAGACATCTACTAAATATGTTCCTGAAATCAATTTTTACGACAAAGACAGAAGGGGGAAACAACAATATATTGGTATAGATTCTCAATCATCTAGGACATGGTAAATCTAAAAAAGGTTAAAAATAAAAACAACTCAACTTCTATTTTGTACCTGAAGATGTGTTGCTTCTCATCCGAGGAGATTTCTCAACTCAATAAACAGAGAGTGTTGAGTTTGAGCTTTTAAAGCTGAGCTGTTCTGTAAGCTGGATTCATATGCAGATTACCCTCACTCTCCTAACAACAGAGGCACGTTGGGGTTGTTGTTAGCTTGACTCACCGATTGTGTGCTCAGTGCGTGTTTGGGTGTTTTGTCCTTAGGGTGGACCAGCCTCTGTCTGAGAGCCCTGTTGGGTTTGAAATGTACAGGGATGTTGTATTTGGAGAAAATCCTTCTGAGTTTCCAAGATACTCCAGAAACACGAGGGATGACATTGTCATGTTGTGCTGTGCTGTGTGTCATGGCATTTTCCTAAAAATCTGATATAAAGAAAACTGCTCACTTCACCACAGGACATTTAGACCAGCAGATGCATAACCAGAGCAAAAAAATATTTAACATAGCCCACTCATCCAGGCCATAAATTATTTACCCTCCTTTTTCCCCTCAGGCAGAGGAAGGTGCAGCTTCAAAGCCTGAACAGTTACTTTGGCTTCTGGACTTCGGGTTTTGACCACCACCGAATTTCAGGTGTTTAATAATGATATTATTATTATTATTTACTTATTTTACATTGGCCTGAGCAATACTTTCCGTTGTTCCATGTCTCCGACATGTTGTTAAATGACATAAACACAAATCTGAATCTGAATTACTCGCAAAGAACTACAAATCTGATTGTGTGCGCCCTTGTAAACGGTCCGGGTGCTACACCGGACCCTTGCAGTGATTCCTTTTTTTTCTCCAATTCCTCATCGCAAATCTTCAGCTAACAAATGTTATGGAGAAAGTTGGTCACTTACGAACTTTTTTATGAGCCAAAAGGTATAAAGTTCAGCTCTTAATTCTATTGAGCACGTATGTTTCTTAGCACTATAATATGCGCTAAGCTAACAGTTAGCCATTTCCTCCGGAAGAAAAACTCCTCATTAAATCTGTCATTATTCTTACCAGTAGTTTGGTCCATACCATCATCCTCTGGCTGATGAACTTCGAGATATTTCTTCTTTATTATATTTTCTTAAGGCAGACTTTCAGTGTTGTTCTGCTGGAGATAATCATCTTCTTTCATCATGATGTCTCGTCGGTTTCTAAGCGGACTGGGAGCTCGTTTGACATGAAGTACGCCTGAATCGATCCCCTCAAACTGCAGCCAAGCACATTTCTGTCCCTCCATTAAACGTGTTACCAACGAGAGGAGCCACCACAGAGACATATATACGTAAATAATAAATAAAGCGAATAGTTTCTTCTTCTTCTTGTGAAGTTTATTGGAGCTTGGCAAAATATTAAAAAATAAAAAAATGAAGGTGTGCATTACCGCCATCTACTGGTATGGAGTGTGGTTCATTATGGATTTTTTTCTAATTTTGTATGTATGTACTTATTATACAAATAAATTATATTAATCAGTTTATTTAAAAAAAAAACATTATAATTTGTATATGTTTGCTCCCGGAATTTCTTTGTAAAGTCTCTATTATGTTTAGCTTTTCTTTAATCTTTTCAAACTCCTCCATTCATATATCTTTCACAGTGGTCACATTTCCCTGAATTGTGTGTCTGTATTTTATAAAGTGGGGAATTAAGTCCCGTATGACCAAATCTGAGTCATCTTAATAATCTTTTCCTCCTTTCTGCGAGCCACTGGTTTCTGTTTGTTGATACTTTATTTGTACAATCCAAATTGACTGTTAAGTTGTCCAAGTTTCACAGACAAGTCCTTCATTATTGGAAAATGGTATGTAAACATAATTTCTCCCCTCACAATACACCCATATGAAGCAATAGATATATTCTGATTAAAAAGAAATCATTTTATAAAGACTGCCTGGAACAGTAGATGTAGTCTATATTACATTTAATGGACAACAGAGGCAACTTATTAGATTTGCAGATTTTTGTCATAAATACAATCTCATCTGTACCATCCAACAATACAATGATGGGATGAACGCAACCCCACAAGCACTTATTTGCACTATTAAAGGTTCATTATTATATACAGTGAGGATACCTCAACAATACACTTCATTCATTCAAAGCTGTCTTTTGTTGACAAGAAATTTAACAAGTTTTTCAGATCTATATTATGCAGAGAAAGTTTCCCATCACCTTTACTTCTACAAATATAAAAAATATTAGATGCAATTACCTTAAATTTCCGAACCCACCCAAGGCGAAAGAGGTCCGTTTCAAAATAATAAATAACGTTTATCCCTGTGGTGATTTTCTGCACTCCAAATTTAATATTGGGGAGAATGAGTGTAGTTTTTACAGCCTAAATATAAAAATGGAGGAAGATCTTTTCAGATACAGGATTCTGTAACAACCCAACTGCTTTGGGTAAAAAAAGCTTAAACAAGGAAAACGTTTTCAACATTCAGAGTATTTCAGCGGGAACTGACTTCTTGAGGTATAAATATAAAGTGTTTGCAAACTAATAAAACTTGACTACTGCACTTTGGAACCTTAAAGCAGCAATAATGTTCTTTAAACAGGAGAGGAGAAAAACGTCACCATGAAAAAAAAAATACATTGATTGGGGTAGATAAGTAAACCTATGTCTTTGAGCAGTCAAAATCAATAGGTTAATTATTTTCTGTTTTTGCCTGTTTACCTCATAGGACTGCTGGAGACGACGGAGATACAATCAGTCTGTCACTGTGACATAATCTGTGACCTCTGTTGCAAGAGGAAAGTATGTTTCCAAGCATACATAATCTACACAGGTTATGACTCAGGCTCTGACTCACTATTATTCCACTTTCATTGGTTAAAACGTCCTACTCTGCAGCAGCACGGCTGTGACACTCGGAAATATTTCCCCTCTCTTTCTTTTGTGCAGTTTATTTAGAGAGGACCTAATAGAAGCATGTCACTATGACATGAAACAAGTTTTCCGTTCCTTTAGGGCCCACCTACACACCTCTGATGTTTCTTAAACTGCTTACATGTTTTTCTCCATCTGGACATTTCTATTAAAAAATGATGAAATACCCATGAAACACCACTAGGTGGCGAGAATGTCGACATGAGCAGCATATCAAAATATAGGGAAAACTTTTTGTTTTTCCTTTGTTACTTTTTTTTCAGCCCCCCCATTTATTTACTATTTCAGCTCATAATTAAGGTTTAAAAGTGTCCGGCTCGGATTACAAGGCGAAAAACTGGTAAAAACAGCTCTATTGTTGTTCTGGTTTCTCTCTGCGCCATAGTTTCTAAAAAAAAAAAAAAAAAAAGCTCTGTATTGAGTCCGCACTAAACACACCAAGAACTGAATTAAAAAAAACAAACTTCCATTTTGACAAATGTCAGCTGCACGGAAGATGCAAACGCAGCAGAACATCTCTGTTTTTAAAAATCTCTGATGTAGGGAGGGCAGTTGTTAAAGTAAAGCAAATAAAAAATTAAATGTGGAAAAACGAATCTAGGTTTTTTTTGGTAGCAACAATGCAGTGCTGTAAATAATATATATATATTTTAAAATTATCTAACTTGAGGGCCGGCTGTCCACATGGAAACATTTGTTTTGATTTTTTTTTTTTTTTTTTTCAGCATTGCGTCTTTAAACTCGACTCTTTCTTCAACCCTAGAGACTGAAGTAACACCTTCATGACTGAGGTCAAAGCCCCTATCCATCCCACCATCGTTCGTGAAAAAGACTCCCAGATACGTGAACTCATCCCCAACCCGGAGGGATCATTCCACCCCTGGCGCCCTGAGGAGCTTTTCCTCGCAGACCGTCATTGTTGTGTAACTTGGTAAATCTGGATCCAGCTGTAATGCCCTTGGTGATCAGCAGGTGTCTTACTTGTAACACAGATTGGCAAAGTAGTCACAAGCAGCACTCCCTCCTCGCTGGGGCATTTTTAATTTGCTGAATAATGAAATGAATACATTTCACTTTATATCTGAGGCAGGTTTTTAATGAATTGAAACACTTTAGTCCAGTTACAAGTGCTTCATATGGAAGTTTAAGAGAATCAAGAAAAGATTAATCAGAATATATCCAGAATTTGAAAACGATGCAAAATATGCAGATGTAAATGATTTCTGTTCCTTATTTCTAACAGTCTCAAATGGATTATCAGGCCCCGTCAAGACGGTTTAAGAAATAAAACTCTAGCTGCTTTTGATCTGGACTGAGTCATAATCCCATGTAAAACCACAAGCTAATTGTTATACCTTAAGGATTGGTACTATTGCAGATTTACATTTATCATCAACATGACAGGAAGTACAATAACTCAGCCGCTGGTGGTCCATTCTTTTAGTTTGGGTAGATAAGGAGGCAGCCGTTAAAATGGTTAATTTTGTCATTAGTTTCACAGATTTTTATTTATTTATTTATTTATTTTACTAAAAAGCATTAAAAATTGTTGCACTACATTATTGCCTGACATGGAAAAACTAAGTAGCAAGCAAATGAAAAAGATGTGGTCATGCTGCCCGAATGTGTGTAAATATGTGCAATGGTGTGAATAAGTAAACAATAGACAGTCATAGATTTCCCACTTACTAACACAGGCCTTCATATGGCTTCTTATAGCTTAGCAACAGCCATCTGTTGCACAGGTTACTGTCCGTGTCATTAGCCCTACCTGAGGGCACCATAACCCCAATGGCTCTTCTGTAGTGGCCACTGTGTCTCATTGTGTATGTGTGTGTTCATCATCAGCCAGTTGCCAAGCAGTCCTCTCGTCTTCACTAAAGTGACCAGGATCCCCAAACAAGGCCATGTGGTGTGTGCACTTCTGTTTGAAGAAATGCTGGCTCCTTCGGCCTCTGTGTGTCAAGAGGTCCATCGGGCTTCTGGAAAATCACACCGACTGTGTACACTCGTCCCAACCGTGCACTCAGCATGTGCACACAGCAGCCCACCTGTGCCGTGGTAAAAGATTTCTATTCGCCTGGGGCAGTCACACTGTGTGGTATACCATAAGAAAAAAAATAAGCAGAATGAGACAGAGTAAATGGGAAGATAGTGTTACAGTTCTTTTTATCTGCGCTTTAATATTGCTTGCCTGTGTGTGTGTTTGTTGGTTCGGCTGTTAGCAAAACGTGTCATGAACCACTGGATGGATTAAATTGAAACTCTCAGAACATAGCAACTGGATGCACATCTACAACTTACTAGGTTTTGGAGTCAACCCCATTCAAGATGGCCAGCATAGTCCAGGGATCTTAGAAATCCCCAAAATGAACATGGTCATCGTTGGATTTTAAAGTGCTGATTTGAAGCTAAGTATAAAGTTCAGCATCTGGTGCTTGTCCTCTTGGACTATGAGGGGAAGACAGTGGTGCTATATTGTTATTTTCACCAAACAAAGCAGAACGACTGACCAATCACACCAATGACAGTGATATAGAGGAAAACCTGTTAAATGCTCATTGAAAAGTAGTTTAACGTTAAGGGTTATACCAATACTACTGGTTCATTTCAGTGGTTTTTTCACCAGTTTTATTCCTAATGCTGGTATGTTAATGATTTACAGTCTAGGGTTCCAAATAGGGTTTAATCCAGTGGGGACTGGGCCTACGTCAGCATGTTTATGTCCTTGAGGCTTTTCCTGGCGAGCCAAGGCGCTGATTATTTAGACGAGTTTGACGAAGAGCTGTCCTGCGTAAACATCATTGATTTATTGAATTCTGTACACGTCATTCCTTGAAGAAGAATTTTTAGACAAATTAGGAGTAGGTGTAAGAACTGCAGTTTATCTTTAACTGGGAAAGAATTTTTTTTTTAGCTACTCGATGGCAGGAAATATCACTTTCTTTCTACAAGGTGAACCCTATCTTGAATAGAAACAATCCGTGGCTTGCGGGTGCCTGAACAAACCAAAAAAGGGTTTTATTTTGTCATTTTCAAACGGACCAGTTTCCACCGATTCTTGATTCTTTGCGTTAAAAATTGGGAAAGTAAAAAACAATCAGCCAAGTTACAAATTATACTAACCCTAGTAAAAAAAAAAACATAAAGCAGATCTCTGAATGGAATTTTAAACTGAGTTTTATATATTTTCATTTCTTTGTCCAGAGTTTGTGGCACAGCGGTTTGAGCTGTTGCCTCCCAGCAAAAAGGTCGCAGGTTCGCTTCCCGACCTGAAACCTTTCTGGGTGGAGTTTGTGCTCACATGGGTTTACTCTGGGTACTCTGGTGTCCTCCCACAGACCAAAAACATGCATGTTAGGTTCATTGGTAACTCTTAAATTGTCCTTAGGTGAGACTGTGAATGCTTGCTTGTCTCTACATGTCCCTGTGATGGACTTGCAACCTGTCCAGGGTGTCCCCTGCCTTTTGCACAGTAACTGCTGGAGATAGGCACCAGTTCCCTGTGACCTGGAAAGGAGAAGCAGGTAAAGAAAATGAATGGATGGAGTTCCACAAATGATCTTCCAAAACTAACAGCAAGTCACAGTGGGCATGTGTGAAATAAGCTGCTGCAGCTTTGTTTCTGAAAAGCTTCAGATTCCCAGTGTTCCAAAATTCCAAAATTGGAATAGTGTAGACAGGGTTGTAGTTATGGAATAGGTTTAATGGGAATAGACTGCACTCTATTAGGTTTTATAAAATAAGTCATGGCTGAATTAAATTAGTTTGGGTAATAATAAATCTGACTGTAGTGGATTTAATATGATTCGACTATATTTTAATAGAATCAGATGGAATTAAAAACATGCCTTTTGGTGCAACATCAAACAATGTTTCTGTCTGTAAGTGTGTCTGTCGAAAATATCTCACAACCCACTTGACAGGTTTTAATTATGCTCTCAGAAAGATATATATACAAACACAACTGATTAACTTTTGAAGTCAACCCAATTCAAGATGGCTGCCATGACCAGCTAACTTTAAAAGCTTTAGAATAGCTATAACTCAGCATAGCATGAACTGGTGCATGCTGTTATTAAGGTTTGACCAAAATACCTAAACTCTGTCATTTCTCAACATACAAGATGACCTTAGTCTAAAACATCTTTTACTTTATTTATAGAGCACTTTAAACACCCACAGTACCAAAGGGCTATACACATAATAAAACAATCATACAAACAGTCAGAAGGAAATAAAATGGAATAGATAAAAAACCAAAAACATTTAATAATTAAAAACAATTAAAAGTTTGCATCTCAGATGGTGTCAAAGGACAGGGAGAAGAGTTGCGTTTTAAGAAGACAGGGAAAAGGCCTGTCTGATGTCCAGGGGAAGGTCCTTCCATAACAAACAAACCACGCTCTCCTCTGAGCTTACGCTTCATCTTCGGCACACTCAGCCGATCGGCTGACCTGAGGGATCGAGAGGGTGTGTGGGGATGTAGCAGCTCGAACAGGTGGGGTCGGGCAAGGCCATTAAGAGCTTTAAAAGGAAATAAAATATAGTTTTTTTGAATTCTTAAATGTACAGGCAGCCAGTGCAGGGAGGTTAAAGGACGTGCAGCAGCAGTTTAAGATTTTAATTTCAAATAAATTTGATGAAGCTAGAATGAACTGCTGTCAAACTTGGGATGAGTTAGATTGTTTTTGGCTTGACTTGCATCAACTGCTCCTCAGCTGTTGACTTGTCCCACAGAAAAAAAAAAGGGACGTTTCTGGTTCAACAGCATGCTGACTTTGACCTTCGCTCTGTTTATTTGTAGAAGGCCTGGGAAATGTGTCACTTTCTCTGCACTTGCTCAATACGGCCTTCTTGAAATACATTTTTATTCAGTGTATCAATACCAGAATTCACCACTTCTTTGGTCTGGGGATGACTCAGCTGACCAGACTGTGGGTTATCGAACTGTCATTCACACATGGGCACATTAGTGTGTGAGTAGTTTCTGTTATGTCGATGTCCAGCCGTCCACCTATGCGGTCCTATTAAGATAAACCTCTCCACTCAGCTGCAGAACGTCAACAAACAGCGAGGAAAAACCCCTTGCTGTAAGTCAAGGGAGCTCTGCTTGGCTTGTTTACGTTTCTGTCAAGTTGTTAGGCTCGGCCACGTGTATTTACTGTATTGTATGTTCTTAGCTGCAGACACCAACCTGTCTGACACTGACCCGATAAAGAGAAACAATCAGTGGAGGGGCAGGTAGGAAACAGCACGCAATGTGTAACCTTATTTGTACAGTTTAATTACTGTCTCGACCTAATTTACAAAAAAAGATCATCTAAGTACCCAGGAGGGCCTACATTAGCTTTGCAAAAAAACAAAAAAACATAGCCAAACAAATTTTTAAATAGATGTTGAAAGAAAAGTTTTAGGTAACAATCATAATAGGTTTAAATAAAATTATAGGCTTTTGATTTAAGACCAGAGCATTTGAAACTTTGGAAAAAACAAAGCTGATTGTTTAACCTACACCTTGAATTTCATATATTAAAAGAAAATCGTATTTATTCTCAGGTACAATTACATCACTGCACCAATATTCAGATGGAATCTTGTGAAAATGGTGATTTAAATTTATATAAAAAAAAAAACGGCCTTGCAAATGTAAAGAATAAAGAAATTTGACCTATTGTTTTCAGAAAAAGTTTTTGTTCTGTGCAAACTAAGTGTATTTGAGGGTCATGAGTAATCAAAAGCAATCAAATAAAGTTATAGACAGAGGTTAAAAATGCACAAACACTTTTTTGTTCGCTATCACACATTGCTAATTTACTTTAAGAGTGTAATTAAGTATTTTGGGAAAAATTAAAGTGTGTGAATAGTTTCGGTTATGTCTATTATTCCACCTATGCGGTCCTATTAAGCTAAACCTCTCCAAATTGATTGGTCTCATTGTCCCCCATTGTTTCTTGAATATATGGCACATATTGTTTCCATCTGCATCACTTTCTCTTTCTATGCTAGCGAGCTAAATGTTTAAAAGCTGGCAGGGTATTTGTGATGTGTGCCACAAAGTTTATTTAAAAGGTTCTCAGCTATATAATTGCAGCCTAGAAACAATAACACACTGTTTATATTCTGACAAAAAGGTGTTTCAGGAACAAAAAACATTGAAGATATAAATAGTTAGACACAAATGACCAGCTGTTTCAAAAACATGCGTCTGAGCCAAAGGTCAGTAATCAAGTTTTGTTATAGTTCTGACAGGCCCTATGTCTTGAACATTCAGGTAAAGAGAGGGGAGGAGCTGTCACCTGATGTGAGCTGGATCTGGGAATATTTGGCAGAGGACCCTTGTCGGTGAAGGCCGCAACTCACACCTTCAGACGAGTTTTTCACACCTCTAACGGTCGGGGGCCAGTGAGACATGATTTTGCATGTGGTATTTTTCGCCCCGTGTTTTAAAATGATCATATGTGCTATATATACCCTTTATAGAGTAGATGGTGGAGAGGTTCCTCCAGGGGGGTTATGGTTCCACAGACCTTAACCTGATTCTGACCAAAACCAACACTGATGTGATGAGATTTCCAGCGAATTTGTGGTGAAAATGAACTTTCCTTCAGTTTTTGTTGCTAAAGCAATAAAAGCCTGTTAGCATAATAGCGACATCCAAGCTCACCAATTATCTTGTTTTAGAATGTCGCAGGCAGAATGTGCTTTTTTATGGTTAATTTCACTGACAATATTTCAGTTTATATATTTTTTTTTCAGCAGCACATGTCACTGTGACGCGTGCTGTTTTTGTTTGTTTCCTTTTGGGTTTTTTTTTTTTCACTCTTTGAAAAAAATCTGTCAGCTACAGATGAAATGTTTAGCAATGTTTTATGAATCTGGATTAATGGAAATGAAGTAAGCACAATAAATACTTTCAACTTTATGTGTTTATCAAGGTACACGCTACACATACTGTATCTTTGCTGTGACTTATCAACTGGAGTAAACTCAATACTTAGGGCAAACAATGTCTGAGAGTGTTTCCCAGGAATAGCATGCCAGCTGCCAAGTCATTGTTGAAAACATAAATAAAAATAAACCCTGAGCGGTCTCACGACTCTGCAGCTAAAGTTAGACCAGAATGAACAATCAGGAGCTCCAGAAAGTCTTAGTGATGCACAGGTAGCTGCATCAATCACTTACAGTCGTGCCGGAATTAGATTTAGACATACAGGAGCCGTGAGGTTAGTCACAAATCAGAATGAGCTGCACTATGCCTTATCTTTAATCTTAACAATAAAAACTCAGGACTCATGCTTTAACTTTCAAAAGTGAATTTTTTTTCCCAAAATAACAACATATTAAATAAAATCAAGAGTTTATTCTGCCAGATCTCAAGGTCCAGTTAGAACAGCGGTGGGCCTTGCGGGGCTTTTAAGGTGGCGTAATAAAAACCTTGTTTTATTCGGCTCTTTTTTTTAGTCATAGTTTCAGGGTTTTTTTTTTTTTTTTGCTTTCTAACAAGAACTCAGAAAAAAGTATGTGAATCAGAGAAGCTTTAGTGGTAATTTGTCGATAACAAGATACAGTTTATTAGGGCACACAGGCAATTAGAGAGACAAACAGATGTTAGCACCTGGGACACACCAGAATTTAAATGTGACATGATGACTCAGTGAGTATGCTAATTACAGTGAGATGCCATATACTAGGATTTAACAGCTTTTTTCTGAAGATCATATAAATGATTATAAATGAATTTGGGTCAGAATTGTCAGTTATTAACCATGAACATGAATCAGTTCACTGTGATGGACTTGCAACCTGTCCAGGGTGTACCCCACCTCTCACACAGGGACTCCTTGAGATAGGCACCAGCCCTCCCTATGACCCTGCATGGAAAAACAGGTAAAGAAAATGAATAGATGAATGAATCAGTTCAGCTTTAAGCTATGTGACGTGAACTTAACATTGGTTTCTTTTGAAATGGGAACGTGAACAACACTGGTATTTACACAACACATTTCACATCAGTTTGACGTTATCATACAGTATCTTCTGCTGGCGGTACGTAGCCTTCAGGTTTGGCTTTCAGAGTACCACCCAGTGGCGTCACTAGGCCTGTTCTAAAATGTTTTCAAGCCCCCCTAAATAATTTTGGTGTCAAAATTTTTTTTTTTTTTTTTTTTTTACAAAAATTCAATATAATGTGGCCAGAATATGAGTTTAAATAAATAACCATATATTATTTCATGATTAACTCAAATATATGATCATAAATTCATAAATCTGTCAGTTTTCTTTTTCTTTACAGCGTAAGGTAGAGGTCCTCTTTGGTGCGTCGTTATCAAATCCATTCCACTTGTTCATATAGAGTACTCCCTCACCACATGACATTCAGTTCATGTTTTCCCTACAAACTTCGTTATCTGATCCATTCCACTTGTTCATATGACATACTCCCACACTACATGGA
>NC_051446.1:10457103-10483923 GCF_001649575.2 Kryptolebias marmoratus | reverse complement strand
GTTGCTTAAAACATTTACACAGTAAGGTATCTGTTAAATGTGTCCAAAAATGTGGAAAAGCAACTCAGGTTTTGTTAGCTGTTTGAGAAATTTTGTTCTCGCCCACTACGTTTGCTCACATCCTGTGCATCTCCTGGGGGCTAAGCCCCCCTTGTCCTTAAAACCTAGTGACGCCCCTGGTACCACCCATCCACTCATTAATTTGCTTCCCTTTTTGCTTCCTCTCAAACCCCAGCCAGTTTAGGCAGATGGCCGTCCCTCCTGAGCCTAGTTCTGCTGGAGGTTTCTTTCTGTTAAAAGTGAGTCGTTCCTTTCCACTATCGCCAATGTGCTGCTCAGGATGGGAGACGTGAAGATTTGACGCAGTCTGCTGGCTTCCTTAGCTAGATAACTTTTACTAAATGGCATTTTCTAATGTATCTGAATGTCGCAAGTCTATCACAGGGACACGTGGAAGCAAACATGATAGACAACCATTCACACACCTTTTCACACCTAGAGATTATCTAGAGTTACCAGCTGACTTAATATGCATGTTTTTGGCTAGCGGGAGGAAACCAGAGTACCTAGAGAAAACCCACTTGTGCACAGGGAGAACATGCAAACTCCACACAGAAAGGTCAGGAGGATATTCTTCGACCTTCTCGCTGTAAGCTATAATCACTGCCCTGCCATGCAGCCACCTTTAATTAGTGCTGTTTAATTTCATTTTAGCCACATGATTTTGGTACTTAATGTTCTTTTTTCAGTGATTGTAATAAGCTGGAATAAGAAAAACAATTTATATGAAGAGCCAGCATTAAAAAATTACATTTGACAGAAAACAATAAAAAGCACAAAAATTCCTTTTGATTAAAGCCAGGGCAAGATTGAGTTGCAGGTGAGGAAAAAGCAGAAAACGAGGTCGCGAAGTCACGAGTGAAGGCAATGAGAACAAAAAAAAAAAAAATCCAAATCATTTCAAAGTGTGTGAGAAAATCTGAGCGTATCATAAAGAAAGAAAACTGAAACAGATGTTGTACTTTCTTCGGAGCTGAACACAGCACATATGCTGTGTTTAAAATGCCGCTGAGCTTCTCAGCAACCAGAGTAAGAGTGTGGGATTAGCTCATGAGAACACAGTAAACCTGTTAACCTGGCAAACAGCACCGCAACTATTCTTGTATCCATCACTGCTCTGAATATAAAGCGCACGTTTCCAGCTGCATCATGGCGTCGTCTCATTTTCAAAGATCACTGGGTGCAGAACACCCAACGAAGGAAACAGATCCCTTTCCTCTCTTTAGCTCGCTGCTGTCAGTCCTGCAGATGATGCACGTTTGAATCTGTTAAATATGAATAAAACTGCGCTGTAGCTGGCAGGTAACTGGGCTTTTATTTAAAACACTTTAACCCCTTTAGAACTCAGCGACCAATGTTAGTCCACGACTTATTACAAGCTTAAATATAAATGTTACTAAGTGAACACAAAAACCCGTCAAACTATCATTTATATTTGTGGTTACTACTTCCGTCAATTTTGTTTTTACAGCACTAAATGGTTAAAATTTTAGTGACCGGCTAGGAAACGCAACTAGCACATAGCAGCTAAAAATTTGTGATGTGGGCACAAAATGAAACGAACGCTGTTACCTCCTCATCTGGCAGATGTGTGTTTGTCACTAAATGAAGCCGGTTTAGAATTTTCTTTTTTTAAAACTTAAAATAATACAAGTTTAAGTTTGCAGTAAATTCCTTATATATATATATATATAAAAAAACACTTTTCTAGTTTCTTCCACAGGTAAAAGTCCAATAAAACAGAACACCCTTTAAAAATCTCCGTACTTGACATTGTATTTGGCCTGATTTTTCTTGCGTAGGGTTTGTGTGGCGGCGTTGTCGAGACTGTTTGTTCCACCGCGATGAGCAGTTTCCCACGTATTGTGTTCGGCCATGTGCATTTAGCGTAACATTAGAACACATAGATGATCATGCACAGTAGATATTATTAGCAGGCAAAGGCAAGGGTGTGTTGTGGCAGCAATAAATGAATATCCAGGCACTGTCAGATGAAATCACTCAAGCAGGTTTATTTATATAATGTGCACAGAATATAGAGAGCAGTTCTGAACAGGGAAGCTCCGAATCAAAGCTCTGGTTCTCCCAGTCAACACAGGTGCTTTTATTAAAGATATTGAAATACTGGACCAGAAGGAGGAGTTAGGGAAAGGCAAGTCAGCCTGGTTCCCAAGGGAAGAAAATTCAACATCACTTCTATAAACAAGTTCATTCTGTGAGAACCCATGGGACTTGGAACAGAAGTCATAACATTATCAGGACTTATAAACAACAGGTGTTACCCTATAGTAAATTCTGCCATTACAAGTGAGACCATTGCACCATGACACAGTACAGATTCAATTCTGAAGTTTGAACCCGGTTTGTGCTCCGCCTCACAACAAACCTCCACGTTGTCAAACCTCAGAGCGGGACGTCATGACCTTTCACTTTTGGATTGAGGCAGTCAGGCAAACACGAAGCCACATTTGATGGGTAGCCAAACCCAGACTAGAGTCTGATTTGGCTAACTTAGAAACTCGGGAAGGCCGAAAGAGAAGTTACCAGAAATCACACAACAGCGCAATAAACTAACCAAGCCTGCCACACAGCACGAAGGATAAAGATAGCTCACGTGATTCTCTGATGTATGTTAGCTACATGAGCTCTATCTGAGCAAACCACCACTTATAAAAATGTTATACTGTCCCAGTTGTTTGATTTGGGGCAGATAATTCCTTGTCATTTTTTGTGCAGTGCCAGTAGTTTCCAGAAATCTGCTACAACATTTCTGCTCATTGTCTTTCTGTAGCCCACCTTCTTTTGTTCCTGAAGTTCATCCTAAATCTTACTAACTAGGCTGCAATTAAACAAGACATCTGGGATCTCGTCACAAGTTTTTGAGGTTTTATGAAGTGTAAAGTTGCTCGAACTAAAAAGTCAGTGTGGAACTGCTCAAACATTTGTGGACCTCTTCTTGATTTTTCTTAGGGCAGTATTATGTCCGAGCTATTTTAGTGCGACACTCTGGAGATCATGGACATGTATTAAAGGGCACATAAGCAGATTCTCTGTCTGATTTTTAGTCCCACTACGTGCTGTTCTCTCTGAGCACACAATGTCCACCTCCACCTGGGAGCCAAGATGCTGCATCATAATCTTTGGTGATGTTCTTACCGTACTTCTGTGGGAGAGTAATATTTCTTTTTCTTCCAGCCATCGTACACCCTGGTGCTCAGGTGATTTGCATCGGCCATTCAGTTGGATTTATTCCACACCCATAGAGATCATCCTTCAAAAACAACCCAGAAAACAAGCAGTTTTTTTTTTTCCTTCAAATTAAAGTACTTCACATTTTGGTAACAAGCGAACTGATGTGGCTGTGTAAATATTTACAACCATATAGAGTCACTCCTATTTCCTAAATTGTGTTTTAATTGAGCACTTAATTTCCACGTATCGTTGGACTGATACCTGTAACGTATGCAACTCTGCTATGACAAAAAAAAAAATCTGTACAGTCCAGCATCTATGAACTCTAACATTGTACAATGTGATAAACATTTCTATCAAGATTTTATAATGCTGTGCTTGCACAAGGTTACTGTCAGGTGGGGTGAGTAAGGCGAACCCAATGTGCAGACTCATACTCAGAGGAGCTCAAAGTAAAAAAAAAAATTTCTTTACAAAGAAAACAAAAGGCGGACGTGGCAGCAACTGAAAACTAAATAACAAAAACTTACAACATCCAGGGTTGGAAGGAACACGAGAGACAAGACACAAGGATAACCAGGCAGCACATGGGAAAGACAACGAGCCAGTGGAGAAGTGAAGAAGATGAAACAGTTTTAAAGGCAAAGGGTAATTGGGAAGCGGACACGGGAGACAGATTCCAAAAGAGTGACAGGTGCAGATGTGTGTGGCAGGCAAACGAGTGACTGGCTGAGGACAAGTGAATGATGACAGGAACATTACGGGCACAGAGCCAAAACTATGCAAAAACTTATAACAAAACTAAACAAGACATAAAACAGAACTATAGAAACACGAAACAATAAACCCAATACAAAAAAATAACTTCAAGAATAACTTAAAACCCAAATCCCAAATCCTGACAGTTACTTGCAAGTCTGTTATAATTTTTATAATGAGAAGGTGTGAGCTGGTCTTCAGTGGACTTTGTTAAACCAGGCTACACAAACAAAGCATAATGCATGTATAACTTGTTTTGTAGTTCAGCTCTCAGTTCTCAACAGAACCAACACACTATTGTTCCTTTTCAAACTGCAGACATGGGGAATGTTTGTAACATTTTTTTTTCTCTCATAATTAAATAAAAGGACTCAAAGACTGACAGCTGGAGAGAAATGGATTTGAATAAGCATAATGATGGTTTTACATAGTTCGGACAGTCTTGCAGTCTGGCTCTGCCATTGAGAGTAGCAACAGTAATAATGATATGCATCTTCAATACTGAGACAACACACTCACATAAATAATTTCTTCACAAATAGGCATGTTTTTGTAGCATCAGTAGACATTCTGACTCCAAATGAGGACACTGAAACACTGACAATGACTAGCAAAACCACTGATTTTTGTTCAAACTACGCAACAGTTCAGGCTCATTTGAAATTTCCCAGATCCCTGCAGTGAAACTGAAACTTTGTTTTGTTTTTTCATTTTGATATGTGATAGTTTGGGCTTCCTTTGCGTCATTCTGGTATGATGATACTGTGACTTAAGGGGTGTTTGTCCACATATATGAGCCTGGTCGTTCACTGATAGAAAAAGTAGATTTCACATTAGGGCGGCGTTTAGATATTTATGGTTGCCATCGAAAACAAGGCTTGATGAAAAAAAAAATAAAATGCTTAACACTCAAACCTAATCATTATCCCCGAATACCTGACCTATAAAATATGCAATTAATATGTCTCTGTGGTCTTGGAGTTGTAAAAATAGACATTTTTTGTGCCTGGTGGTTGCTATGGGAAAATTAGATCTCTGTTGCAAAGGAAACAAAAAATTACTTCAGGGTAATGAAAATAATAAAAACTGGGAAGCTAAATCAATCCAGCAGCTGACACCTGAATGTTACATACATGAGAACAACATAATAAATAATAGCAGATTTCTGATCAGGTTATAAAACACAAAATCTAATTTCTTTTTAGTAGAGAGTTGTTTTTCTGAAACAGGAAATGATTTGAGGGCCAAGCATGGAATTTTTTTAAAGATATATTGGGACATCTCTGACTTAAATAAACCAAAAGATAGAAAGAAAGTAATTTATTTTAGCTTCTTGGTGTGTGACTGGATTGCCTGTTGGTTGGCAAAGCCTGAAAAGGTTTGACTTTTTTTTTTAGTTTTTCATAGCTTTTGTGGATGCAGACTGACTGTGACACATTTGGATATTTATGTAAATGTGATATCTCAGGTTTTCTTTCCCTTCCAATATATTTACAAAATTGTCCAAAATTTTGATTTTATGTTTTCGTTATGGGTTACTGATTGGAGATTATTAAAAACAACAACAACAAAACCTGTATAACCAAGCTTCAAAATAAAATCTGAATATTTTCTGAAGCCCCTGTAAATTTTCTTCAAGACAGCTGTGGTCCTAAGAGCTAACCTGTTACTCCAAAACAAGTTGTTGGTTAACACGCAGTGGCAACATCTGAAAAATGAGGAGATAACTAAGGTCTTGTCCACATGGGAATTGTTTTTGTCCCTAACAATTTTTTTTTAATTTGTAGTTTCTTAAACATACCTAGTAAACATAGCACCATTTCTACCAATGTTTTCATCCACATGGAGACGCAGCGAATGACTCAAACTGCTGTAGTGACTATGCCAGGCCTATATGTGGCGTTGCAACACTGCCGTGAAAATACACCAGAAACGGTAAACAAGACGTGGAGCGTGCGCATAAAGCTTACCCAAACTGTAAACACAAGAAGGAAAAAGACGAGGTTGGTGAAAACAGGAGCAGGAATCGAATCCTTTTTGTGGTTCGACGATGAAGGGGAATTTCTACTTTGTGGCGCATTAGACTACAAGACCTCAGAAGAGCAGGAGAGTGTTGACTGAGAGTCCTGTCAGTTCAAACACAACACAATGGATGCTTTCAGGTGGGAACTCTGTCTGCATTTGGGTTCAAACCATCCACCATTCATCAAACCCGACATGGCAGGGTTTGGATGCTTTTCAGAATGGGATAGCTGGAGGATATTATTTTACTCACAAGTGTCGGCCATTTAAAACCATTCTGATTTCCCAAATTTACTAAATGTATACTTAATGTATATTGTACTTGATGTTCTTCTGCAAAATGTTTTTCATGTGTTGTAGACATTTCTTGATTGATGAAATTTAAATAGTGACTAAGAAACCTTGCAGGACTTAGATTATTTGTTGTAATAATAAGGGGGGTTTGCTCTGCTTTATTTAAATCAATGTTGTTGGTTATCAGCTTATCTGCTCATAGAAGTAATACAGTATACAAAGGTTTTGCTGTAGTTGTGAAAAACTAGCATCTGCAGAACAAACGCAAGCATGTAATCTGTCATTATCTTACAGTCGACGCATTCGTCACCCTGGGGGATGTAGGTGGGTCTATGACGTTATAGTTTTAACAAGGTTGCGTTTTGTGTCCTCCTCACACACATACACACAAAAAACATATATACATTTTATAAATGTATATATATTTTTCTCTGGAACCCCTCTGGATACCATTTAGGGGCTCCTAAAATGCTGTTTTCATGGACGCAAAGCTGAAACAAACAAACAAAAAAACATGATGAACAGCTTTAATGCATTCACAAAAATGGTTCCCCATGTGGACGGTGTGTGTGTGTGTGTGTGTGTGTGTGCCTAAATTGTGTTCAGTTTAACACATGGTTGGGACTTAAAATCAAATAATACTACCTCTCCATGCCTAAACCTTCAACAGGAAAAATGTAAACATGTGAGAATAAACCCATCATAACTAAAAGCTTAGTAAGGGCTAGTTTGAGCTGAGTTTGCTGTGTAAGCTATAGTGAGCTGTACCATCGAAAACCAAACTTTCGGGTAAATTGTGTGCGTCAAAACAATCTAAAAACACACCCAATGCACAACAAAAAGGAGTCAGCTATCTTATTATATTCCCTAAAATAAGGTGCAAAGAAAAGCATGTGTTCTGGACATACTGTACATCAGGTGTTTTATTAAAACTTAAAAAAATTGAGTCACCTTGGGAAAAAGGGACACAATATATCTTCTTTTTGGGGGGTTAAGCTTAGAGTAACTCCAACCTTTAGCCCGATTTGATTGATATTTGACTGATATTCGAGCAGATGTAATCTACAAAGCAAAGCTTTTGACCACTTGTCGATTTGTTTTGTGCTCTGAAGGTGTTGTGCTGCAGCAGATCAGTCACCTGGCAGACGTGGGTGTTTTCATCAGGACTGTGATTCACTTCTTGTTATGCAACAACAACTCACATGGGATGAAGTACCGGATTCTGCCGCCTCTCTTCAAGGTCAGATGATGTTCTAGTCACCTTTAAAAATGTTAAAATATTCAAAATATGATGATTTCTCGTTACAGGTTACGTAATTAAACTTTGACTTTCTTATTCTGCTAGTCTCTCATCTGTTTGTTTTTTTTTTTTGTTTGCAGCTCCAACATATGCACCTCTTGTCCACTATGGTTTGTGGGGATTAGCAGAGCCGGCCTGAGGTTTTATGGGGCCTTGTCCACAATTTGATTCGGAGGCTCCCTTCTCCTACTTTTTACACGTTCCCACCACAGTTTTCTGAAGTAAATAGTTAATTCAAGGAATGTTTATGTCTAGAAATATGTTTTAAGTAGTTTGTCTTAATTTCTGCAGTTAAGCCTAACATATTCTGCAGAAAAGTGCAAACAGGCATTTAATCAGGGAAATGTTCCATTTGTTTACAGGACAATATTGTTATGTTCCATAACCTTCTGAGGGAGCCCAAAAGTGAAACAGTGCCTCTGAATATTAATTTAGA
This sequence comes from Kryptolebias marmoratus, assembly GCF_001649575.2. NCBI lineage: Eukaryota > Metazoa > Chordata > Actinopteri > Cyprinodontiformes > Rivulidae > Kryptolebias > Kryptolebias marmoratus. Next base: position 10,475,860 of record NC_051446.1, on the reverse strand, counting down.
GACTATTTAGAATTAAAGTGTTTACTACTTTTAAATCCCTCAGTTTGTAATAGGATTCCTGCCATGTTGGGTTTGGTGAACGAAGGATGGTTTGAACCCAAATGCAGACAGAGTTCCAAGACACAAACTAAGTTATTAAATAACAAAACAATACAAAAGGCTGACGTGGCAGCAACTAAAACTAAATAACAAAAACTTACAAACTCCAAGGTTGCAAAGACACGAGGAAAACCACATGAGAGCAAAAATGAACCAGTGAGTAAATGAGGAAGAAGGCCGGGTTTTAAAGGCAGAGGGTGATTGCAAAATGAACACAGGTGACTGATTACAAACAATGGACAGGTGTGGGTGTTTGAGGCAGACTGATAGGAACTACTGAGGGAGTGATGCACAAGGAACACAGGGAGCAGCACAAAAGAATTCAACGTGGAGAGACTCACGACAAAGAGAAGCTGCAATTAAATGGTTTTATTTGACATGAATGACATAAGATATTTGGCGCTCGGACCTTGGCGGAAGACGCGAGTATCGACAATAGCAATGCGCTTCGAGGAGAAGCTCAGGTTGAGCATTAGAGGCGTCTTCTCCGGGCCGGACACTGGTGGTGGAGGTCGAAGAGGGGAAGGAAGCTTGAGGGAGCTGGGAAACTGGAGGTGGAGAAGGGGTGGAGGTGGGCTGAAGTTCGACCGGTGAACGGATGGGGCCATGATGGAAGTCCTTTTAAACGAAGGCTTGCTCGCTGATTGGATACACTGGAGGCGCGGTCGGATGCTGATAGGCTGGAGTGGAGGTGCTCGACGCAGTGATTAGATGCAGGTGAGGCTGAAGCAGGTCTTCCAGTCTGAATTTACGCCTAGGCTTCATAACATATTAAACACAAAAGAAACATGAAATAATAGAACCAATACAAAAGCAAACCCAAATCCTGACATGCCATCCCCAGGCATTTTACTTTCCTTTTCCCGCTTTCGTTTTTCTAGGTCAGGGGTCCCCAACCCTGATCCCGGAGGGCCACTATCCTGCATGTTTTTATGTCTTTGTTTTGACACACCTGATTTGAATGACTGAGTGATTAACAAGCCTCTGCAGACTGAAGACCTGCAAAAGCAGGGAAACAACTAAAACATGCAGCATAGTGGCCCTCGAGGAACAGGATTGGGACAAACATGCTATTCCAGCTGTCTCATCTGTTTCCAAAGACCTCATCAGTCTGATATTACGTAAGATCAGCGCAGCCCATCATCCAACACTCAAACATACCATCAACTCGTTCCTCCTCTGGTGTGAAGACAGCCAGACTGTTAACCCCCTCTCATGCTTGTGTTTTAGAAGACTTGGAACAAGTCCACAACAAAAGAAATCCCACCATGCTGATCTTTCCCCATGAAGAAGAAACACTCATCTGTAACTCACATGCCTGCCCACTCTCCAATGTGACCACCTCCCTGGCTCTTTGATTCCTGTGTCAACGTATTGAGTTGATTTGCTGCCTCATTATGACAGTGTGTGCACTACTACTTGACTATTTTAGCTATTATCATCTTTAGTTTTTAACTAGACATAATGTGTTTAGGATTGGTCTAACTCAAAACCTGTCTGATGTCAGTACAAAAAAGGCAGGTTTAAGGCAGTTCTGCACTGGCTTAACTCAAGTAATCTTTTATAACCAGAATATAACAAGTTTGTTGTTTTGAATTTTTTAACCTTGGCACCATACACATAGTAATATTAAAGACACCTTTACTATAATTTAAATATTTAAAAATGTACATCAACTGTTCATGTTTATGCAGAGCTCATCGTGCCTATAGATACACAGTGGTGATAGTTATGCACAGCTCCTTGTGTTCCTGTTTTATTACACTGAAGATCTTGTATCCAGTTATTTGATGATAGGCCTCGAGACCACACAACGGCAGCTTTGTACATTTCTGCCCTGCAGAAATCTGGCCTCACAGTGAGCAGTCCGCGCAACACATACACACACGCATAACCAATCCACTACTGACGCAGGTTAGTGTCATAATTTGTGCTTTCAGCATATTTCCTAACTAATTTACTGGAGGATCAGTTCGGCTGCTGCATTTTAAGCAGTTCGCCTCCTGTCCTTGCATAATAGTAGCAAAGTACTTTTTATGTGCTAGTTTTGAATTATCTCCAGGCTTCACAGAACCAAGATCAGAGAGGCCAGTGAATAATGAATGAATGCACGAAATGTTAAATTTGAAATTTGGGTCCTTGGTTAGCTGTTTCTGGGCAAATAGCTTTTAGGCTGCACATGCAAACAGCAGGCAAATGATACCAGCACACAGAGCAGGCTCTGCAAAAGGAACAAACAACAACAACATTACCAGTTTTGAAAAAACTATAGTAACAAGAACAATTTACAGAACAGGACATACAAGCTGATATGATGCGGACAAGAAAACAAATGGTACATAGTTAAGGTGACAAAACAGTAAACCACAAATGATAGCTAAAGGATTGGTGACTGTACAATTTATTAAGGGTGCAGACTGATGAGCACTGGAGAACACTTAATACTATTTGGCAGTGGTTAGCCCAATAAGTCACAAATGAGTCCAGTCCAAATCCTCAATTTAAAATTTTGAATCATAAACAAGTCATCTGATCCAATATGTAATTTAAATACAAATATAATATATATATATATATATATATATATATATATATATATATATATATATATATATTTAAATTATACATGTTTTTTAAAAGCTGTGTTTTTTGCCAGAATAAGCAGGATGTGTACCTGATCTTGATCAGGAGAAAAGGAAAACTGACGTAAATATTACTGCAGCAAAGTAAATTATTTTTATCATTTACCATTTCTTTTGATCTTGGTTCTCTTTCTTGTACAGTTCATACATCAAAACATTGATAATCTGTCATCTTAGATTGTTACTTGTGTGCTTTAGAGAAGAAAGTCGATGGATGGTGGAACTCGGGCAGCCGTTAAACTGACGTACTATAAAGTTTCTTCAGAAATTTTCTAGTTTAAAACTTGTTTTTCAGTTACAGTTTCCAAATGCATATTGCAAGGTTGTTGCATGCAGAAAGAAGAGCCAGAGACGACTGTGTGCTCTTACAACTTTTATTGTGCAATAGCACAACAGTAAACACAGAACACAAACTGCTGTCACAGCCACAACTCACGCCGAACAGCCCTGACGACCCGCGGTGCTCTCACGCTCTCCTCAATCTTTTTCAGCCCCTTACACACGCCTAGCAGCCCCCCGGAACCTGGAACATGAACCCCTTAAAGGCACAGATATTACAATATGTTAAAAATCTAAAACACTTTGATGCACAAACTGATCAAAAATAACATTTGGCATTGATCAAAAAAAAAAAAAAAGTGTAAGAGTTAGTTGAGAGAATAAGAGGGTGGAGAATAACAACTTAGTGCAGAAGTTAATGAATACATAAATGACTGAAAGCGTGAAGGGCTAAGTGAGTGGGATGGTGCCTCTACGTCAGCAGCATGTCATTAGAGACTGAATAAATGCCTGAGTGAGTGAAAGATTTAAAGATTTACAGAGTGAGGGAATGAGTGGAAAAAGCCAGGATGTGGCTGAGTAAAAACAGTGACCGGCCGATGAACAGCTGAACTGATGAATGACTGAGAGACCCAGAGAAACAAAGGGGAAATTTTCGCCCAGGGTTCAGCCTGCCTTTAGAGACAGTCCCGACAATAAAGCGACACGACCACTCTGTGCTCTCATGACTCATTCTACTTCCCAGACGTGCAGCCAAAATTAAAGGCCATTTCACCACCAGCCTCCATCAGTGCCACAGTGGCTTCTCTTTGACAGACTCATAACATCACTATTAAATTAGAAGAGCATGTTAATCTCCATCGCTGGGCGGACTGAAAAGAGCCTCCCGCCGAGAGGTGACGCATGCTTCCCAGTGACAAATTGGGAAAAGGGAAAGAAGAAGAATTCTTGTCCTCTGTCATTTTTATTTTTAATGGGGGGGGGGGATATATTCAGTGCTAAGTAATGGTAGGAGTCTCACAAAATGTATTTAATGGGGACTTTTTATGCTAAATGTCAAAACTTAAAACTGGTGTCACTTTTAACAAGATCTGCAGTGACAACTTCCTCCCGGGATCCATTTATAGTTCATTCGTGACTAAATCTTCTGTTAAATATGCAAAAAAAGTGTCACTGCGCATTTGAGGAAAGTGAACCTTTAACCATCTGTTTGTATTTGATCCATATGCTTTTTTTTTCTTTCCTTTCCTTAATTTGTTCTACAGTAAATGATCTCACATGAACCTGGTTGTCATTTCCCATCAATCTGGCAGCTACAGTCACGCGGGAACCATCGGCTGCATCGATCGGCAGACATGGCGACTCATTGTTTACACACAGTTTAATCGTTGCTCGCCTCATTTGCGCTGTAATGACAGGATGGGAGCCGGACGGAACGGAGAGTTTACAGTGGAAAGGAAAACTAACAAAAGAATAAAAGGGTTCCCCGATTTCGTCTCCGATGGACTCCTCACCACCTGTTGTGTTTCTTGTTAATTCACCTGCAGTAATCACTGTTCCAAGTTTATATACTAGGTTTTCTGAGTTCTTTTGTAGCCCAGGAAATTGGTTGCGTCACAGAACACAATAACAGGGGTTTTAATTTTGCAATCTTTTATTGTTCATTAAAAAAAGAAAAGGAAACTGCAGTAACATGCACTTTTCTCCTCCTATTGCTCAAATAACAAAAAGGACTTGAAGAAAAGTCTCTGGCAACAGTTCGTTCACAGCTTATGTGTGGCAAACAAAACAAAAATTGAATCTGCACAATTAATTAAAGTACAAAATTAAGAAAAGAAGAAGAAGAATACGGCAGTGGGCTATTTTACAACACTTTCTTCAGGTTCACATTGGATATTGGAGATCGCAGCCTCAGTTTCATGCTTTTCACCACAACACAGGCTGTCTAATATCTCAAGTAACGTTTCCCCTACGTTATCCCTCATTGAGCTCCAGTCCAGTTTAAGCGCAGCCAGGAAGTTCCAAGATGTATTTGGACAAAATCAAAAAACATTTTTTGACAGGCACGACAATACCCCCTTGTGATTAAACCTTGTAGCTACACTGAACATTGCATTAAACTGCTTTTGAGTGCATTAAACATCCATCCATCCTACCATTTTCTTTACCCGCTTCTCCATTCCGGGTCGAGGGGAGCTGGTATCTATGTCCAGCAGTCACTGAGCGAGAGGCGGGGGACACCCTGGACAGGTCGCAAGTCCATCGCAGGGTCAACATAGAGACAAACGAGACAAACAACCATTCAAACTCTCACTCACACATAGGGACAATTCAAGAGTTACCAATTAACCTAACATGCATGTTTTTAGTCTATGGAAGGAAACCGGAGTTGCATTAAGCATGCAAAACTATAAATAAAACATCATACATAAGTAACATTACTTACAAACAATTTGTGTTACAAATACAGAGGAACAAACCATATCTTAATGCGCTTATAAACCTATAAGAAATACCTTTACACCTAAGTCGAAAATATTGCTTTAAATTTCCCACTACACTTTGTTCGATTCTTGTTGTTTTCCTTTGTGACAGCAAGATTAGTTTTTTGTATCGTTCCAGGTATTTGTTTGTACAATCTTCTGTTCACTAGACTTCCTTCTACTTTGCCTTTTTGGTTTTTGTTATTAAAGATTTTAATGTCAGTACCCACCCAAGTCTTCTTTTCACCACATAGCATTCTCATATTTTTCTTTTAGACCCTGTTCATAATGCATGACCAGAACTGGTCACACTGTCCTCATGCCACAAGTTTGACTGTGATCGTGGCAAGTTCATGGATACAACTTAGAGCAGATGTGATACCCTTGGCAGAAGCATAGTGCTAATGTGGCAGCATCCTAAAATGTGTAGCTGTATCTGGATCTGTTCCCAAAACTAACCAACACGTCAGGGCGGTGGTATAAAGTGTGGTGAGGGTAGTATTTCACTGGGCTGTGACTGCTGGAAACTAGTTGGTGACTCAAAACTGTGAGAAAATAGGTGATTTTTGTTGTTGTTGCCATCGCACGTTATTCTGTTTACTTCGTGTCTACCTTGGCAGCTCTCCCAACATTTATGATTTAATCTACTGGAGTATACTTTTCCAATACATGTAGGCAGATTTGGAGCAGTTTTTGAAATTGTTATTTCTCACCGACGAGGTTTTGGACCAGGACATTCGGGAATGCAGCCTTGGATGTTTTCTGTCATTGGAGAGCTCTGGTACAGGTATCAAAATACAGCTCTAGCACTCTAGAATTACAGAAACTAAATTGAGATGGGTTTGAGATAAGTTTGAGACACCAGTGTCAAGTTTGCAAGTGTTTTTAAAAACCTTTTTTCAAAATTTTTGTGACAAGGCTGTAAGCCTTCACAAACTCATACAAGGAAATTGAGTACCCCTGCGAATGTTTTGAGACTTTTTGGAGACTCCCTCCCAACTATTTGCCAACAGTTTCAGGCCAGTGAGATAATAACCTAAAGATGCAACAGAGCATCGCAGAGGCATGGAAAATAGCTGGAAAAACCTGTCTGGTGAATACTACGAGCGTAGCAGCACCATGATTTCCTTAAAACTGAAGGGTATTTTCCAAATTTGCTGCAATCCAGGTATGTTCTTATGCCCTGTAGGTTGTAGAGAACATAGAGGGTAGTCATAAAGTGTGAAGGGAGCCTGAGCACTCTTAACCTTTTATGGAAACAATTGCCAATAGATACAATAATTCATTATTGTCCTGTAAATGTTCCTGTTCTGTTCCAGTTCTTTTTGTTTGTTTGTTTGTTTGCATTATTTGGACGAAGATCTGGAGTTAATCTTTATGAAATGAGAAAAATAACCATATTCGTCAGTATGACTACGTCATCAGCTGGTTCTCAAAGCCCGATGAGTCTTACTGTTTATTTGCATGCGTCCAGGGAAAAGTCAATGAGGGCAGCTCATAAATTCTCCTCCTGCAAGCCAAACAACAACATTTGTTATTGCACATTAAGAATCTAATATTGGGTGATGCCCGTTCTCCAGAACAGGACACTCATGAACACACTATCAGCACATCTTTTTGCCAAATATTGCTGCAAGTCTTTGTACACAAGTTTTTTTTTTTTTATCATTTTATTTGCGTAGGTTACAGTGAGTTTGACACATGATCGTAAGAACAAATTATGAGATGAGCTGTTCAGTACTAAACCAGTCGAGCTGACGACAGCAGTTGTAGGACTGCCTGAGACATAAACAAACAGATTATCATCTTTGACGGACCTTATCAATTTCCTGTGCCATATTATCTGAGTTATCTTTTGCACTGCCAGGCAGGAAACAGTTCAACAGACTAAACAGCGGGAAAAGAGGCCAAAGTTAACTGGCTGCAGTTAGAGTGTTGTGTGTATGAACTGAGTGAATAGATTAGCAAATACACAATTGGATTGTTAGTGTCTTTGTAAGAATTTGAATGCTTTTATAATCTGAAAAAAAAATGCTTGTTACTTATCAGTTTACAAAGTGTCAAGTGATCAAAGAAGCATCTAAATCAAAAGCCTTAGGCACATTTTTCGCAGTCGGGGTTTTTGTAGGCTTATAATCAGATGTTTGATGACCCAGTTTTGCAGCACTAAACAAGTGCTAATGACCATCATTTTTATATGCAGGTTTGAAACAGTCATTAACTGAAAGAAACAGCTGCAGGAGGCTTAAAATGGGAATACTTCAACTCTGCTACCAAGGTGAGGTTGTGGAAAACAGTCTCTTGTCTCAGGCGAAACACCTTGGCAAGACTGAACACAACTAGACAAGGTGATTACATAACATGAGCAAGGTCAACCAAGGAAAGGATTTCCAAGCAAGCCACGGTTTCAAGTTATTTTGTTTGAGGGTTTTTTTAAAGCACAAAAACAGGTACTCTCATTTACTGCCTGAAGACATTTGATCAAAAGTGGTCTTCATTGGAGAGTTGTGGTCAAAATGCCAAACTTTCTGGGATTTTGTTGGAATTGATGGTGTGAATAGATATGTACAGTATGTGATTGGTCCCAAATTCATTAAGCAGCAGACACTGACCTGCAAAAGCACAACCAGTGTCACTAAGAACTATCTTCGGTTTAAAGAAGAACAAGAAGTCCTGGAGGTGATACTACTGATCCTGCACAGAACCCTGATCTCAGGATCATCGAGTGTGTCTAGATTAAGAAGAGATGGAAAGATCTGAGTCAGCCCATACATCCTCAGAAGATCTGTTGTAATTTACTCAATCTACAGTACCTGTGGGTATGGGTACGTAGAAGAACTTAAACGATGGCTGCATCAAATATTATTTTATTTTGATTTCTATTCTGTCTTTGCATTATTAATTGATGAAAAATAAACAATCTTTATTCACATTTGTGAGAGCATTTTTACTTTACTGTATTTTTTACAACTGAAAACATCTGCACAATTCTGTAGGTGCAAGGGAGGAGTATCATATTATGCACCAAGCATTGCAGAACCCCATGATATCCACACCTTCCATCTGTAAACAGGTGTTCATCACCCATCACTGTCTCACTAACTGCTATCAGCTGGTTTAAGCATTCACCATCCCATGCATAGGATACCATTACCTCCAGAGAAGAGAAAGCTGCATTTGGATCGGTGCTGTAACCAGGAGGCATGGACTTGTGAAGACTGGTGTTGTAACATCTTCAACAATGACACCTGGTTCTGTATTATCATGGATGACCACCGTGTGCTTGTGAGTCAGAACCAACGTTGCCAGTTCTGTGGAGAAATACACCAATGTTACTTCTGGCATTATGGCATGGGGAGCCAAAAGGTCCGACTTCACAACTGACCTCTAGTAGTGGTTCAGAGGACCCTGATGGCACGGTGCTACATCACTGATATCCCTTCTTACCCCTCCTTAGACAGCACCCTGGTACGGTCTTACGACAAGACAACACCATTCACACATTGCACATGTGTGGCTATGTCATGTGGAGGTTATTTTCTCAATCTTTCCCTCACAAAAACACATGTGGAATCAGCTCAGACATCAACCAGCTTGATCTCCTGGATCTTGAGGGCCATTTACAACAACTGTGGGCTGACTTGTCTCAGTATAGTACACAATGGCCGTATGACTGTTCTACACCCATCTGTTGCTTGTATCCGGATCCAAGGGTCTGGCACACCCTACTGACATAAGACCAGCACTATTCCACTACTACCAAGTCTTATTTATTAACCTGATATTGTAATCATTGCAATACAGTCATATGACCTTTAAACACATGCTGTTTCATTTCATCTCCACCACTCCAACTGGTCGCTTCCCTTTTTTGTCACTGAGTGCATTAAAATGTCCAGTAATGTTTATGTCAAAGTTGTGCAACATAAGGTTATTTATTTTCTCAAAAGTATCACCCATGTGCAACCTGTGCTGGCAGGTGAGTAGGGTTGTTGTTTTTTGTGGGTCAAAGATGTACGGACTGTCTGTGGTATGATTACCATCAATAAAAGGAAATTTAGAATTAATGGACATTAAAGCACTGTACACATACTTGTGCTTACCTAATGAGCATAAATAAAGTACATCGGATCATATAATTCCTGAGATCATGCCAATGCAATCGTGTCTGCTATGACTTGATTTATTTAAAAAATACAGTAATTTATTCTGTACATTTTTGTCTCTTATCTACTTTATGCACACGTCACACGTTGTTGATGACTCTAATCCAAATGCCTAAAAGCTGTTTGTTACGAACTCAGCATCTTGTTTGCTGAATCCAAATGTGGAACATCTTATGGTGACAAACTGACATCTCATCGCTCGTTGCATAAAGTTACGAAGAGGAGCTGACAGGGAAGCCGTGAACACAGCACCAGTCAGAGTTTTCTCACCTCCCCCTCTTCACACCTTCTATGAACGAAGTGGCATGCAAAGATTTGGACACCCCATCTGAAATCTCCGTTGATACATACTATTAGGCAAGTCTCAGATAAACTGATATCCAGGAGGCCTGAAAATGAAGGTAAAAGAACAAGACAACTAAACAACATTAGTGAATAAAAACACTTCTGTGTCACTGTAGACTGGAAAATGAAAAGGAGAGGAACACTAAATTAATGCTTGGTAAAAAGATTTAAGCCCTTAGGTAAAGTTGGTGAAGAAATGCCAGTTCACTGATGTCCACAAAATACAATACAGGAAGCAACTTCATTAATACCTAATTCAATATTAAACGCACAAATTACCTTTTCTTGTAAAGTTTCATTTGGTTATAACAGGTTGCATAGGTGATCAGCCCTTGATGTTCCCTTTGTATTGTCGCCTCACAACTTTGAATTTAAAAGGAACTTTTAGGTGTCATATTTTTTCATTTGCATTATCATTGTAGAGCCACCATTTGCAGCAGTTACAGCAGCAAGTTTCTTTAGGTTTGTCCCCATGAGTTTGGTCCATTTTTCACAACCAAACTGCTTCAGCTCCTTTAGGTTGAATGGGCATCACTGAGCGTTGCTTCAGCAGACTGTTCAGGTTCGTTGTCCTGCTGGAAGGTGAACCCCTGTCCCAGACCCAAGACTCAAACAGGTTTCCCTCAAGAATGTTTCTATATTTTGCTCCATCCACCTTTGATTTTGACCAGTTTCCCAGTTCCTGCTGATGAAAACCATCCACACAGCATGATGCTGCCACTACCATGCTTCACTGAGGGGATGGGGTTCTCAGCTAGACGAGCGGTGTTGGGACAGACATAGTGTTGTCCTTGATGGCCAAAAGGTTTATTGCAACCCACCTTATGGATATTTCTAATTGCTGAACACGAGGCTTTATAAAATGTGACTAAATGTGTGTTTTTTATTGACTTTTACACCTTTTGCAGTAAACTTAAACTTATTCACAGAAAGCAGTGTTTTGGTGTCACAATGAAAAGCTGCATGTAGATCAAACTGAAAAGAGGATTATCATATAAAATATTTTTAAAGCCAAAAAAAGGTTACATTTAACATCATATAGCAATATACTGTTGGTTTAATAAATTTTAATTCATTCTGTCACCCATAGGACTCACAACAACTAGACTGGAACATTCAACTATCAGAGGCAAAACAAAAACACATTTTGAATGAGAACTGCAAGGCAACAGAGCTACTGTACAAGAGTACACGTGTAACTATGGCAGCAATGACCCTGTGGCTGCACAGAAAATGTAACCTGTTCATGGAGAAGCATCTTCTTTGGCACAATGCTTGGACCATAATCAGAAAAGCAGCACAGCACTAAGAAAATATGTTCAAATATAATCCTGTCTTGTGGTTGTACTTTTTCCCGTTTACTGGATTCCTGTTCATTTTAATGGAACAACAAAGAATGGAACCTCAGAAGATAAACCTAAACTGAATGCTCAAAGCTCCTAGTGCTGCCATTTATGCAACCCCAGCCTTCGTCCTGCAAGCGCAGCTGGGAGAAAACAAATTGTGCTGCACATCCACTCTGGAAATGATCAGCTTGATGTTGCGGCCATGTGGGAGCGAGGAACACACTTTACTTGCACATGTGATTGCAGGTACTTAAACGATTTTAAATGAGGGAAACAAGAGCAAACAGCCATTTTCTATGTTGAACTATAATGAATAAACACTCTTTTTGTTGGTTGTTTTTGTCCCATTTACTAGTTTTCCACCAAATCCTAAACAATTTATCCTAGCTCATCTCTGAATTAAATTGTCTTCGGCTGAAAACTGCGGAGTTGCAACACATAAAATCGAGAGCTAAGAGGTTTATGACTGTAAGCTCCAAATTCAGTTTGATTGACATCAGCATTTTTAAGAACAGTTTAAATCTGATAGGTCAGTCTAAGAACAACAGATGGTTTGTACCAGTACACAGCAATTCTTTAGAATTTACATGAAAATTAGTGAGCATATACATAAAAAGTGTGATGTGTAAACATTGAAGCGTCCTTGTACTATTTTCCCATTATTCTTTCGGTCCAATTTTTGATTTAAAAACTTATACAAAAAGTACATCAAATGTGTGGCTCGATCAGTAATGGTGTGACGTGACTATCGGTAGCAGTACATGGTACAATATGGATACATTTAGCAAAAACAATGGATTTTTTGCAAAATGAGTGAGAAAACCCAGCCTTGTTTGGAGCCTTAAACTGCAGACAGGCTTCACAGTAGAAACATTACTCGAAGTTTAAACGAGTCACAGAAGTTGGGACTTAACATAGCTGAACTGGCATTTTGATATATATATTTTTACAGTTTTTACAGAATTGCAGTTTTTAGTTTTGAGAATTTTTGAAGATTTTACTTTAAAATAATAATTCAGCTTAGTTAGTGTGATGTCACACACTAACTCTTGAGTTGAATAAACTTTCAAAAATTGTTGCAAGAAAACTCTGACAATCCTTATATGTCAAAGTGTTGGCATTCTTATCTCATTGCTACAGGACTTTTTTTTATTAAATTACCCAAGAGTGCTGAGTGTCCAGACCCAAATTCTCATTGACTTCCATTGTATCAGAGCTCAGAATTTTATCTTTAAAACTGGAAGTTAAAGAGTCTTTTTAACTTGTCATATTACCTAGATAAACCTCTGTAGACATCTAAAAAATTGTTTTATGACCAGGCAACTCTGCCACTCATGGTTTAAGAGGTTTTTTTCAAAACCACTCAATGTTTTTTGCACAGTGACTGCTTGAGGCATACTTTCTACTCTGCAATTCTGTCTGTCCCTTTTATTAAGAGGGCTGTCAGGGGGTGACAGACACGGGTATGTGGTTACCATGGTGGCCCTAATGAGCCACGTGCAGCAGCTTTAACGTGTCTTCTGAGCTTGATTCTTGTTACAGGTTTTATGCAATTTTTACATCAAAACATTGGCATTTTGTCAAAAACACTGGCATCAAAACTTCAGACATTTTCTAGTTTGTCAGAAGCACTGCGTGGTCTGATATATTCCTCGTTGAAATAACTGATTATGCTCGGTTCAGCATGTGAACATGAGTCTGCACATGCACTGAGTGTTTATAACAGTTTCCAGCTTCTAGCCTCCACCATGTATTTTCATGAGGATTATGCTCGTGTGTGTTTTCAATGACGTCACGTTTTGCAATTAGCCTCCGATGATTCATTGCTTTCAGTGTGGCCGATGGAATTGTGAGAACGAGAGGGAAAAAAGCAAACGCAGAGCTTTCAGCTTGCTCTTGTTTTCTTTGGAAGCGTCTGTAAACAAGAGAGGAAGAGGGAGGAAATAATAGCCCGGAGCAGCTGTTTTAACAGACAATATTTACCTGGACTGAGCAGTGTGTGGTTGTGTGTGCAAGGTGGCTTGTATGTGATGCTCCTGTGTAAAGAATGTGGCATTCAGGATGTGCATTTATAAAAAAATAAAAAACAGGGTCAGTGCTTGATGTATGACTTGTTTTAAGATGGTTCATAAAGACTGGTGTACTGAAACAATCCAGGATTTGTTTACAACATAAGTCTGAGAATTCTAATAAGAAAAAAGGGTAAAATATACATAAAACTACACTTGAAGTGCTCCTGGATCTAATTTGCACAGTTAAGCACCTGCTTATAGCCTTAAACGGATGAATCGAATACTATGAAATGGGGTTCTGTGGAGTTATCAGTCAGTATCTTACTTGAAGTAGATAGAAGTCAGAATAATATCATTTTGGTGAAATTTTCACATGGGAGTTGGGCTAACAGCTAATAAGACTGAGGCTGATGACAAAATGAGTTTCTGCCATTTAAAAAAACTAAACTAAAAGGTTTCATAGTGATTGTAATTTGATACAAAGTTACATTACAGTAACTTTTAAATTGAATGTTTTTTTACACCGGTGACTGTGTTGTTGAAATTGAATTCAGTTTAACTTATATAGTGCCGATTTACAAAAAAAAAGTTATCTCAGTGCACTATACAAAACATTATATCAAATTAAGTAGACTTTTTTTTGGGAGGTATACATATCGCCTGATGTTACGCAATCTTTTAGCATTCAAAGGATGTGTTGACAGTCATGTGCTACCATACAAAATGTTAGCTCAGTATCTGTAAAATGGACTGGGTTAAAGTCATTTTTGTGTTTGCTAAAGTGAATTAACTGTGGCAGCCAGCTTAAATTGGATTGACTTTAAAAGTTAATCAGTATTAGATTCAGTGCAAATCCAAAGTATGTTTAGTGATCACTTTGTTTCGTTAAAATGTGTCCACTGGTTCGTGAGAAAAATTTTTTAACAGACAAACAAACACACACGAACACAGGTAAATGCACAACTGCCTGCCATTCATGGTGTGGGTTATAAATAAATGCTTTTCATTTAGTTTAAAACAAATTCAGATTCAATATAATTACATAAAGTCAGTTCAATGCAATTATAATACAAATAGATTCAGTATATTTAAAAAAACGTGTATTGTGTTACTTGAATTCAATCTCTCATCTTCAGCAAGCAATAGGCGATGGGCGACAGTGGGAAGGAATGATTTTCCTTTAACCTCCAGCAGAAACAGGATCAGAACTGCCATTGACTGCGGTTCATTTTAATATTTGTTTTGCATGAAACATATGTTTCAAAATAAAACATACCAAGTGACGCCGCCAAAGTATCTAATGTTGCGTAAAAAAACTGTTAAAAAAATTGCTCAGAACTTAAAGCAAATGATTTTATTCATTTTTACACCATGTTACATTTCCATCAAGTCTTTACCAGGTTATGCTAGACATGTTTTGTTTTGCAACACATTTAATTTGGCCTGTCAATGGCAATAAACCGAGTCTTCAGAGTAAACAACCGTAAACATCAATAATAATAATAACCATCTAAAAGTGACTGTGGTAAAAAGAAAATTATACAATAAATATAAAATCTTTAAGACTACAGTGGTTTTAAGATAGCAGATATCCACAAACCCCAATCTGACTGACTGTTGGCTTGATTACCCTGAAAGAGCTGCAGTCAAATTCTCCAAATTAATAATGCTCTGACCAGTCTGCTGCAGGTAAGATACTTACTGCTCATAACTACTCCACAGAATCCCCACTTCCAAAAATCTCAACCATCTTTTTCAACAACAACAACAAAAAAAAGACGTGAATTGTAATTGTAACACTACTTCACACGACTCACGCAGGCTGCATGTTGCGTTATGTGCTGCTGGCACAGTCTTAACGTACTGTTTTTCTAAGCAGACAAGGCGGCATCTGTTCTTATTAAGCAATTATTTGCAAACTCCCCTCGTCATGTGGAACTGTCAAACAAACACGTTTCACCGAGTGACACTCAGCATCACGACAGCTTGCTTTCTGTCCAACTGCCAGCTGAAAGACTTGGAGCTGAGGCAGTGTAATTCAAAAACAACAGGGGTGTGAGGTAATATGGGTATCAGTGAGAGGAGAAGAAAAGGAAAAACGGTCTTTTAACTGAAGTGTTGGAGAAAGAGCATGAGAACAAGCTTACAGGCTCCTCATCCCTGCGTGCACCTAATTGAACCATCCCTATGCACGCTGACTGCACCCTTTTTTCAGTCCACATGTCATTTCTCTTCTTGTATCAGTACTATTTCAATAGTGTGTGTTTTATTGTGTGAATGAGGAAACAGCACATATGGATCTCTGATCATATCCACTGAAAAACAAACACAGACACCTGTTTTATGTGGAAACAAGTGCATGTGCGTGTTCTTCAAAGTCAACAGAAGGTAAACTCGCCGGCCAGTTTTAGCAAAACATTCAGCAGACAGCTGAAGAGCTGAATATGCACCAGAATTGTTTTGGGCCCTACCATCAACCATGAAGAAAACTCAGACATCCAACAGAAACTTGGAAGTTGAAGCCGGAATGGGAACAGCACTCCCGTAAGATGTCCCCAGTACAAGTTTGAAGTCCCAGACCCTACATGTAAACACTACCCTTAATTACATTAAAAAAATACTCCTCAGTTAATTTTTTTTTCAGGTGTTTACTCTTACCTTCCTGCGGCATGTTCAAATAATCATTGTCTAACACTTTAAGCCAAAAGTAGTTCTTTCAGGTCTGCAAGTAAGGTCATGTGACACCATGATTGTGTGGGGGGAGTAGGCAGAACTTAATCCCCTAAACTCTGGCGCGCAGACTCTGGTTTCAGCCTTCACCTCACCTGCAGTCTGACATTGTGTTTCCATGCCCTGTTTAGGTTTCCTTCATGGCTCCTTTTGTTATTCTGTGTTTTGATGCTACCTCAGCCATTTGCTTTCACAATTTTTGGTAAATATTAAATCCTCAAGTTTGTTCGTGAGCTCCTCGTGTTGGTTTGCAATCCTGGGCCTGACTACAAACCGAGATGCATACAGCATGCAAGAGCTGTTTTAATGACTTCTCAGCTTTTGATTTGCTGGTTGATTAACTGTTTTTTTGCTTTCATCTATCTGCCCAAAGTTTACATGTGCTAGCACAACTGATTCCATCCATCCATTTTCTTGAACTGTTCGATCCTGATTAGGGTTGTGGAGACCTGGTGCCCATCTCCAGTGATCATTGGAGGAGAAGTGGGGTACACTCTGGAGAGGTCACCAGTTCATCACAGGGTCGCATGGAAACAAACAACCATTCAAACTCACACCTAGGGCCGACTAACCTAACACACATATTAGGTTAGTCACTGTGGGACGAAACCGGGGGAACCTGAGGATCTTCTTGATGAAGCATCATTGCTAACCCACTGCTCCACCGGCACAGTTCATTAACTTTTGTGTTGGCAGATTCTGTGGAATTACATTAAAATTCTATTATTAGTCTCCTTTGGCAAACCTAAATACAAAGGAGAGTAAATCTAAATCGAGCACCTTTTCTGCCCGTTTCATGCTGTTGCTAAAGTGTTCTCCACACTGAGAGTGACGTCTCTGAGACATTTCTGCTGCAGCTCGCCCCTTTATTAAAAACGCAACCACAAAAGCTGCTAATGTGCAGGTGAAAAAGCCTCAAAGATAAAAGCATTTTTGTATTTTGGTGAAAATGTGTCAGAACAAGAAAAGGAGGATTTTAAGAGACACAGCTTCAAGTAGTCCTTGTTGTAATCAAATGAAGGATGAAACTCAGCTACTTTGCAAGGTTTCTTTAGAAAAATTTTGTTCTTGGCACAAACCTATACAGTGACTCAGTTACTGTGACTTAGTTACTGATGCTGCTTAATCATCAACAAAGTCTTTCATGAGCGACTAAATTAAAACTCTCCAGTCATTCAGCTACATCTGGGTGCCATACAGTAGATATATATAGATTTGGGGAGGAACATATGCTCGTGACACTGATTAGATGCCTAAGAAGAGAGACAGTACACATGGAACAGGACAACACCATATTGACCAATTACCTTTTGACATATATGAAGTGGTTAAATTTTAGGCTCAATAAACACTCATTAAATAACAAATATTAAGCAGATTTTCAAGCTTAGTTTTATTTTAACTTGTCACCTAGGCCCTTTGACTTCACATGCAGTTTTGCATTGTGCAGCATTAATAATGTGAAAAAAGGGTGATGTCAAACCACTAACAACATACTTTTGTCATCTAAACCCAAGACAAACTTATCATCCCGAAATCCAAGCTTTTGTTGGTGTGCATGTTTTCAAACTCACGTCCTCACATAAAGACGCAGGGTCTCAGGAGGTTAAAGATCCAGTATACAACGATTAGGCTGATCTTTTGCTAAAAATGAAGTGCAACTCCACTGAGCGTTTTAATTCCTCGATGATAATGTCTGAAGAACTATCCTTTAAAGCACAAACTAAACAATCTTGGTCTCACTGGATAAGACTCTGAGAAGAATTCTAAATCATTGAATTCAGGTGTTCCAATCACATCCATGGCCACAGGTGTATAAAATCGAGCTACTTGTCATGCAGACTGCTTCTACAAACATTAATGAAGGAATGGGTCGCTCTCAGGAGCTCAGTGAAATCCAGCGTGGTACAGTGATAGGATGCCACCTGTGCAATAAGTCCAGTTGTGAAATTTCCTCACCACCAAATATTCCACAATCAGATGTTAGTGGTTTTATAACAAAGTGGAAGAGATTGGGATTGACAGCAACTCTGCCACAAAGTGGTAAACTCACAGAGTGGCTCAGTGGATGCTGAGGCTCATAGAGCACAGAGGTCACCAACGTTCTGCAGAGTCAACAGCTGCAGACCTCCAAACTTCCTGTGGCCTTCAGATCAGCTCAGGAACAGCTTAGAGAGCTTCATGGAATGGGTTTCCATGTCTGAGCAGCTGCATCCAAGCCTTCCATCACCAGGTGAAAAGAGTCGGATGCAGTGGAGTAAAGCACACCGCCACTGGACTCTAGAGCAGTGGAGATGTGTCCTCTGGAGGGACGAATCACACTTCTCTGTCTGGTAATCCAATGAAAGAGTCTGGGTTTGGCTGCTGCCAGGAGAACGGTACACGTCTGACTGCATTGTGCCAAGTGTAAAGTTTGGTGGAGGGAGGATCATGGTGTGGACGTGTTTTTCAGCAGTTTAGTTCCAGTGAAAGGAACTCTTAATGCTTCAGCATACCAAGACATTTTGGACAATTTCATGCTCCCAACTTTGTGGGAACAGTTTTGGGATGGCCCCTTCCTGTTCCAGAGCACAAAGCAAGGCCCATAGCAGGGACGTGCGGTCAGGGGAGGCAGGTGAGGCAGAGCCTCACCTGTCATCATGACAAGAAAAAAAA
>NC_051446.1:10379760-10456356 GCF_001649575.2 Kryptolebias marmoratus | reverse complement strand
AGAGAGAGAGAGAGAGAGAGAGAGAGAGAGAGAGAGAGAGAGAGTGTGTGTGAAGAACGCTGATGAGATATGAAATAACCAGTAGCCAATTGAATAAGCTACCCTTTTGGATTTATATATTTGTAAATCTGACTCTGTGCCTCACCAATCATGAACCTCACCGCACGTCACTGGCCCATAGATACATAAATGATAAAGTTTGGTGTGGAAGAACTTGACTGTTCTGCACAGAGTCCTGACCTCAACCTGACAGAACATCTTTGGGATGAATTAGAGCAGAGACTGTGAGCCAGGCCTTCTATCCAACATCAGTGTCTGACCTCACAGATGAGCTTCTGGAAGAATGGTCCAAACTTCCCATAAACTCTCCTAAACCTGTGGAAAGCCTTCCCAAAAAAGCTGAAGCTGTTAGAGCTGCAAAGGGTGGACCAACATCAGATTAAACCTTGTAGATTAATAATGAGATGTCACTTAAGTTCATATGTGTGTGAAGGGAGGTCAGTGAATACTTTTGGCAATATAGTGGATGTCCCATGCCGCCTCTATGTGAGAGGAAAAAAGAGAGAAGTCATCATCTTCACCTGCCGGCTGGATGTCATGCTCCCTTTCTTCCCCTGCTCAGACGCCCTGATGAACAGACATTATGCTCGGTCAGGGAGCTCTGAGGCTTTTAAGCTCTCCCTCCACGTCTCCTGCCACATGAAGTGTGTTCTGCCTAACTGACCAACGCCAAAACAAACAGTGGGGGTGGGGTGGGGTGGAGGTGAGGTGAAGAGTTTAGGTGAGCAGAATATGAGAAAGAAGTGAAAGTGATGCAAGTTGATTTCATATATATATATATGCATGTGTGTGTGTGTAATTGACTCCAAAGGTTAATCGGTCAGAGTAGCCATGATACATGATTACTTTCTGAAAGTTTCATTAATGTCCATCCACTAGTGTCATGAGATATTTTGCTAACATATAACCAGTGTTGATGCCAACAGGTAATGCCAAAATCTTAGTTGTAGTGCTCAGACTATGTGGTGTGAACCACCTTTAGCTACAACCACACCAAATTGTAGCACAATATCTGTACAATTGACTGTGTTAAAGTGGGTTTTGCATCTTCTAAAGTCAGTTGGCTGTGGCGGCCATCCTGAATCAACTGACTCGAACACATGACACAAACACATGTGTACAGACATGGACAAAAACAGTGCCTGCCTTCCCTCTTTTGGCTGCGGGCGATTAAAATGAAAGAGGAGGATGAGAAGTAACAAAGAGGGCGCAAAAATGACATAACTGAGTAAATGTGAGAGGGAATACAAGAGAAATTTGTGGTGAAAAATTCAGGAAGATAAAGTAGAATATTAGAGAAAACAGTAATAAATACAAAACTATATGAACTGGACTTTTGATATGAAGCTATAATGAACCTAAAAACTGTCTCTTATGAATATAAACATATCCTCAGTTTGTTTTTGTTTCAACCAGCAGGCGTCGCTGTAGATCAGAAGAGTATTTACAGGAGAAATCTATTAGGACCAAATAATATTCACAAATGATAAATCTTGGCGGTGATGTGAGTGTAGCAAAAAGGTCCTTCTGAAAAAGAAGAAAAGGTCTAATGAAAATGCGTGCACCCGTGCTTTTATACCATGCCCTAATTATTAAAGCAGTAGAAACTACATAACCCAGAATCCCCTGAGCGGAGGTTAGAGGTTATGTGGACATGTACGCCACATCAACTAGGCCTACAGCCTCCTCTTAGTGCAGAAATTAAGGACCTTGGCCTCGTTATTGTGCAACATTTGTTATCTTCCTCGCGCCTGAGAGCACGCGGCCTGCCGCTCGTTCCGTTCTGAGTGGATGAGAGGCAGCGACGCCGCGGCTGCCCAGAACAAACACCCGGCCGAAAATAACCCTCCTGGGCTGCTCGACTGCTGCGGAGGCCTCGGCAACGTCGATTACTCGAAGGTAAAACTAACACCAACACCGAGAAGCTGCTAAAACAACATCACGGCATTGTTTTAGCGTGAGCTCGGCGCCTACTTCTGTTTCACCGAGTGACAGGGTCGGTGAGCTCAGACTGCCGGAAGACGACCGGTGGGACTTTCGTTTTTTTTCTCTCTCTTCAAAATAAAAGTATGACTTGAGCCATTTAGCAACACCCAAGCTAATCTGTACAGCACAACAGAAATTAAACACTCATTTAAAACATGTTTTTTTAAACAATATTATGTATTTGACATGAATAAATATTGTTTTGGTTTTATTTTGATAAAGGTAAGTTGCTTCTATATTACTTCTTATGCTTTTAATTTTACTTGTCCAACAAAAAAATGGACTATGTTGACAATATTAAAACTAACAAAAATTGTCCCTCAGTAACCTAACTATTTCAGCATTATTCCCTGTAGTATATTCACTTTTTCTTTCGACTGTTACTTCTTTAGGGGTCGCCACAACGTGTCATCCTCCATTTAACGCTGTCCTCTGTGTCCTCTGTCCTCACTTCAGCTACCTCCATGTCCTCTCTAACTACATCCATATGCTTCCTCTTTGTCTATTTCCTGGTAGCCTCATCTCTAACATCCTTCTACCAATATACCCACTGTCCCTCCTCTGCACATGTCCAAACCATCTCAGTCTGGCCTCTCTAACTTTATCTCCCAGTCCTTTAACCTGTGCTGTATAAAATAATGACTACTTAGTTTTAAAATGCACATTTAAAGTTTGGAATAGAACTAAATTAAATCTGGTGAATTTTAGACATATGAGGACCAATTTTACTACTGAGGCTTCAAAGATGTAAATGAATGCCATGGTTCATATATATATAAGCAGAGTCTAAGATGCAGGCAGGCAAAGCGTACATGGAACGCCATACCCAAGCAGCTGGAATAGTGTACAGGAACATCTGTACTGAGTATGGACTGGAAGTCCTCCAATCAAAGTGGACTCTACTTTGAGGTGGTGGAGAATGGCAGGGCTAAGATACTGTTGGACTTCCAGATCCAGACTGACCAACAGGTGATGGCGAACCAACCGGACATTGTGGTGATAGATAAGATCCAGAAGGAAGCAGCGGTGATAGATGTAGCAGTCCCAAGTGACTGTAACATCAGGAAGAAGGAGCATGAGAAGCTGCAGAAATACCAAGGGCTGAAAGAGGAAACAGAGAAGCTGTGGAGAGTCAAGGCCTCAGTGGTACCAGTGGTCATCGGAGCACTCGGTGCTGTGACCCCCAAACTGGAAGAGTGGCTCCAACAGATCCCAGGAACAACCTCAGAGATCTCTGTCCAGAAGACAGCAGTCCTAGGACCAGCTGAGATACTGAGGAGAACCCTTCAGCTCCCAGGCCTCTGGAAGAGGAGCTGAGCTTGAAGTGAAGTCGAACCACCCATGTGGACAAAACAGGGCGAGATGGAAGTTTATGTATATATATATCTTCTAGCTGCTGTATATATGTGGGGTACAAATTGTGCTACATTGAATAGAAAGACAGTAGAAACAAGCCTTGAATATATCAGATAAAAAGTGAAACTCATAGCATTTTTATAGACTTAACTCATTCTAGTTTTCTGTTCTTTCACAACATAAATATATGTGCATGTTGTAAGGAAAGTGCTAAAAAATAAAACATTGATTTGAGTAGTTAGTTTAAAGGCCTGACTGACCTATTGTTAGATTTGCTGTCTGACATGAAACTTTAATCTGATTTTTAACTTTTTGGCTATGGGTTCATAGAATATTTCACTGCAGTACTTTTTAAAACCCGATGTGTTATCCTGGAGTAGTGATGACAGATTAGGATCTCTCTACACACAGAGCTACAGACAAACACACTCAGTCAAGGTTTTCGTGTTTTACTCCATAAATATCTTACATTCTTTGAATTTATCAAGAAAAATCCTAATTTGTGTCCACTAAGTTAGTAGGCCTCGCTTTGTGTGACTGTTAAAAATAGCTTTGACACTTCTGGCATCGAAATTTAATGAAAACACATAATTCACCCTGAGCAGACAGAAGACATTGGCCAAAAATACACATTTTGTTGCTTCATATTCTGTATTTTTAGAAGGTACAAAGTAGAAAACTGCCCAGAAATCCCCAGCGTGTAATATCAAAGATTCATCACAGTCGTTCAGTCTGGTAAATTCATTTTAATGTCTCGTATCTTTACTTTACTGAACCCTGTTTGAACTGCCGTTACTCTCTCCCCTTCTCATTTAGAACCAAAAAAAAGGGTGAATGATGCGATATATTGTAGCAGTAATTCAAAGTGTGTCACTTTTCATAGAACCAAAACTCAGTGGGCCTTAACGCCAAAATTAGAAGCTCTAAAAACAAGAGCATAAAATTGTCAAGAAGAATTTGTGTTTATGTATAAAGAATGTTTTCAAATTAAAAACGGCATGTTAAAATAGTTAAAACATGTTGCTGCTTTACACTGCAGCTGTGTAGAAGTTTAAAAAGGAAAAGAAAATCATTTGAGGAAGTTGTTGCTCTTTATAATAATATAACACTGTGTTTGTTTTATTACCTCTGAAGTCAAAACTAGGATACAGTAAACTTAACCATGTTCCACTTTTAACAATCAAAAGCATCAAGAACATCTGAAGATCTTAATCATCACATTTCCTGAATAAATAACCACAAGATACACAAAACATATAATGGCAATGATTAAATATAATTTATGAAAAGGGAAAAAATACAAAGAGTTCAAGTCTTAAAGCTCAAAGTTAATCTTAACAGATCAATGAAGGATTTAATCAATAAAAGTCACCAGAAACAGATCAGAACGCGTAGAACATGACACATACTGAACGACCAAACTTTCACTGGACCTTCCTACTGAATCGAAATGAACAGAAACTGTCACCGACTGGAATTCCTCTTTATTTTTAACGTAATTGTGTAAATGCTGATTAAACATTCACTCTATGGTTTGGTATTTGGTAGTGGTATTTTGTGGTATTTTAGCCCTACATGTACCAAAACAATCAACTCGTTCTAAAGATGGGTGCTCTGTATTTTGTGACTTTTCAAAATATTTTAGTTTATTTACAAATATTTCCTCACAGAAATACACTGAGATACAAAGCCTTTTGCTACTTTTAGCTTTTTAACTTTTGGTTACCTTTTGCTTTTAATTGCCCTTTTGTTACTGATAGCATCAAGCTAGTCTTTAGATACTTTTAGCAGACCTTTTTTTTTTTTTTTTTAGTTTTTTATTCTACCTTGTTACTTAACCTTTTTGCTAACTTTTTGTTACTTTTAGCTAGAATGTTGCTTTTGCTGCTTGAACTAAGCATCTTGCTATTTTTAGCTTTTAGATAGCCTTTTGGTAGTATTTGATTCTAGCTACTGTTTCGTGAGTATTTTGATATTTTTAGCTTTTGGCCAACCTTTTGATGCTTTTAGCTTCTGTTGAGCGACTTTTAGGTAGCATTTTGCCAATTTTAGCATCCATCCATCCATCCATCCATCCATCCATCCATCCATCCATCCATCCATCCATCCATCCATCCATCCATCCATCCATCCATCCATCCATCCATCCATCCATCCATCCATCCATCCATCCATCCATCCATCCATCCATCCATCCATCCACTTCAGCTTATCAGGGGTCGGGTCGCGGGGAGAGCAGCCTAAGCAAAACAAAAAACAAACCTTTCAGGTGATGATTTAAAGGACTTTCTTGAGTTTCCATATCAGGTTTTGTTGTTTCTTTGTCTGAATATACGTGAGGAAGGCCAACGTGAAGAAACAAACCAAATTATGGGGACCAAATACTAAAGAACACAAATCTAAAGCAA
Source organism: Kryptolebias marmoratus (assembly GCF_001649575.2). Taxonomy (NCBI): domain Eukaryota; kingdom Metazoa; phylum Chordata; class Actinopteri; order Cyprinodontiformes; family Rivulidae; genus Kryptolebias; species Kryptolebias marmoratus. The sequence continues at coordinate 10,450,546 of NC_051446.1, read as the reverse complement.
AAACTTTAGACTATACAGCAACATTATGTCACAAATCCTATCTCTGTGCTGCTTGTGTTCAGATCCATCTCCTCCACCACTTTTAGCATTTACTAAGCATTTTGCTTTTTTGGCGTTGACCTAGTGTTCTGCTTCTATTAACTTTACCAACTTTGTTTTAGCTTCTCCAGCAAATTTCAGCAAAGTCATTCAGCCCTCGGCCTTCACCCTACATTTTCACAGAAAATGCAGTTTCTCTAGAGATATAACAAGCCACACATCTCCCCTCTACGCTGTGCTGAAATTATGTTCAAGCGTGGGGTCACTTGATGGCTTTTTATTTTGCCTTTTTTTTTCTTTCAGATGGACCTAACGCTGGTTGAAGGATTCCTGAGACACATCAACTTTCATGACTCCAGTTTTTGCATCGCTGTGATTGCCATCATATTCAACCCTTTCTTCTGGAACGTGGTAAGACTGTGCTCTTGATGTTGTATTTCACAATTATTTCTTCAATAAGTGATATGCTCTGCTCCACTAGAGCAGACACGTCAATTTTAAACGGCAGAAAGTTGACAGAAACATAACTACATAACATACCCAGGGGGTTCAAAAGAAGCTAGCAGCCTGCGGAAATTCTGTAAAAAACCTTCATTCAACCGCGTTTTCATCCGCTACTTTTCATTGTTTGACCAAAAGTATTTTGTAAACGTTTGCCTGAAAGAGTCTCTGTATTATCCCCAATCTGCATAGCGATGCAAAATGTAATTTTATTCACAATAAATGGGGATTTTCTTCCTCCCCGAGTTTGTTTTTGATCATTTTTGTTGATCCAAAGGCGCCGCCATCTTTGAGCAAACAAGCAAGTGCCATTGTTTGGGCAAGAGTCCTTAATTATCTGCCCAGGTATCTGATAGGTCAATGTTGGGCGGGGTGACACTGCGTTGTTTTCCAGGCAGTGGATGACAGATGCAGGAATCTCAGAGGAAAGAACAGACAAAAAGAGGAAAGCTGGCCCCCTTAGTTTAGTTGCATTACATGTTAAATAAAAGGTCATTTTCTTAATGTTTTGTTCTGTGGTTTATTTAGTAGTTGTTTGCAGATCTAGTATACCTTTCCTCTCAGTTGAGTGGATTCTGCCAACCAGAAAAAATGCCAAGACGATCTATTTCATATGTCCAGTCAATAGGTTTACTGCCTTGGATGATAGTTCCTTGTCTTGTTTAAATGAATTCTCCATGTGATTTTCTGAAAACTCTCCCAGTTCTTCCAAAAAGCCCAAAATTCTGAAATTTTCCTCAAAAACTGATTTTGGCCTCTTCAAACACCCTCCCAGCCATGGTCCAAATGACAGGAAAAAGCATTTCTGATGTTCTAAATTTAAACTTTTTACCCAGTGGATGGTCGTCCCCTAGTTTTCCTGAACAGCCTCCTATTCCTGGAACTTCTAAACCCCCTGAATATCATGTATTTCTCTCTAGTTTTCTTTGTTTTTTGAATGTGAGATTTATACATCGGCATCTGCATTTGGGCCACTAAAACAGGTAGATAGATAAACAATACGTAGATTGTTGAAATGGCTTTTAAATATTAACATATACAAACCCGACACACTGCATCAGCAGTTGTGTACTTAACTGTAGTGGAGTCAAAATCTTTTTCATTCAAGGCAATGATGTTCAGGAGCAAATCAATATAGAAATCAGCTTTACAGAATATTAATACACCTAACTATTTATAGGTTTTGAGGATGTTGGGTTCAAGTACACGGTCATCTACGGTTGGTTTGTTTTAGTCCTTTCTACGTGTTACAGAAATCATAACCAAGATTATTTCTGGTTCAAGTAAAAATGCCTTTTTTTTTTCACAAGCCAGAAGGAATATCAACACTCATAATTTTGTTTATACAGAATGAGTAATCAGCAGGCGCTCTCATGACAAACTGAAGTCTGAATCATTGTTTTTGTTTTCAACAGAGAGTTTCATTTTCAGGCCTGGGAAGTTGTAATAAATCCTCATTGAGGTGAGCAGTTTATTTGTGGGCAGACTGTCTTTTCTATCCATATTCCCTATGGTAGCTGGGATCAGTGGGCATACAATCCATAATACATAAAATACTGTTTTATATGCAAAACATAAACCAGAGAAAGTGTTTTAAAGTGTTTTAAGCTGAAAGAGTGACATATTTGTTAAATTACTGTCAGTTTTTCAAATCAAGGCAAACTCCCTGAAAAGTGACCCCGAGTCTGATTACACGGACTTCCTGTCTAATATCTGTATTTAAGTTGCACTGACGAGATGACAGCCTGCTTTTTACCAACCTTTTTGCTGAATTCTTTTCCGATTGTCAGAAACCCAGCACCTATTGGGAAACCACAAGTGGATACAGTATGTTTCTAATGATCGCAGTGCCCTGTAAATGACTCTTTTTCACAAAGTCTAAGAAAAGGGTTTTGTTCATTTTCAGTCCGAGATGCTCCCTATATATAGTGCATGAAAAAGAACTGCGCAGGCTTTAGTCGAGTCTTTTCCCATTGATTGTGGGAAAGGCTCCCGTCACGCTGGATGACGACCCTGCTATGATGTAAAAGAAATCAGGAAGAACATGGATGGGGGGGGCGCAGTGACAGCAGTGTCACAGAGCCCATGATGTGAGGCCTGCTTGCACTGGTGTGACTTTTGGTCATGGAAAACTCAAATTAGGACTCGTCACATTGGCCTCATGCCCAGCCTTCGACCATGATTGTGACAAGGTCATGGAAACGACCTGCAGCAGACGTGATAACCCGGAGTCCAAAGATGGATTCTGCAAACAGCCGGCAGGCAGAGTCTGTACTGCTGTTCATTTTGTTTTAAAATAGAATGAATCGTACGTGGTGCCAAATTCACACAGCAATTTGTTGACTCTGAAGCTGAAAAAAAAAAACCCAAAAAACTAGGTTTGAACTTCTGAACTTCTTTGACGCCGAAGTGAAAAGAGCCAGTGGAATTCAAAAGTATTCCCACTTTTTATGTTTAATGCAGCTACTCCAATGAAATGTTCGCCTGAACACACGTGTACACGTGTGTCAGCTACTTTTCTTTATGATGGAAACGATTAAAACAGGAGCAAGCTCTAGAGTGTCCTCTTGAATTTATATTGATTTGTATTTCCTACATCTGAAAAAAACATGCCAAATTGATGTATGCCTTCACCAAAGAATTTCGACCCAGTTTTGGCTTTGACTTGAACTAAAGTTTTAATTTTGTCCCGCCAAGAAGTTGACTTTGACAGCACTGTTCCAGAGCGTAGCCATATCCTGATGCTATCCGAGAGAGTTGGGGACCAGGTCGTGGTGTGCGATCGTGGACGTACATTGTAGCATTATTGTGCAAACATGCATTTGATGTAGAGCGCCAGATGAGGATGCAGGACAGCATGAGACAAACTTTGGCGAGAATTAAGTGTAGCAGCATCGTGACTGCCTTCATAATGAAGGTTTTCCAAATTTGTACAATCCATAGGTCATGGAGAGCGTAGTCGGGTGGTCATCCAGTGTGCATCATGTAAACTCTGTGCAGCTCACTATAGTATTGCAGTTAAGGTTAATTAGTCCTCTATACTTGTCATGTTTAAAATTATCGCCCACTGCTGAAAGGTGAAGGGGGGTTGTTATGGCAACAGGTCCTGTATCTGTGTCATTCTTGAAGCACTCTTGGAAAAGTAAAGGACGCGTGCAAAACCGTGAATTTAACCAAAAACTTTTTCTGAGATTTGCTTTCAAAAAAAGTCCACAAGCAAAAATACAAACTGAAAATAAACAGCAACTCTATCTTTTCTTCTTCTCATATTACTCCACTAAACACGGCAAGCACGGTCAAAAAACTATTGATCCGTGCTTCAGAAATCCTTCCTGGTTGCCGCGTCTTTTCATACTTAGATCTCGGCCTTTCAGGAAGTTATGTTTTCAAAGTAAAATCTGAATTTAATAATAGTATTAATTTAAACCTATGCTTATCTCACTTACTGTTAATGACAAAAAAAATAACTTTAATGAAACTTTCAAAAAGTTAAATTCATTGATTACCTTTTCCAGGGAATCTGATTCAAGAAGGTCACCACAGCTAATTAATATTAGCCAACACAAAGCTGGCTATAATTCTGTCATGTTTACAGATTTTGAGCTAAAATCTGATGTGGTAGTAGCCGAGAGTCATTCACAACACATAGTGTGACATCTCAGAATATCAAGTGAGGTCGCTCATAATGTTATGTTCAAGGTTTGCCAAGAATGGCCGCAACTCTGTTATTTCTCAATATAAGATGATCTCAGTCTAAAACACTGGCTTGAAAGGTGATTTTTATTCCTTCAAAGAATGCAAAGCCTTCAATTTTTTTGGTACCGTATTTTCCGCACTATAGGGCGCATTGGATTATAAGACCCACTGTCAATGAATGGTCCATTTTCAAACTTTTATCATATATAAGGTGCATCGTCGTGCACCTCCCGATTTCTGTAACTTTGTGCTCCATTCAAAATGGACGTTTTCGGTGCTCTAGCAGAGCTGGTTGTACTAAAACATCACTTCTTACATATTTAAGGCGCTCTGGATTATAACGCGCAATGTCGTTTTTTGAGAAAATTGAAGTGTGCCTTATAGTCCGGAAAATATAGTAGCCTATATAAATGGCAACATTTAAATCTATATAAATACATAAACATATTTCCATCACAATTAATGAGGTTAATGTAATTTATCATTATATAATTCATAAGTCTTTATGGCAAGACTGCCACTCTAAAGCTCCAAGTATCCATTAACACCCTCAGCCTAGAGGTAACAGTCTGCAGGTGGCATTTAATATCAGAGCCTAGATTTGATTTAACCTGTCAAACATCAGTCATAAACCAGCAGGTTTCCAACTGGAAGGCCTTCCACCATTTTATACGTTCACCATCTTAACAATTATACTGAAGGTTGTACAGGGATATTCAAAGGTTCAGGCACCTCTTGTTAAAAACGTACTATGCACTGTTACATTAAGCAGACAAGTTCATAAAAGGTCAGTGGATTAAATAATAAGTTTACTTGGATTACTTTTCTAACTCTGTTCAAATAAAGGGTTTCACATTTGGGTTTGTTATTGTATTGTAGAGCTTTTGTTTGTTTCTTGCCAATCACAATTTGCTGATATGTCATTTCCTCCCACCAGCAAAATATACTTTATGACATTCCTTAGGAAACAAACCCAAAGCAGAAATAAACTGCTTTGTACGAGTTCGAAACAATGCCCTTTCAGTCAAAATTATGTATTTATTGTAGTTTCCTTTTTAATAATCTTACAAGCAATTACCTTTAAGGGGAAATTTCCCATCATAAATCAGTAGCGTATGTTTTAAATTTAACAGTATTTGTACTGCTAACTCTGGCCTCATACAGTACTTAAAAATAATAATAATAATGAAAAAAAAAGAACTTTAAAGTTGTTCTTGTTTGCATGAAGTATGATTGATAGCAGATCAAGTCTAACGAGAACAGGACAGTTGTATGAGCTGCAGTAAGTCTTAGGAGAAGTGAAGTTTTGAAGCAATGTTGACCGTTTTAGCAGGCAAGCAAAAAATATTATTTTTGTTTGTTTGTTTTGAAGGCACATTTATGAGAGAGAGCAGCACAGCATCTGAGTGAGATCACCAGGAATCATACACTTTTGATTTATGACAGGCACATTTCCCCATATTCCCCTCAACGATTTTTACCTTCTGCACCTCAACTTGATCTTATTAACTTCCAATTTTTTTATTTACGTTACAGAATGAGAAACATGCTGATGATAGATCTATGAGTTATTAAAACTCTCTGTTTGTTGGACAACTGCTTAGATGAGATCATTGCTGCTAATCGCTGACAACTCAGCCTCTGTAATGATTTTAAATCTGCGTCACCTAACCAGTTAGAAATAACAAGCAAGACAAGTGTCTAACATGCTAATTATTTTTATGAAACTCTGTAAAAATCATCAAAGACCTTTGGAGCCATTGAATCCTATTTTCTTTCCCACTTTGAAATTGGTCAAAATAAAACTTATACAGCAATTGTGTTAGCTCTATAGATTTCCATTAAAACGCCGTATAAAAGTTGGAGTGACCTTTCATATTTCAAGAAAGAACATATCTAGAACATAAATAAATAAACCATTTAGAAGAAAAACTTTAGTGAAGTCCTTATCTTTGGATTTTGTGCAGTGCCAAGACGATGTAAAATGTAACTACCTAGAGCAGTGGTGTCCAATCCTGGTCCTGGAGGGCCACTGTCCTGCATATTTTAGATGTTTCCCTGCTTTTTAGCAGATCTTTAGGTTCTGCAGAAACCTGTAATTCACTCAGTCATTGAAACCAGGTGTGTCACAGCAGAGAAACACCTAAAACATGTAGGACAGTGGCCCTTCAGAACCAGGATTGGACATCACTGATCTAGAGGAAGCACAATTAGTAACAAAGTTTTTGGCATAATCTTGGATTCTTGGTTGCCCTCCTTCTCGAGCCCTTGATAACTTATCCCTTAGTCTTCCACCCAACAACAAATTGCTAGTCTGGGTCTGACTACCCAACATGTTTCTGCATGTTCCTGACTGCCTCCATGCTAATGTGCAATGTCCTGGCGTTCTGCTCTGAAAGCTGGACGAGTTTTCACACTGAACAGGGTTTGGATGTTTGATGTGAGGACAGTGTGACTGTGTCTGGGCTCAAATTTCAAAGTAGTGCCGATGATCTCACTCTACCCTTTGCTTGAGAACAATACCGACACACCACCTATGTGTACCAACATTATGTTAAGAAACGCAATATACAGCAAATTGCATCTGTTATGGCCGAACAAACGGTCTTGATGACATCATTGCACAGGCTCTATAGTGCCACTCCACAATATTGTTCACATTAAGAATCAGAATGGGGGAAAAAAAAAACATTTCTCTGCAAAGCTTAGCTAACTTCTTTTTATAAATGTGTACAGGTAAACTGTAATGGCAGAATATGTTAATATTAGCAGTAAGTTTTAACTGGAGTTAAACTGGACTTTGATACTGTTATAGATTTATTATAGTTGATAAAAAGTATTCTTCTTTTTAATTTTACTTTGGAAGTGGTAAATACTTATTGAGGGCTTCGTCAGATGGTTCTAAAACTCTTATAGGTGTTTAACTATCATCAAATAAAAAATTAACTTCTTACGTGTTCTTCAGTAATGTATAAATACTTCATTTGCACTGAATGCAGTGTGCCAAGCAGATAAGAGACACAAAGACACAGCAGGGTCTTTAAATTGTGGTGTATAGGAACAGATCAGGATATGCAAACCCCCCCTTGGCTACTTTATGCAACCTTGTGTCTTTTTACACTTATATGAGGGCAAAATTATTCACACATACAGTATAGTAACCATAAATAAACCAATGATCTACTACTTATATTGACTAAAGCCAGTTACTTCAGCTTTCGATCTGTCGTTTATAATACAGCTTTAATCAGCGGCACTGCTAGAGTCAGGATTAAATCAGAAGGTGGCCAGGAGGTCAGTGGGCCATAGTGACGCTGTGACACATTGACCTGGCTGTGAAACCGGGACAGTCCTGCAGGCAGGCCGCAGGAACTTTTACCCCACAGTTTCCAGCTTGCCACACTTTTTTTTTTTTAATTTGGGTGAATGTTTGAATCTCTGCAGGCTGAACTCACCTCAGCAACACCTGCACAGTGTGGGCTAGAAGTGTGTCTTTGTGTGTGTATTTGTGTAGTAGGTCGACACAGTGATTCATGCATGGATGAAGCTGAGCTTTTAAAGGCCTCTGGAAAGTTCGGATTCATTTTTTTTCATGAGCACCACGTGTCTCAGCCAGGAAAGAGCTGCACTCTCATTAAAATCAGCTCGCAGTCTGTTGCGCCCGCTGATGCGAGTTACACCTGTGTGAGCTGACTGCTGCTGTGTACCCAGGTGCTGATGATATCAGAGCCTGTCCTGACCCAAGTCAGGCCATAAAAACAAAATTTAGGCAACAAGCTCTTTTACCTGAGCCGTGTTTGTCCTTGTTGTAGTCACATCTGACACTTTGTAGCTCTCATTACAGATCTTTCAGTTTGTTCCATCTGTCAGTGTAAAACAGATTTACATAAAAATGAAACAAATTTATTGAAAACAGTAGTTTATTTAAAGTGTAGTGCAGCTAAATTACTTTTTAAACGACCATTTGTTTTTAAATTAATGTACCTGGCTACATCTTACCAACATTTATGTGAGACATCGCATCCTTTTTTGTGAACCTTGTGGTGCCCTGAAAGGCCCTGAGCCATCTTTTCCAGTGCTGTCATATTTGGCCAGAGATAGGGCCATTTAACTCATATTTATTTGTATTCATATTAAGTTAGCTAGCTAATTATTTCTAGTGTTGTGAATACCCAAAAGCCCAACCCAAATGGTCTTACCAAATTAGGGTCAAACCTATACTTTTAAATTTTGCAATTATGAGGTTCAAGTGGTTCCCTTATGCTTTTAGTGGCAATTTGCTTGTACATCAAAACTAAGTTGTTCTAAGTAATCACATTTATCATATAACCCTTCTACTTTAATACATAAGGTCTGTTTGAGGAAGAAAATGATTTCAACCGATTTTTAAGACCAGATGGAAGTTTTGCAGGGTGGCATTCTGGGGGAGTGTTCAGGTCTTGACATGGACCTTTTTGTTTGGAGTTGGTATCTTCCTCCCATGCATATTTGGATTTTCTCCTGGTACTCTGGTTTCCTCTGATTTCTGGACTGAATTTGAGCATGCACACATTTCAGTCCCAAAACATACATATTGGATTAATTGGTAATTCTAATTAGACTTTAGGAGTGTGTGTGTTTGCATGTTTATCTCGTTTCTCCTGTGTTGGCTCTATGATGAACTGGTGACCTGTCCAGAGTGTAACCCTCTATGCAGCCTTTGACTGTTGGAGGTAGGCACCAGTCCTTCATGGCCTTGAACAGGATTGAGTGAGTACTGAAGATGGATGGATGGATGACTATTTTGCATCAATAGGTCCCCTAGAACTCCCCACAGCATTCACCGAAATATTAAATAAGGTAATATCTTGTGGAGGTGTAGTGTTCAGTTCTTCCAATGGATTTCAAAAGAGTTGCATTTCCTGGAGCACATCGTGGCCGTAGCACCTTAAAACGTTCATGTTTGTTTCTTCTGACCATTGTCATGTGCGACTAAGGTCCCCTTCAGATTGGATGACAACCCCGCTACAATGTAAAAAAAATCAGCCAGAATATGGAAGTTTTTTTCAGGGTTTTGGTGAGGTCACACTAGGTGGAGAGTGAGGTAGCGTGGTGGCAGCATATCCACGACATGGGGCCCGGGTGCACTGACTTGGCTTAGTCGGCAAGAACATGAGTCAGGACTACGCTGTCCTCATGTCCAGGCTTACGATTATGATCATGGCAAGATCATGGAAACATCTTAGAGGAGACATGACACCTGCCGCGGTGGCATAGTGCTAACATGGTGTGACTGAAAGAAACAAGTTGTGAAGCATATAAATTTTTATCTGATTTTGCTATAAAATAATTGCTACCATCTATTACACATGGTGTAATCCTAATCTCATTTACCTCTTGTATCCAAAGCTTTATTACCTGCAGGCCAGAAAGATTGCACATCACTAATCCTGCTTATCTGCAGTGTGGCTGGGTTCAAGTAAGATAGGCTTCAAGTGATTATGTATTCTCCATGGTTATCCTTAGTCATCCATTGCTTTTTGCCACCTCCTTGTCTTTTGTATTATTTTTTTTTCTGTGTACCCCCTGTTGTTTTCCCTTTTCAGTCTGTCCTCATGCTCATTCTTTCAATATTTTTTTTTGTCAGAAAGTTTGTGAACAACAATGGTAATTTTCTCTTTTCTTCCTGTATGACTAAGCCTCATGTTTCCTCTTACCACATCCCATAGAAGCCCTGTGTCTTTTCTTCTTCTTTGGTCATCATGGAAGCTCATTATCCACTTTTCTTGATGAATGTGCTGTTCTTTTGTTCTCTTGCAAAACAGACAGCGTTTACTAAAAATGCAAAACGCACTTTTCCGTAACCGTTGAACTCTTCAATTTATTGTGTAATGTCCTTATTTGTGCTTCACTGTGACCTCAGCTCACTTTATTACAAGAGTGGAAGTTCAGTGCAACAAAAGATTTCATTCACGCACAGACAAAACTAAACTACAGTGCCAAATCAATTTATTCATAATTTGAAAGTTGTTTTTCTTTCAGCTGCTTCTGCAGGCATCGCCACAGTGAGCAAACTTGCACAAAGGATTTGACGATTTTTTTTTTTAATGCTGGACACCTGAAGCACCTTGGGCTCGAACCTGCAGCCTCAGGATCACGAGGCCACGGCACTGACCACTGAGCTCATAATTCAAAGTAACCATAATATTCCTCCTTCTTTGCTGGTTTGTTTTTTGTAAAGTAATATTAAGAGAAGCTGTTAGCTGGGTTATCAGCCTCCATAGTGAGCCTGTACTAGCAGGCCGAATATATTTCACCTGCTCGCATGCTAACTCTTGCGAATGTTAGTTTCAAACCTGTATTAACTTGAAAGAGATGGTTGTTGCTCCCCTGATAGACAACCTGTGACTGACTGGGTTATCCCCCAGTTAAAATATACAATCGACCAACGACATAGAAACAGTTTGCTGAAAATCTGTAGTATTTAGTGGTGTCAGGTGTGGTGGAGAAGGAGGCGAACCCAAAGCGCAGACTCATCTCCAGAAGAGAAACTAATTTATTCACAATAAAAGAACAAAACAAAAGGCTGACGAGGCAGCAAAACTAAACATACCAAATTCCAAACACGAGCAAAACATGAGGCAAGACAGGAAACAAACCAAAAAGCGCATGAAGTGACAATGAACCAGCAGTGAGTGGAGGAAATGACCAGGTTTTAAAGGCAGAGGGGTAATTAGGTGAAGTGGGCACAGGTGAGATGATTACAAAACTAGGAGCAGATAGACTGAAGAGAAGTGAATGATGACAGAGGCACAGAGGCAAGACAAAACATGACGACAGCAAAAGAAACAATAAACCGAAGACATAAACACAAAGAAAGCCCAAATCATGACAAGTGGTTTAGATTCTGGGACTTTTTAAAACTATGGTATAGTGTTAAATTGAGTAATCTGCCCATGCCTACCATGTCTAAATAAAGCCTCCAGCATGCTGTAAATAACTGGTAAAGTTCAATTTATTGAGGATATGTACATATAATGTTATTTTTAGTTAATAAGTAATTGTAGTCTGTTTAGGTCAATAGATTGGCTACATTCCCACATTGGATGATTATTCATTCATTCATTCGTGGCAGGTGTTTGTAGTTGTCGTTTTTTTTTTCTTTTTAAAACTTGAGTTGAGAAATGACGATCCAAAAACAACATTACCACCTGCTTCAATTTGAATGGTAATATATTCCAAAACAGTCGCATCAAATCAACAGCTCTGTGGATGTCAGAATAACAGTCCAGTTGTTTTGAAAAGGGGCTGCCTGAGGTGCTTATGTGCCTCATCTGTGTTTTAGACAGCACTCAGCACGCCTGCAATTTGCAGGGGCAGAACCAGACAAGCAGAGCTGAACAACAGACAACGACGCAGCAGCAACGATAAAATGGTCTGGATTTAGTTTTATGTGGTAACATCTAAATGGCGACTTTGTGGCATTAGCACGATAGTTTGAAAATCAATAGCTGGCGTCACAAAGGACACGTTTATCTGCGGCATCTGCATTTTAAAACTACAAACGTATATGCTCTAATAGACAGGATGAGCTGAATTTATTTTCTTGTCTTACAATTGCAGTAATTCTTCAAGAAACTGGAACACCAACTTTAAACTAAACGTTAAGTTTCAAAGCATCATCAGCAGTTTTAGTCATAATGATGTAGTCATAAAAATTTAAAGGTTTTATACTCTTTACATGCACTTAGTATGGTAGGAAGCACATCCTTTTAAGAAAGATTAATGCAGCATTTTTTTCTTTCTTTCAGCACAACATATTAGTAGAAATCATTGTGAATGAGTTTCTATGGCAACATGAACATGCAGTATTGTGTATTTGTGTAGTGGCTGGAGGGCTAACTGTTAGTGTGTGTCACTCACATGTTTGATTAGAGTTCTCTGCTGCATTCTTGGTTCAATAATTATGTCTCTTTCAGATTGAATTTGCTCTGCTGGATGATAAATGGCCTCCATCTCAAATATCAACTATTTGGAAGCTAAATATGAGTTCAGAATGAGTTTGAAATGACATTATATGCATGTCACAATGACATGCATATGGTGCTCTGCAAGGAATATGGTCAGCCTGTTCTGTCTTGTTAGGTTTTTCCATCACTGTCTGACTTCCCGCATGGAATCATGACTTGCAGAACTGTTGCTCTGACCACTGTCTAATGCAGGTGGAGCAGTGAATATTCTTATATCCTTTTTTTTTCCTCACTTTGCTTGTCCAGAGATTAGGGTTGTACAGTTTGCCTTAAATGGGGGAGAATTTCTTTTGTTACATGTAGATCAAAACTAAGTTGTTCTCCAGTGAGATGCTACCTCGACTCTCAGGTGTTGCTACTCAGAGCACTTGCAAGAAATTTGATTGTGCTGTTGACAGCTACAATGCTGTGAAAAAGTATACGCCCCCTTACAGATTTCTTTTGTTTTTGCTTTTTCTCCCCACCCTTACACATTTTGGATCATTAAATAAATGTTAATATCAGACAAAAATAACCAGAATTAATAGAAAATGCAGTTTTTTAAATAATATTTTGTTTATTAACCTGGTCCTATGTAGAAAAGTAATTGCCCCCTAAACCTAATAACTGGTTTTCCCAGCCTTGACGGCAACAAATGCATTCAAGTGTTTGAGATAACTGGCAATGAGTCTTTCACCTGGCTGTGGGGTAAATTTGGTGATGTGCTTTGAATCACTGTCCTCCTGCAGAGCCCAGTTGGGCTTTAGCCACAAACCAATGGCTGGACATTTTCCAGTATTTTTTTTTTTTGTAGAGAGCAGAATTCATTGGTTCCATCCATTAGTTGTCCAGGTCCCGAAGCAGTAAAGCAGCAGAATATTTTCACAAATGTCTTGGGGATCATCAAGATGTTTTTTTTGCCAAATGTGTTTTGTTTTTTAATGTTTGTTTGTTTTTTTTTTGTCAGCAGTGGTTTTGGTCTTGGAACGATCCTATGGAGGCCATTTTGGCCCTTTGTCTATTTCTTTGTGTTAAATCACAAACTCTGACCTTAACTCAGGTGAATGAGGCCTGCAGAGATTTAGATGTTGGTCCCAGAATTAGTCTTTCATGCGGTCCTGGAGTAATTTTTATTGGCCAGACATCCCTGGGAAGGTTCACCGCAGTTCCATGTTTTCTTAATTTGTGAATTATGTCTCTATTTAAGCGACTTCTTGATTCTACAGTTCTGGCAGTAATCAGGTCTGGGTGTGGCTGGTGAAACTGAACTCAGCTTTCTTAAACAATCACAGGGATTTTACAAATGGGGGCAAATACTTTTTCACAGAGGCCAGGTTGGTTTGGATAGCCTTTTTCACTTAATGAAGGAAATCGTCAATGCCAAAGCACCACCAGACACACAATATGAAAAAGGTTTAACAGTGTGTGTGTCAGTGACATGTGAGTAATTCTGCTGAAAAAAAATGTCAACCATCAGCCAGTATCATTTTCATGAAGACATGCATTTGATCTGAAACAAATGGTTGGTAGGTTTAGGTGGTATGTGGGAAATAACATCCTCATGAATGAAGGGACCCAACATTTCCCAGCAGGACACTACCCAAAATCTCCACATTGTGTAAAAAAAGTAAAAGTGATTCTTTGCTCCATGTACCAGTTCTGATTGATGCGTGCTCATTGTTGGAGCTTTCTTTAGTGGACACAGGTCAACATGGGCTCCATGACCGGTCTATAGTTATTGCAGCACATACACTAGAAAACTAGAACGTACTGTGCGTCCTGATGCTTTTCTATGACCTCCGATAGATATCCGCCAGAAAAAGTGAAAAAAATGCAAGACTGCCCTTTGTGACACGGACTGCACAGCCGGGCGTTTTGAGTTTCTGACTCTGAACGGCTCATACCCACTTTTCTTTCCAGTTCTTTTTACAGCTCTGCCTAAAGCAAAACATTTCTGGTGGAAAAAGAGAAAAACTCTAATGCGCACCAGGTAAAATTACATATGCTGTAATGAGTAGTGCGACTACACACACTCACAGGCACACACAAAAATGGGCAAACGTTGGTTATATAAAGCTTCCATGTTGCGCTCTCTCTGTTTGGGCTCTTATTATGTATGAAAGGGGAAGTGCAACTGGGGTCAGTGTGAATTTGAGCATGGCTGCATTTTGCAGACGTTAAACATATGAAAAGGGGGGGAAAAATTGCAAACTGTTCAGGTAAACCTCACGCAGCCCAGCTCAAGTGTTCTCATCTGAGAAGTGAAACACATGTCTGAAAAAGGGTCTATGATGCAGTGATGAGCACCAAAATCTCAATGAATAATTGAACAAAAAAGGAAGTAGACTCAACGGGAAAAATGCATGGAGGGTCCACGTGAGATACAGAGCAGAAGACGCGGTTTTGAGGCACTCGTTTGATCGTACCCTCAACTGTACATAAAAAAAGCTTAATATACGACTACTACTGTAAAATCTGACCCCCTATAAATAGATGAAAACAATGTGCTAAATTAATTATCATGCAATATGTTGTGCATGAATTTTACTTTAGATTTATGTGTCTGACTTTCAGCCTGCGATATTGTTTCTATGTCACGTTTATATTTCACCAATGACATTTATTTTTAGGCTCTGACGTACAAGAGTTGCATATAAAAAGACATACTGTAAGTCTTACAAGGCAAACAAGACGAACTTGATGGCTGATGATTATTGGTGACTGCGTCAGCGGAGGACTGTGCATTCAAGTGTCGGAGTTTGTCTGCTGCTTCTGCTGGTGTGTGTGTGTGAGAAAGAGAGTGTAATTTTCTATAAAGAACCAGCTGTAGCTGTAGACCTCTGAAGTGGGAAAATTTTCCACAGTCGGGCTTTGAGAAGTGCTCCTTCAAGAAATTCAAGTTATTTAGTATGTCCTCAAAAGTACCCTTCAGTAAAGTAATTACGTGTTTACTTTGTAGCACTATTATCACAACAATCTTTTATTGTTAAATTCTCAATATTACCAGTAATAAGGCTGGTAATCTTTTCATTTGTCCACTTTATATCACATGAAGGATTGGGACAACACCTGCAGAGTGGCGGACCAGGTTGTCGGTCCCATTGTTTCAAAAGGTGGACCAAAGAGTGTGCTCTAGTTATCAAGTAACCTAGGTTCTCAGCCTTCCTGAGGAAGTTTACTCCAAGGTGATGGAAGGGAAGCTTTGACCTATTGTCGAACCTTCAATTCAGAAGCAGCAGTCTGGGTCGTGGAACGATGAACCAGATCTTCACCCATGCTACGGTATTAGGGTCATGAGAGTTTGATTTTGTGGCCGTGTTTCCTGAAGCATTCTGTAAGAGGTGCAAAGGGAGCATGGGGTACCACAGTGGCTTCTGAAGGAGTGAGAGTCAGCTCCTCTCGGTCTGAGGCCAGAGAAAGGTGGAATGCCTCCTACGGGTCGATGGCAAGTGTTTGCCTGAAGCAGAGGAGTTCAAGGTAGTTCTGTTCTGATGGTATCCGAAGCTGCAGGACGACGAGCAAATTGAAAATCATGACAAAAACTGAAGAATGATGGCCGGATAGCAATGTGAATGTGCGCAAATTTTAATAGACATTCTTGCTAGTTTGGTATCTGAATTGGATGTAAAAACAAGAGATGATTACTCTGTAATCTCAACATATGGTGAAATTTGAAGCTTGCCCTGCCGTCTGTGCTTTATTGCAGCTCTGCAGGCTGACAGTCACAGACTATACACACGTGTTTACTCAGCGAGCCAGTCAATAGGTTCTGTTTGCTCTTCTTAGTTTTGGCATGGTGTTTTTTTAGGCACGCGCAGATGCATTGTACAGTCATTACTGGGTAATAATCGGCTTGTTGACTGCATTTGGCGTTTCAGCAATAGTGATCGCAGAAACTGATATTTTTCTGATGGGTCCTTTTGTGACACAAACAACTTTTATTTGGGTAGGTAGCCATCATTAGTTACTGTATTGACAATGGTTTAACGAGCTAAAACACTTGATATGTTAAAGTTTATAGTAAAGGCTTTTTGTTCAAGTAGTTTTCACATGGTATATTCCATTGCGTCTTTTTTGTAGTAACCATAATATTACCTCCCATCTAACCCTCACAAGCTGAGTTCATTCTTAGCTGAACAGGCCGTTCGATTCATACATTATTAACTAGGCCGTCTGTGGCGATGAAGCTGGTGGAGCAACTGCATATTAATCAGCATATTAAGCAACATCTGATCTTCTCCCTACATATGGAGATGGTCACAGTCATCAGTCATCTGAGTCTGAACTGCCCAGTGACCTACATTTAAGGGAACAGAGTACTCATAAGGTGTCCATATCCGCTGTTTCAGAGGCAAATTGTCTCATGCGGCTAAAGCTGTCAGAGGTTGGGGAAATCACACATCCTGATAACAAAGGTGGCGAAAGGAAGCAGGAAGTAAACATACTGTCACACCAACTTGCTCCCATTGAAACTTCTTTTGTAATCGAAGACTTTATAGAAAATCTAATTTCCGAATTTCATTTAGGCAACAGAAAACAAACTTAGAGAAAAAATATTTTTTGTAAATAGATGGTGTTAAATTAAGTTTTCCTAACTTTTATTTTATTTTAGGTAAATCTTTGGGTGTTGTTTAGTAGAAAAAAGGCAATGTTGAACCAGCTTATTGGAGCATGCAAAAACCCAATGAGTTCTGACAGTGAACAGATTGATGAGGGGCCAAAATTTAATTCCTGTGGAGGTGGAACCAAAAAGCTCATTGTTTTGTTTTTATTCAGTGGCCACCATAACATGATTGTGCACCGGGTGATAGGTTTACACTAGGGAAAGTCTTGACTGAATGTCTTTATCTCACAATTATAAACATTATTTAACCCAGCTGTGCCCAATCCTGGTCCTTGAGGGCCACTATCCTGGATGTTTTAGCTGCTCCTCCAAAGCTGATTCTGTGGTTGAAGTACCTTTTCAACGTCTCAAGTTCTGCAGAAGCGTGTTAATCACCCAGTTATTTGAATCAGGTGTTTTGAAGCAGAGAAAAATCTAAAACATGCAGGATAGAGGTGCCCAGGAGGCTTCCTAGTCAGGTGCCTGAACCACCTGAGCTCACTTTCTCTTTAGATGTGGTGGAACAGAGGTTTCCCCTGGATACTGGCACTTCCTATTGTATCTCTAAAGCTGAGCCGCTTGTTCTTTCAACCATAATCCATACCTCATAATCAGGTGAGAATTAAAACATAATTGGACAAGAAAATTGAGAACTTTGCCTTTTGGCTTAGCTCTTTCTTGACCACAATGAACCAGAGCAATGTTACTGCGAACAAAACTCCAGTCCATCGACCAAAGACTCATCCCCAACCCAGAGAGAGCATTCCACCTTTTTCTTTCACAACAGCAAGTCTGTAATCTTTCACATTATGCTTAAGGTTTGTCTTGATTTACAGAAACAAATCTAAATTTTATATTTATTTATGTAGATAGAAATGTTTGCTGTTCTCCAAAGCAAGAATAGGTGCGCTGTCTTTGCATAATTCCATTTTCAAACTAGTGTCCATCCATTCAGTTTTTTTTATTCCGTTCAGGGTGGTGGGAAGCCAGTGCCTATCTCCAACACTCAGTGGGTGAGAGAGGGCGTGCACCCCGGACCGGTTGTTAGTCAGTCATAGGACCAAATAGAGATGAACAACTAAGAACACAGGGCCACTGCAGAATTTCCAGTAATGTAATTTAATGATGTGAGTTTTTGTACTGTGGGAGGAAACTAGAGTACATGGAGAAAACCCACACACGCAAGGGCAGAACATGCAAACACCACTTAAGCCCAGCTGAGTGTTGAACCTGTCTTTTTTGATTAAAAAAATCTAAATATTGTTTTGTCTGCCAAACAAGTACATAAACAAGTGTTGGCTAAGTTATACCTAAAGATTGTGTCCACTTTGTTCTAAAGTTGTGCCTTTTGCTCAGAAACGATTGAACACATCTCGAACTCAAAATACTTCTGCCTCTACAGATAATAGAAACTCTGACTGCTCTGATCATCAGTAAGGTTATTTATTGTAAATATATTTGTTTGTTTTAGTCAGGTATTTCCAGATATGTATTTTGGACTTCTTTGAAGAAGTGAATATTTGATTCTGTTCATGTTTTTATTGACTGGACTCAATTACCCTGATGGAAGCGGTTATGTGACCTCAGGTAGACCCACGCCGTGTAGGCTAAAGTTTGTGTGTGTTTGTCAGTGAGTCAGACCAGTGGGAAGTGGAAAACATTTTCGGACTGCTGTTTTTTCCAGATTAAGTATCAGCAAGAAGCACATTTCTCATTTAACATATCAGTATTCCTGGAGCTCAGATATGCAGTTTGACTTGAGTGAATGATTTTTTTGGTCAGCCTCAAAATTAAGACTGAAAAACAGGCAAATGGATTTTAGAGGATTTACTTTAGCTTCTTTTTATTTGGAGCCACAGTAACTCGGTGGTCAGTACCGCGGTCTTGTGACCCTGAGGCTGCAGGTTGGAACCCAGTTTGTGTCAGGAAGGGCACCCGGCATGAAACAATTGCTAAATCTTTCATGTAGGTTCCCTTGCTGTGTTGACCTCCGCAGAAGGAAGACATACCATTTACCATGAATTATCAAGGATTTACTTTATCTCCTTCAACTCAACAAGTGCGTTTCAAATTATAAATCTGGTTTTAATGCTTGCTGTAACTTGTTAGTTGGAGCAGCTTAACTCAATTATTTATTTGTTCACTCATCAGACCACTGCTTTTTGTCCCAAACTGCAAGATGCTAGAACCCACACTGCCTTTCATAAGCTCATCAGAGTGTGGGTACAAATTATGTACACTCAATTAAATTAGAAAGGCTGTGTAAATGGGTGTGTGTGTGTGTGTGTGTGTTAAAGTGTGTTTGTAGCTTGTGCTGTTGAGGCTTAATTCCTGGTTCGGTTTTCGCCTGGCTGAACGCTCAACGTTTCTCTCTTTCAGTGGACAAGCTGTTGTGGCAGCAAAAAATCAATTTCCAGGCACTGTTAGATGAAATCACTCAAACAGGTTTATTTATATGTTGCACACAAAATACAGAGAGCATTAAAGACAATTAAGAATTAACATCAGAGTCCCAGGTCCGAATGAAGAAGCTCCGAATCCAAGCTCTGGCCCCCCAAGTAAACACAGGAGCTTTTATTAAAGATATTGAAATACTGGACCAGGAGGAGGAGTTAGGGGAAAACAAGTCAGTCTGGTTCTCATGAGGAGAAAATTCAACATCATTCCTATAAACAAGTTCATTCTGTGAGAAACCATGGGACTTGGAATAGAAGTCATAACATAATCAGGACTTATAAACACCAGGTGTTACCCTATAGTAAATTCTTCCATTACAAAGCACATGCAGCTCAGCTACTACCAAACCAAATTTTAGCTCAGTATCTGTAAAATTGAAAAGGTAGCTCAGCTGTGGAAGCCATCTTAAATGGGGTTTACTCTTATAGTTAATTAGTTGTGATTTTCATCCAACTCTCTGAGTGTTATATTAAAATCTGCACGCTGATTCATGAGATAGCTTGCTAGCACGACAAACAAACACACAGACACGGCAGAAACATTCCTGACCCTTTGCCTTTGGCAGCAAGCTGTAACTAGTTTTTAAGGAGCATCCCGTGTGAGGACGTTAGCTGTTACCCATCATTTGGTTAATTAACTCAGGGGCCACAAGGACTCAAACCTGCATCAAATTTCTGGTTTGACTTCATCTGCTTTCTTTTTCTTGTCTTTTCAAAAAGCAATTGACCAAGCAGCACATTATTACCACTTATTAGTCTGGAGTGCAAACTGCAGCCATGGCTACTTAGTCGGTCAGTAGGTTTACATTCTTTGATCACGGTTGATAACCACTGAGGTTGTGGACATCAAAATTTGGACACATTTAACTGTTCAATCATTACAAGTCATTCAAGTTTGCTCAAATGCATACAGTTTCTTTTTTCTGCCTCCAACAGCACTAATTTGAAAGACAGGTCTTAGTTTTCACATTCCGCCTACTGACAGGTACCGTTATTACTTTTCAGTTCTTGTCAATGCTTGAAATGTTATGATTAATCACTGTACAGGCTCAAGCTGGAGTAAAAAAAAAAAATTATTGTCCATGCAGCTGAGTGTTTTTAGTATATTTGAGTAGTTATTAGGCAGTGGTGGTAGCAGAAGTACAATGCAGTGAAGGAGCTTTGGTTTATTCATTTAGTACGTGTTAAAAGAGCTCTCGGGTCTCAAGCATTGCGAGTGAGGCACTCGCATTTCAACGATTTCACGCCCTCACACACCACACGATGTTTCCTTGCACTGAGAGGTGATTAAGCTCAACGCTCAGAATTAATCAGCTGAATAGAATGAATGGATGAAGTAAGTCAAGACTTGAGTTAGCAACCTATCAGCCAATCAGAAAATAGTATTTCCTTTTACCGGGTGAAGTCTGAGCCCAGCAATATACATACAGACCTATTCTATTCATGTAATTGTCTAAAATGCCATGATCATATAATGTGTTTGTCACATACATGCAGTTTAGGTTATGGTTTATCTTAGAGATTATGTGTGGAACAGGGAAGGTAATTGTGCTCAGTGTGTTTGCGTCACTATGTTGAAGATGCTTAAAGGTTTTTTTCTTAAGTTAATCAGCTGCAGGTCAGGCAGCAGGAGCTGTAAAAGAAGTTTCTGCTGATGCTTCAGAGGCACCGTTCTGATTGGTGAAGAGTAGAGATTTTTATCCTGCAGCTCTGGTTAAATTGTTGTGAAATATTTTAGTTTTTATGTTACTGCCTCTTTACAAGTTATTGTCTTTGTAAGGTAAAAAGGTTGTTATAGATTCACGAGTAAGGCCAAAGATTTTACAAGTCTGTGCATACTAGACAGTAATCAGAAACAAAAATGAAACAAACAAAAAAAGAACAGTTATTTTTACTTTTTTTTTGTTGTTGTTGTGGAGAAATAATAGCAGCTGGAGCAAGCCTTGATAGCTGTTTAACATATTTCATATGGCGAAACAGCTTGTTGGGGGGGAAAAAACGTGTCTATATTCACAGACCACTTGCAGAGACTTGGTCTTGTGATCCTGAGGCTACAGGTTCGAGCACAGGAGGCTTCGGGAAGGGCAGCCGGCATAAAACACTTGCCAAATTTTCTGTGTGAGTTAACTCGCTGAGGTGACCCTGGACATCTGCCTCCATGAAGGGGTCACAATAAGAAACCTAGTTTTGGGATGATGATGATCATAACTAGAATCAGCCTCCTGTCAATAACAGAAGTGGCATTTCAGAATCGATCTCAAAGAACTTCAAATAAAAAGAAGTGTGTTTTTATTTTTTTGTCATGAAAATGCCCCATTTGTTTACATGGAAGGGCAGGACTTATTGTAGAAATTGTACTGCAGCTAACCCAGTAGGGGGCCTTTCAGGTACTACCATACCAAATTTTAGCTCAATATCTCGGCAACTGAACGCTGACAGCCATTTTTCTTTTTTTTTTTTAGTTGGCTAACCGTTGGCTCTTGAATCAAATCGACTTCAAAAGTTACCTTTCTAAGAGTACTACAACCTCAAACTTTAGCTGAGTATCTGTATCTGACTGAGTTAAAAGCAGTTTTGTGTTGGCTAAATTCAGTGGCAAAGCTTTAGTTAATAACCTTAGTTAATGACAAAGTTTTAAGCAAAGATCTCAGAATGAATAGCACTCAGAGTATGTGTTGGGAATGACTCATGATAACTACCACATCAACACACACAGACGCAGGCAAAAACATTATCACCCTTTCACATTCGACAGCAGGTAATAACAGTGAAAATAATGGCAAACTATGAGTTGGTAAATTGAATTTTTTGCCAAATTCTGAATAAATTCAAGATAATTTTTATTTAGGTATTTCTTTTTGTACTTCAAGCACTTGATCCAGAGATGTTCTTGTTCTCTTCTCCTTATTACCCGTATTACTTGGCTGTGCTTGTGTGCAGATTGTTCTCCTTTAAACGAAGCTGTACATTAATACAGTCGATAAACCATCAGGTGCTGATTAGGAATCAGAGTCCAATGTTGGATCCCTGGAGGGTTTGAAAATGAACACAACTTAAAAGAGTCTTGGTCACTCTTTAATATTACATAAGTTTTACTTTGGGTTCACTTGTCACTCTTTTTTTCCCTTTTAAACAAGTGTGTAATTAGTTAATGATGACTTAGCTATAGTTTCCTATTTGTGCTGCTCAGATGTTCTTTCATCTAACAGATGTTTGATGACCACGTTCTCAAATTTCTTCCCACTGTGCTGGCTTTAGGACTGGCGCCTGCATCTAAGATATAAATGGGCTGATGGAGATGCAGGAGGAGCTTGTTAAGACTTTATTGAATTTATCCTGAAGAGCTGCTTGTTCTGCCAATATGGCGCCACTCCCTGCCTCATCTGCGCCTTCTGTCATTTGGCTTGATTGGTTTGACGGCATCATCAGTGGTCTGTCTGCAGAACACCTGAGTATTTTTAGCGCACTCCATCATCCTGGGGATGGCTGTAAATGATTTCAAAGATGATGTGCGAGGTTGTCGTCCCATCCCTGGCTCGGAATACAGCGTAAGGGCAAAAATGGCCTTCCATTATAAGGGGTGGAGGGTGCTAGCTGTAGTTCCCAGAGTGCAAAATAATGTGCTGTCAGGTTGGAGGATAATTCCCATAGAATTCTTCTTACATACATCTGATAGGTGTTGAGACGGGATGAGAAGAAAAATGTGTGATTTCTCTGCTCCAGTTTCAGTTTTCTTCAGATCTCCAGCTCTGTTGTGTTACAGCCTGCCTCAAATATCATCCCTATGTAGCCATAAATAGATCTGGAGCAAACCAATCAGTTTACAACTTTAAAAAAAAACCTGATTCGCCTGGGATCTCAACTCTGCACGGGCGACCACAACTTTCAAAGCTGTTAGGCAGTGAGAAAAAAAGGTCTATGATCAGTTTCCAACTTTAAAAAAAAAAAATAATAATAATAATGTGCATATTCAGTTACAAAAGTGAAAAGGTTGTTTTATGACTCCATAGTGGGGTTAATTACTCTTCTTGGCTTCTCTCCACTGGCTTCCTATCTGTTTCCAGATTGATTTTAAGGTTTTACTGCTTGCGTTTGAAGGTTTAAATCAGTGGTGTTCAACGCTGGTCCTGGAGGGCCACTATCCTGCATGTTTGAGGTGTTTCTCTGTTTTGACACACCTGATGTGAATGACTGACAGATTAACAGGCTTCTGCTGAACTCACAGACCTGAAACGAGACAGAACACTTGAACTCTTACGTTTGCAGCTACACCTATAGCAGCCCAAGGCAACGCTTACGGTAAGATTTATCAAAAAGGAAAGCTTTAAGGCAAGTCTTAGAAGTAGGTAAGGGTGTCAGCCTCAGACAAAATTTGGAAGCTGGTTTTACAGGAGAGGAGTCTGATAACAGAATGCTCTGCCTCCTATTCTACTTTTAGAAACTCTATGGACACACACAAAATAAACGTTTAAATTAAGATTTTTATCCACTTGCTGCACTTGATGACTAGCTGTATACCCCAAGAGCTCGAATGCTCCAACATATGCTTTCAGCTATGCATACTAACCTCTCCATACACAGTTGTCATTAGCAGAACAGTTGAGTTTCTCCAACATGAACGTTGAAGCGATCGAGACTTACAGTTCGAAGACAGAAGAGTCTGCAGATGGAAGCTCTTCAGACTGGTACCAGCTTCTTTGTCTGGATCTCAACACATACCACGAGTTTAATGAACAGGAATAACAATGCCCCAAGTTTTAAAATGCCACGCAGTGACATTAAAGCACTTTGCGTCATCATTTCTGCTTTCCCCCTAACCTGCTATCTGCAAGGCTAATCGTTAATTACTCCCTCCGTTGTAGCTGCCTTTGTTCTGGGTTTCTGTGCACCGCTGTGTGTCAGAACCCCACGGAGCGGACTCTGATGTAATCAACATGTGCATGTAAGTCTGGGGCTGAGAGGGTTGTCAGCCACTGAGCCTTAATTACACATCAGCCTCCTCTTAACATGCAGGAAGAGATGGAAGGTGAGAGTAAGTAAGCTCTGATTTAAAAAAAAAAAATAAAAGAAAGAAAAGAAAACAGAACCTGGGTTGAAGAGAAACATAAAGGATCCTAAAGCTGTAATTTATTCAACAGATGCCTTGAAGATCTAAAGATAGCTATAGATTGTTTTTGTTTTTTTTAGTTTATTTGATAAAGCTTCCTGAACAACCTCTGGCTGCGTTTGAGCAGCTACTTTTTGAGTAGGTGCACTTGAGACGCACTTCATACCTGATTCAATAAATTCTTTTCTTTCCCCCATGAAAAGTTTGTTTCCGCTCACCTTTATTCCTCCTTTCATTCTAATACAATTTTTTTTTTTTTTTTCTGCCTGACTCTGAACATAGAGAAGCCGTTGTCACGGCACCATTTGTGTCCTTCTTCTATGCTCCGTTTAACTGTCATGTACGCACTTCCCCGCAGCCTACAGTCAGAAAGTAGTTTGACATCTGTCTCACTTCATAAAGAACTGTTCACCATATAAATAGACAGGTCAGATGGCCTTTTTTTTTGTTGCATAACGGATAAAATTTGCATTCTGTGAATTTGCAGCTTTCATTCATTTCATTTCATTTCAGCGTCTCCTGCACAGTGTTAGGGCTGCTGGAGTATGGGAAAATATAATCACAATTAATTGGTTAATATCAAAATTACTCTTTGAGAAACATTGATTTAACTGAAATTAAAAACAGTAAATTGCCTTGAATGTGAAATTTTCTTTCATATCTTCCTGTTGAAGTTTTATAAGAACCAACCAAGTATTTATTTAAATGTAAATGAATAAAATGTTTAACCAGTAAAAAATTCATAATTACAATGTTAAAATGAAATTTTCAATTTATTTTTCTAATTGCCATGTTTTATGATGTAACATTTTTCACCTAAAAAATATTTAAAAAAAAACAATAATAATCAATAATTAAATGGGGAAATATCTGATCTTATAAATGGTGACAAAATTCACAAACATCAAACAGTTTTTTTAGCTGAATGTAAAGAAGCAGAATACTAGCTACAATCTAAAGAGAGTAAAACACTGGCTGAAAGCTAAAAGTAGCAAAATTGTAGGAAAAAGCTAAATGTAATGTAAGAGAACTAAATTAAAGGAAACTCATTGAAGCAGAGTTGAAAAATTGAAGAGATCTCCATGTATTTCTATGGGGGAAATATTTGTAACCAAAATTAAATATTTTGAAAAGTGTAAAAGTTACAAAAACACAAATTCATAGGGCACATCTCCTGAATGAGTTGAACATTTTGATAAATGATTACCTACGATAACACAAAGTATGCAGAAGTAGTTTGTAAGTAGGTTGGGGAAATCTGCAAGCCCAACAGATATGTACTTTGTGTGGCAAACTAAAGAGAATTTCAAAATCAGTCTTTTTCTATTGCTAATAAGGAATTAAAAAATTAGCAACAAGCGCTACTCAGAGGACTGCACAGCCAGGATTTGAACCTCAGACCACCCAGTCTATACCACCATGAAGCCCAACACTACCTACACAAAACACTATTTATTTGAGTATAAATGTCAAAGCAGGCTGAATGAAAGCAGTTAAAAGAGTTTAGCAGCAGGAGTAATAATGTGCAGGAGTTATGAATGGCTTTGTGAATGGCAAGCTCAACTAAGAAAGATAACGGAAATGAATCACTGAATCAAATGCTCCAAGTTATTGTGGAAAAAGGATTTTGAAGAAGTGAAAACTTCACAAAAAGACCAAGGTTACAATTGAGTAGTGGGCACTTTGAGTCAAAGTGAAACATTTTGTTGTGACATTTTTTTCTTGTTAATGGCAACTGAGCAGTGACTTCTTGCTACTTGTAGTGTTTTAGCATTATTTTAGCTTTGAAAGCCTGACCCCTCTCATCCTTTTTTGTGTGTGCTTGCTTAGGGTTGGTTAGAGGTGTGATGAAGTAAAAGTTAGCCTTGTGCCTTCAATTAAATTAGCTAAGGAAGTGAAGGTTTACCATTGGGGGGGGGCGAGACCAGAGCAAATACCAGTGTGGATATTGAATTTAAATGCTTTAGCGGAGGAAAACAACAAATAAATGGCTTCAGGTCAGTTTGGACTTATGCCAAGTTACCACAGTTTTCTTAGTACTCAAATGGCAGCTGCCCCAACCTTGATGGTTTAATCTGTCAGAGTACCTTTCAAGATGAAACTAAGCCTACTTGCACTGTTGCTATTATTGTCATCATTATTATTATTATCATTATCAGCACTGTTAGGTCTGGGCTTTGGGGCTGTAGTCACAGTTGTTTTTTAAATAACCCCGGTTCTGAAGACGGAAGAAATTTTAAAATTCAGTTCTATTATAATCAGTTATGAAGCTACTAGAATAATGTGACAATTTATTATGTTTACCTAAACACAAAAGCAGGCATTGGCATTTGCTTTAAGAAACCTGAACTATCAAGAGTGTGCCTGGCACATGTATTTTACTCACCCTGTTCAAGGAAATACGAGTACACAATCAGCAAGTAATTGTTGTCACATCGTGTTGGGTGGACATCTCCAACAATCTATTTTCTGTCCCCCTGCAATCCGGCTCAGCGTTGTGTTGGGCTAGTACCTAATCTCTAGAAGACGACCAGTAAAAGGTGCAGTACACTAGGTTGTTGCAGGTATTGGAAGTTTTTTTTTTTTCTGACCCTTTTTTTTGAGGACAAATTTATAAAAATAAACATCACCGTGGACCATATCCATTCATTTTCTAAACCTGCTCGTTCCAGAGAGTTGCAGGCATCTGGCGCCTGCAATGATAAGTACATCTGTTATGCTACTGCTGCGTACAAAATGGTAATTACTTTGTATGAAATGGCAACTGCCAAGTAAGAGGTACAATTTAACCAGTACCCCCTCAAAAGGACTACTGCTGTTCTGTTTTCATGTGTAAACTTTCATTTCTTTGCAAACATACACTCTTTATAAATGACTTCCAAGTCAATGTTGTGTTTTCAGCTAACTATTCAGTGTCAAAACCTTAATCATTTATTAAGTCACCAAATTAAAAAAAAAAACGTTTGTCAGTGATTTAGTTTCTGAACACCGTTGTCTGACAGTGTGCTTTTTGTCTCGGTGCCATGTTTCAGGTGGCGAGATGGGAGCATCACACCCGGGGACTCTCCCGGCTCTTTGGTAGCCCCTACCTGGCCTGTTACAGTCTGGGCTTCGTCATCATCCTGCTCAATGTTTTCCGCAGCCACAGGTAAAAGCACACAATTCCTTTTTTTTTTTTTATTTGTATTGCCTGCCGCCATAAAAAGCAGGTAATCATATAGGTTTTTGTCTATTTGTCTGGTAATAAAATATGCCCTGAGTCATTGGATTCACTGGCTGGATTTTTGTTAACAAATTAATCATTGGAGGCACATTTAAAAATAACTTCTTGGAGTCCACCCAATTGCAGCAATGATGCTGCTGTTGTGGTAGTAGCTGAGTGTTATCCCCAAGACTTCAAGCACTAACAGATCCGTCTTTGTTTAAAACTTTGGCATGCAGGGTCGCAGGCGATATGCATTCAAGAAATGCTAGCTTCTTCTTTTTGTCTGTTTTAAAACGGATAAAATCAAATTTTTCGGTCTTACTTAATGTATAAGTACTTTCCCCAAAATATCTGGTCTACAAGTTTGTTTTTTAAAACTACTGTGTAAAATTAATTTGGGAACAGCCTAATATGCATTAAAAGCCAAACCATTAAACACTTATTTGCCACTTTACCACGCCAGATTTTAGCTCAGTATCTGTTAAAATTGAATGTTGCGCTACACATCTCGTGCCAAGGTTTTGTTTTACAGCTAATCACTTTGAATTAAGTTCCCTACATTTTCCACAACTGCATTGTTTTTAATTTTAAAACCACTTACGCTGCGATTGACATAAAGCTTGACAACTACTGGTTTTCACAAGTTTCTCCCTGTTCTTCAAAATAAGACCATTTATCACTCTCCCTGCTTATCTGCTTATTCACTATACTTTTCAGGGCATTATTATTATTCCCATAGAGCAATTGGATTCACAGCTGGCAGCACTGTATAAACAGAAGAATCATAACTGCAAGTTTTACACCTCTTATTTCATCTTATGTTCTTGTCACTGATGTTTTACCAGAAGAGGATAAACTCGTTATCGCCTTAAAGGCCTCAAATCTTTCCACCTGTTATGTGTTTATATTAAAACTCTGTAGATTCCTTGCACACGTATACAACTGATTCCCAAACTAAAATTCAAAATAAAAGCCTTTCATCTCAGTTAAGCGAAAGTTGCTTTTGCTCTGCTTTGCAAACATAAATATTTTGGGTTTTCCACAATTTCTGTAAAACGCAGGACTTTTTTTTTTTTCCTTCTCGTTTTCTTCAGGTGCTCCTCCTCTTCTCGCTCTTCCTTCCATCTGTTTGGCCTTATTTCTTGCTTCCTCTTCATCCGTGCCCACAGTTCTGCATGTGCCAGCGTCACCCCCACGTGTGCCACTGTTTCAGCTCCGATTGGAAGGGCATACTCCCACACCTCCCTCTTTTGGATCAAAATGATGACAAAGCACCCTCAATATAACCACAAATATACAGTACACCACTGCACAACGTTTCTCTTTTGTTTGTTTTTCTTTAAAAGCGTGCGTGAGATGTCTGTTGCTGAGAAACAATTTCTGAAACCAGCTGCTTGTTACAATTTTTGTGCTCATAAAGGGAATTATCAACACTCTGTGGAACACACTGAAGTTAAATATAGAAGAATATAACAAACCACAAAGCAATCCACAATCTCCCAGCGACAGAAAGTGTGAATTAAATGAATAATAGTTTTAATACTGTCTTATTAAAGTCACCCAAGTGAAAACCTTCATATCCTTGAGCAGAAAGGGTTTAGGTCCCCTGTGGTATGTAATATCAAAAACTGGCAAAAGGACAAAGTTTAACATCAGATTAAATCAAACTTATTTATATAGCACATTTAAAACAGTTGGTCAAAGTGCTACACGCAAAAACAACAAATTACAAATAACAATTAAGAAAACAAACACATAGGACAAAATAAAAAACATAAAAACAGCCCATTCCTCAAATCCCATGCTGTATTAAAAGCCAGTGAGGACAAATGTGTTTTAAGAAGAGATTTAAAGACACCAAGAGTTGAAGCCTGTCTAATATGAAGGGGCAGCTGGTTCCACAGTTTAGGAGCTACAACTGAAAAGGCCCGATCACCTCTGTGGACCGGCCTGGACCTCGGGACAACTGAACACAAATGATTTAGATCTGAGGGATCTATAGGGCACTTAAGGCTGTAGGAGATCAGACAGGTGACCAGGAGCTGGCCCATTCAGGGCCTTGAAGACCAACAATAAAACTTGAAAATCAATTCTCAAACGAACAGGGAGCCAGTGAAGGGCAGCGAGCACTGGGGAGATATGTTCACGCTTTTTTGCTCATGTTAAGAGACGAGCTGCAGCGTTCTGAACCAACTGCAGTCGTGAGAGGCCGGCCTGGCTGACACCAACATGCAAAGAATTACAATAATCTAGTTGGGAGCTAATGAAAGCATTAATCACCTGTTCAAAGTCAATGAAACGATAGGAATGGTTTCACTTTAGATAAAAGTCTCAGTTTAAAAAAGGATATTTGTGCTACGAAGCTAATCTGTTTCTCAAAGTAAAAATTTGAATCACCCCAAAATCTTAAACATGAGGTTTTGCAAATTGCCCTAGGCTACCTAGATCTAGAGGAGAAGAAGCACTACAATAGAAGATGTTCATTTACGGGGTTTATTCGTTGGTCGATTCTTGCACAATCTTTTGTACATTCTGTTTCAAACCTTTGAAGCATTTACACACAGCTTTCCCAGTTTGGCCTAATTTTTGTTTAGCAAATAATGAAATGGTGGAATCTGCTGTTTGTTTGGTTTGTTGTTTTTTTGTGCACTTGAGGTTAGCTTTAAATAGAACCTGCTAATTTTTTTTATTATGTCCTGATACATAAAACCTTACAACTGAAAGAGAACAGACTTTCTTTTTTCCCGTGACCGTAGGTTAGCTAAAAGGGCAGGTGTCAGGCCCGGCTGACAATGAAACTTCCAACACGATGAGTCCGAATTGTTTGGACTCATAAAGCTAACAGTAAAACAACAAATGCGTATAGGAAAGGCATGTAGAGAAACGCTTGAAAAAAAACATTCGCAAGCATGTTTTATTTTTAGATGAGGACATGTGGAGGAACAAACATAAATCAACTTGCGCAGCTGGATTCCAATATAGATTTAAAAAGCAAAAGCATGTGTGTGCACAGTTATATGAGCCTGATTAATATTATGTTTTATGTGTGCATGTGCACTTTTATATTTCCCACTCGTATAATAGAGACTGTGGGCATCCTGTCTCTGCAGTCACGCTGCATTCAAATGAATTTAATTAAACTGAACTCTATTGAAATTAATTGGCCTCAAATTCTTCTTGAAATAAAGGTTCCGGCATACTCCATAAGAAGTCACAAAGTCGGTTCGTGGTCACGTGGTTGCGAGACATTTATTTCCACACACCTTTCATCGTCCACGAGACACTTGGATCAGAACTCCCGGGAAGCTCCTCCCTCCTCCTACAGCGTTAAAACAGGTTTCTTCCCACTGGTTTCTCAACTCTCCTGTATTTGTACGAATTTTTACTTCCCTTACTGCAACCAGACGTGTTTATTAAACCGACTGAGACAGTACACGCTGTTTGGCAGTTGCAAATTTGACGGTGCACAATAATGAGCAAATGAAGGGAACGTGTCGCTATGCCGCCCAGCTGAGGCCCACTTCCTCTCAGCCACCACAGCCACGAAGAGCCGCCTGTGTCTCTGTGGTCTTTTTTAGTTGACAGGTTTCTAAGTTTTGCTGGAACAGCTGTAAAGACGGCTGCATTCTCTGACACCCTCCAGCTTCTTCTCAGCGGAGCAGCAAAAGCAAAATGTCTCCATTAAAGCTAACTTGCTTTTCCCCATAAACAACTTCTGACCAATCACACGACTCTTGGCGCAAACCCCTGTGAGAAAAAGGGGCGGACGAAGCTCCTACGAGAACAAAAATGACATATATTTTTCGTCACACAACCACGTGAATGAGAGCTGACTTTGTGACTTCTCATGGAGCATGAAAAGGCCTTAAGTCTGTTTACTTTTCATTGCACACTGACGTCACTTTTCTTATGAACAGGCAATAATTTTAGTTTTAATGTTGTTCTTTTTTATGTTTTTACCGTTTACTGCAGCTCATATTTAATGCTGTTTTAGAAACCATTGATTGTGCATCATTGATCAGTCCAAGTTGTTTAAAATCTGCTATAGAAAAAGTACAGCTTTGACACGACTTTTGAAATAAACTGAACCGAGTAGAGCTGATACATCTCAGACACCTTGGAGAGCTGGAGTTGAAATGCTACCTGTACGTTATTGTATAGCTGAACCGTAATCTTTTCATTTTTCAGAGCAGAGCTCCTTTCTTCATATTTCACACTGCTGTCTAGACAGGTTTTATTCAGCAGCGAGCTTAAGCGCCACAGATGTCAGTCACCCCCTGCCTGCTGCCTACAGTTGTGCTGACATTCTGGAAGAGGAAAAAAGTACAGCATCAGGTCTGCTCGCAGGTTGTTTTTTTTTAAACATAAAAGAAGAAAAATTTTTAATGTAGCACCATACTGATCTTTGTAGAGAAATTGAGACGTATTAAAAAGTGCAAAAGGGCACACACATCCAATACACGTGTCTAACTTTTTAGGATTACTGATGATAGTAACCAGTATTTTACAGATTGAGTCAGTACTATATTCAGTCGTGACTTTTCCTGAGATTTTTATCTGACTCTGAAGATCTCATCCTACCTTGAATTCCTCAAGATTGTTTAGTCCCGGAAATCGTTTGTATGTGTTCCTGAAAGAAAGCACCGTTTAATATTCTTTTCTCCATCGGCAACGGGTAGCTTGTTTAATTTCAATCACCAGTTATGAACAGTTTTCCCTCAGTGTCACACACAGGCGATAATCTCTTAAAAACTGGCAGATTAATTTTCTACTATTATGTGTGCCGCGTAATCATGATTGACGGTTGAAGAAGGCTTAACAAGATGAGCCACATTACTTTATTTGGTGATTAGAATGGGAATTGAATGGCCGTGCTGTTTAAATATTATGTAACGCTCATTGATTCTTGTCTTTGTCCAGTGCTGCTTCAGCAGGGTGGAGACTGGGCATTATGAAGCAGGACTGATTAGTATCACAGTGGCAGTTTGATTAGCTTCTTATGAAATATATAAAAACTATAAATGCAAGTAGGCACTCAGGCTTCGTCTAAAAGAATAATAGGACCAAAGGACGTTAATCACAATTTTAAATGAAGTGGTCTAAAGTAGTGATGGAAGATTTATCTTTTCAATTTTTCAAAATGTTGACATTGCCAGACATTAACATGTGCAGTAAAGAAAGACAAAACAGCAGACAGGTCTGCCCACAGCAGTACAAATGTGAAATAAACCTGCCAAGCAAATGACTGCCAAATCAACCCATCCATCCATCATTTCAGCTTATCCGTGGTCAGATTGTGGAGGCAACCGATCCAGGAGGGAAAACCAGACATCTCTCTCTCCTTAGGGACACTTTCCAACTCCTACAGAGAGGCTATATATTCCCTCCAGCTGGTGTGCCCTGGTGTCTCTTACCAGTGGGATGTGCCTGGAAAACCTCCAGAGAGAAGCACCCAGCTTTCCTAACCCCACCTCAGCTGACGTCTTTCGACGTGGGGGAGCAGCAGCTCTATTCTGAGCTCCCCCTGATAACGGAGCAGCTCACCTTATCTCTAAGGCTGAGCCCAGCCACCCAGTCATTTCAACAGTTTGTATCAAGGATCTCACTCTTTTGGTCAGGATTCATTCCTTGTGACCATAGGTGAGGGTTGGGGCCCCTCGAGACCAGTAAATTGACCATTACTCATGAACAACACTCCTGGATTCTTTAACTCTTCTGCTGGAGGAGTTTGAGTATCTGGTGCAACACAACAAAAAAACAGTATAAGGTGGAGAGAAATCACATTAAAGTAATGAAATAAGTCTGAAAAGACAAGCCCCTTCAGGTTCTAAAATCCCATTAAGACATCTGACTCAAATTATGACTTGCCTTGTTGTTGTTTCTTTCTTCCAGACAAAGCACTGCCAGTGTTGAAAACTTTAGTGAGGGAAAATGCATCTCATCAATTACCAGAGATATGAACGTTAGTGTTTAGTTATCAAATGGTTCAAACGGTACCATTTGCTTTACAATTTTTTTTGTAAAGCAAAGAAAGTTTGTGCACTTTAATTTATATGTGCCTTTTTGAGGTTTTCTTGTTGCATGTTTTTTTAGCATTAAGCTGATTAATTTTTAAGGACCATAAAGGTCCTGAATAATTGTCTCAAAAGGAAAGTCTTAATAAATTATTATTGCAGCTACCTTGTTCAAAAAAACCCATTTGTTTAACTTAATATTTAACGTATATTTGAGTCTACACTGGTGAATTTAAAGCCTTATAGAGTTGGATTAAATACTTCTGCAGTGATTTAAAGCCAATAATGAGAAATATTCTGTGCATTGTGTTACATTCATGAAATATCAAGATTTTAATACAGACCATCTTGCCCAGCCTGATAACTAGGTATAACATAGTGAAGGAAAACAAAGTTTTACATAATAAATATATTTGTCTGTAGGACAAATGAACAATGGAGCCCAAAATTGTGAGCAACAGATGCCCAGTGTAGAAATCAAAAGTATGCTCACATAAAAAAACAGGGCTCGAGGAACAATGAACAAAGAAAATGAGCAATTTTTTTTCTTAAGAATAACTACACTTATTATACCTTCCCGCTAGCAGGAAAGAGCTGCAGAGCCCTTTCTCTAAAAAAGAAAAGATGACTAACTCAGTTCTTTAAGAATGAACCCCACATTATTTAGGCCTTTTGCACGGCCCAAATAACCCTCTGGCCAGGATTGCAAGACCTCTCCCAGCGTTTTTTTTTTATTCTGCTCCTAATAAAAAGTCTGAAGAAACCTGTGTGATGCTACTTTCAGCAGAAAGACAGGAAGGGAAAAACCAAAAGGAAAAGCCACCACCACAAAAACACATTTGTCATAGCATGTAGTACTGTGTCAGTGTGATTCTTGATTCTTGTGGGATTTCAAACAACAATGAAAACAGTCAAAAGGTTGACCTAACCTTTGTGGCTCCACCAAAAAGCATCTGTTTCTAAAAGGAGCTTTTTTTTAGGACGGAATCGTGGCTTTACATGAGTCTGATGTGGTTTGACCTGCTACCAAGCAGATTAAAACGATGTGTTTGCTGCTCTAAGGCATCGGTAGAGGGATATGTAATTTTTCTTAATTGCTAAATTGACCTAATAAATACTAAGTGACTCACTTGTGTGCTGAGTGCGGACCGACACACAAATAGAAAAGCCAGATAAAATAAAGACCGTAGTGGGGACCCAGTTATATTTTTATCTGCTAACCAGATGCTCTCCGCTGTTTATGCTTCACTGTTGGCGCTCAGTAATATAATTACAACCCATTGCAGAAAATTAACTCTGGGTATTTAGTCCAATGCATTCGATGATGAGGCTAATCACATGGGTAGTATGGGTTTACAGATTTAGAAGTACTAAATATAAAAATGCTTCACTTTAATTCCTTCTGTTTATGTTCACATGTCAAGTACTAAAAATATAATATTCCAAAATGCAAATATAAAAAAAATACGATCAATGCTTAGAGAAAGCCAGCAAATTTTAAATTGGTTATATTTAATTGGTCGCTGCATAAAACTCTAGTTTGGGCAGCACTCACTGTTGAATGTCACACTTTCATGTCTTAAAACTTGTACAGGCAGTTGTTGTTGCTGTTGTTTAGTAAATTGTGTCCTTGAACATGTACAGTACCTTCTGTCTTACTCTTGCAAGGGTCTGTTCTATAGGTACAAAGCTGTGAGGCAAACCCCCTGGTGCTCACTGTGGCACAACTTTACTTTCTTTTGTAAGGGACAGAGTGTTCCCAAGCTGGTGTCAGCTGAATTCTGGGGTTTTACACACTGGTAAGGCTTAAAGCAATAATGTGGTGGATTAGTTTAAATACCTACAATCTGCTATTCAAAGCAACAGGCAGAACACACGAGAGGTGAAGAAGAGAGTTCAGCAGGGTGGGGTGGATGGAGATGAATGTCACGGGTGATTTGTGACAGAAGGCCAGCTGAAGGGGAGTAAAAGGGAAGGTAGTGAGACCTGCTGCAATGTACGGTTTGGAGATGTCAGCACTAATAAAAACATAGTAGGAAGTGGCAGAGATGAAGATGGTAAGACTTTTCATTGGGAGTGACGACAATGAACAGGATTAGAATTGAGTATATCAGAGGACAGCTCAGGCTGAGCGGTTTGGAGATAACAGCTGCGAGGACCCCTAAAGAGAGTGGACAAAAAAAGATTAATCAGCTAATAGCTAATAAAACCATGATTAAAGTGGTTGAAGAAAATTGTCTTTACATTACCGTCAGTTTTCCATTACACGGTTATTTACATGGAGTTCTGTGGTTATTTGCAAGCCTAAATAGTTGCAGCAAACAGAAGTATGTTAAAGAGCTGTGAACGCCACATAATAAATTATTGTTCATAACTTTTTCACAAAATCCTGTTTGAACGGATCAAAAGAAAATTATTTTAATGAAGATAATTACAAACAAAGAGCTGCAGTGTGAGGTTGGTTGTTTAGAAACCGAAATATATCAAAACCATTAATATTGCATTGATTGAACATGTACTGAAAAGCATTCGAGAGAAGGTTTTTTTATACATGACTTCACAATATATAATCACAATTAATGGTTTTATTCACCTTTTAAATAACACTATCTATAAGGCTTTCCATGATTTGCTTCTCTTTATATGCTTGCAAATGTTACCATTTTTTTCTTTGTAACTTATGATTAACTGACTGGATATCCTTGATCTTCTAGAATGACATGAAGGTCCTGCAATCAGGTGCAAAGCCAAGCAATGTTTTTGGTTCATTTAGAGATGTAGTAGAGTGCTGTATGAATGTGTGGATGGGTAAATGAGGGCACAGATTGTGTTGTTAAGCGCTTTCAGTAGCCTGGTTGGCTAGAAATAAACATTTAATTTAGTTACTATATGAAACTATGAAAATGGCTACAGTCTTGTCTAAGCTGTTTTAAAGCAAAATGGAACATGAGTCCTTGCGAATTTAAAAGTACTATAACATATTGCCATGTGGTGACCAGTTGCAGTCGTTTCTTCCTCTGGTTTCAGTGTGAATGTAGTTCTGCAGAGGTTATCAAAAGTGTCAAGCAGAGTGAGGGTGAGCTCATGAACACTTAAGGTTCTTACCACTGTAGTAAAGGTGCAGTGAAGGCACAGCTTACTGCTTTGGGATCAGCAGAACCACAGAAACCACAGAGAACCGCAGAGCACCACAGAGAACCGCAGTAGAACCACAGATAAACACAGCAGAACCACACAGAACCACAGAAACCACAGCAGGAGCCATGATGCTGAGGTGAACTTTTAACTGAGCACCTTTTTGACAAGAGGTATCAAAAATCTGCTCGAAATTGACGTGATCTGCAGCTTTGAGTATAAACTGTACCCTGGGGTACCAGACGTAAAACAAAACAGAATTTAAACTCTGGTTGTCTTTAGGGAACTTTAGACCACATGGTTTGCATGTTACCTAAAGACAAAAAATTGGGTCAAGAGCTTTACTTGAGCCCTTGAACCTCAGGCTGTTAAAGGTTGCCACCCTCCTCGCATTGGCCTTCTCTGGCATTCTTTCTGATTTTCGTTTAAATCAGTTGAATGAAATGTAGACTCTGGACCTGGATGGAAAATAGACAGCAAAAATCTGAAAGAGGAAGGTGATATTTTTAGTTTTTGTCTTGTTTTATGTTATATCTCTTTTTTCCATTTCAATGAGACTGAAGGAAAATCATGAATGTTTTGATATATTCTAAGAGTAGAGGATGTAGACCAAGGTCTTTTCAGTATGTCTGTGTTATATAGCACATCATAAATGCCAACACATAAGACCTTTCTACAACTACATAATTTATTATTTTATAAAGAAAGACAAAATGTTATGTAATTTACTCTGGAAAAAAAGACTGTGATAAAAATGTTTTTATACTAGAAAAAGAAGAAAAACTGTAAAAAAAAAAAAAAAAAGTTATCATTCAAAACTTGGTTGAAGCTCCACACTTAAAAACTAAAATCTGCGTACACTTTAGGATCACCAGGCTAGACCTTTGTGCTTTCTACCGTCCTCAGCTCTGCTGTAATTTAGCTTTTTGTGAAGGCGACTGTAACTCCCACACTGAAGCCTCCCACCTTGACCTTTACCAACCTCCTCCTCTCCCTCCCCGTTGTGCCATTTGGCTTTGTAATCAGACTTTTCATCTCTAATGCCTGTGACTTTTCGTCAGTTTGCTGTAATCTGTTAAGGCTGTAGAACATACACACCCACTTCTGCCAAAGGTCCGTGCAGCGTGCAAAAACTAGGGAAAGTTTTTCTACAATCAGCAGTGACTCATCATCCCCTGTTATGGTGGTCACTCACCCCATGCCCACATCTCCACCCCCACAGACCCCGTTT
The DNA here is from genome assembly GCF_001649575.2 of Kryptolebias marmoratus. Taxonomy (NCBI): domain Eukaryota; kingdom Metazoa; phylum Chordata; class Actinopteri; order Cyprinodontiformes; family Rivulidae; genus Kryptolebias; species Kryptolebias marmoratus. The sequence continues at coordinate 10,412,571 of NC_051446.1, read as the reverse complement.
TCCATCTCTTTTCTAATCCAAATCCCAGCAGTGCATCTGTCCAGACCAGCTTATTTAACAGACATCCCAGAGGTGGCTCTTTGTGTTTGACGTGGCAGAACAACACACCACATCACATTACACTTCCTGGTTCCTTTAACAAAGGAAGAGCGCCATAAGAGTCACAGCACAGACCCCGTAACCCAGTTTTCTTCTATTAACCCCTAACCTAGTTTTGACTTGGGAGCCATTTTCATTACCAAGAAGCACACTGCATTCACAGCAAAACCCACACAGGTCCACGGACGTGTTCATGCTTACCCGTACGCACACAGACGCACAACTCATTTAAATCGACGAAGATATAGCTCTAAAACGCAGCAGACAAATGACGCAAAGTGGTGAAGCCCACAGCCTTGATAGAATTTAAAAATAACTTGGAATAAAAACGATGTACAGTAAAAAAAAGTCAAATTAGGAGTTAATCTATTGTCTTGTAATGAGGATAGTTTACACACAGAAAGAAAATAAAAACAAATGGAACAATTTTAGAAAATTTTACTTTTATATTGAATTGGAAATAGTCCAGTGACTTGATAGCAAACAAGCAAAAACTGGAATGGGGATTTGTTTACCACTATGATGTTTTGTACTTTTTTTCGATTTTTATTTGTGTGTTCAATGAAGAAGTGTAAATGATGTACATTATTGACAGCTTTTTTCCATTGTCCTATTTTAGAAGCACTGTGCAAATATAGATTTTAGATTTGTTAAAGAGTTTGATTTGGATAATTTGACTCCAATGTTTTATTCCTCAGTCAAAACCATCTGATTGGTCAAAGCAGATGAATGGTTGAATAATTCAAAAGAAGAAACAAGAAAAAACTGTCACACTTTATAGTCACACATCAGTTTTATTTGTCATCCATGTTTTATGTAGTAGATATGACAAGTTAAAAAGACCCCTTCACTTCCAGTTTCGAAAAGAAAAATCTGTGCTCAGATAAAATGGAGGTCGATGAGAGTCTGGGTGTGCACACCTTCCACTCTGGGGGAATTTAAGGGTACAGCAGTGAGAGACAAACTAGGGTGAATGAAGAAAAAAAAATGCCTATGTTTTGATGTATAAACTGTAAAAAAAAGTAAATTTTGTGGAATAAAGAGGATCTTGTTTGAAAGATTTTTTTATTTGGACAGTTTAGACAGCTCAAAAGTTAGTGTGATGTCATCTCACTATAAGTTGAAAATTCCCTTTTAAAAGTTTCAAAATGATAAAGCTTAAACTGCAATTTTGTAAGAAATGTTAAAGATATCAATCAACATGCCAGTTTGGTCGTGTAAAGTCCAACTTTTTGTGACTCATTTAAACTTGATGATTTGACTGTGGCTATGGAACTCCAAAGAGAACTGGTGTTTCTCACTCGTTTAACCAGAATCTCACTATGCATATAAAAAGATTTTGCAGATCTTACTGTTATTTTGTAAATATTGTCTACGCCTAGGATCTCCTGATCTCCTCATAGCATTCTCTTTCCAATTAGGCCTCATGTTTTGAAGCATTTTTTTGTGCAAGTTTTGCAGGAAGAGTAGCCATTTCAAAATTGCGACAAAAATGGAAGATTAATGGCTGAATTGTAATAAAAGTGCTTCGGTGCTTATGCAATTGGCACCCTTAATAAAACTTGTCTGGTCTGGAGTGTGAAGTGGTATACTCGGGTTTACATCACGGATTACTGAGCTACAGTTTTAGATCTCTGATTTAAATTGGGCTGATATTTAAATTAAAGTGTCTCGTGATTCACTGTATAAACGGCTCCTCCCCAGGTCGTGTTCTGATCGTATTTCATTGTCTAAGGTAAATACAGTAGCTATCCTTAAAACATCACATTTCAAGTTTTAATGGTTTAAGCTGCAAACTAAACAGAACTCTAGCAGTAAATGCTCTTGAGTTATTAAGATCTTTTCAAACAGGCTTCACTGAAACCAAACTGAGCACGTTTAAGGGCAGCCACCGAGCCTTTCATATTCTTTTGATCCAAGCATTGTAGGAGAACACTCAATCCAAATGAAAATGCTTTTACTGTACGACTTCTCTTACTCAACCCACGGCCCCTCACATCATCTGCAAAAAGCAAGTGGGAATGACGTTAGAAAAAGTTAAATGCCCTCTCATAAACAAGCACTCTCTCTTCTCTCTGAATCAGCCAACACACACACACACACACACACGATGCAAGGATGCATTAGAGGAGGTTGTGGGAGTCATGAAGTCTTTCTGTGCAGCTGCTGCAGCTGTTGTTTTCTGTTTTCCTTTTAATCCCAGAGACAGGTATCATGTTTCTAATTAAGAACAAGCTGTGTGCATTTGACCTGTAATGTCAACAAAATGCAGGTGGTTGCAGGTCTCACATACCCCTTTTTTCACAGATCAAAAAAAGCCTTCTAACCCCAGCTGATAGCAGGCTTTTAAGTGCAAAGGGAAAGTGTTTAATCAGCCTTTAGTCCTGCGCCAAATGACTGCTGTTGTGCTCGGGGTTAAGAGTGAGCATGACTCAGTTTTGCTTTACCCAAACACACACTCCTTGGCTGTAGCATCTTACATGCAGGCTCTGAAATCGTCAGTGACACGTTTAAACACTTGCAGCTCGCTGAGTCTCACCGTGTGAGGCTGAGTTCCACCATTCAGTCAAAAATAACTTGGTAAAAATTGCCTAATTATCTCAAAAAGTTGTGTTTATCACGAATTGTGGCCCAACACAGTATGAAGAAAGGACTGCAACAGAGAGAGTGAAAGGCGTTGGTAGTTTCTGTATATAAACCTAGATTTGGTACGCCTAAGAAAACTGAACCTCAACAACCTGTAATTGGCAATGAAAAAAAACATTTAACTATATTTGCTTATTTTATTTTTAGAGTTCTGATTTTCAGAATATCAATAGCATTGAGATATACACTCTGCGGCCGCTTTAATAGGTACACTTGTTCCATTGCTTGTTAACACATATAGCCAGAAAACTTTCAAAAAGATGCATTCAGGAGGCATCCAAATCAGATACCCGAACCACCTCACCTGACTCCTTTCTATGCGAAGTAGCAGCAGCTCAACTCCAAGCTCCCCCCCGTATGATGGAGCGCCTCACCCTATGTCTAAGGTTCAGCCCAACCACCGTATGAAGGAAGGTCATTTCAGCCACCTGGTTATAGATGAGGGCTGGAATGTAGATAGGCCAGTAAATTGAGAGCTTTGCTCAAACATGGTGTTTTTTATGGACAGCCGTTGCCTAGCATAGAAGTCTAATAACAGTTCGTCACTCAGGTTCAGATCAGGAAGGCCGTTCCTCCCAATCACCCCTTCCAGATAACGCAGTAATTGCCAACATGGGCACTGAAGTCACCCAGGAGAACAACAGAATTCCCAGATGGCACCCCTTCAAGGACATCATCCAGAGCTTCCAAAAAGGCCAGGTCATCTGAACTGCTGTTTGATGCAGAAGCACAAACAACAGTCAGAACCTTACCTCCTGCAGCTTGAAGCCACAAAGTGGCAACCTTCTCATTCACTGAGAAAAACTCCAACATGGAGGTGCTAAGCCAGGGGCTTGGGAGTATCTTCACACCCACCTGACGCCTCTCTCCCTGGGCAATTCCAGGGTAGAAAAGAGTCCAGCTCCTCTCCAAGAGTTGGGCTCCAGAGTCCAAGCTGTGCGTACAGGTGAGCCCAACTATATCTAGTTGGTATCACTCAACCTCACACACAAGCTCCAGCTCCTTACACGCCATTGAGGTGACATTCCATGTCCCTAAAGCAGGTTTATGCCACCAGGAATCAGCACGCCGGGTACCCTCCCTCATCTCCCACTTTGATATTGTGAATATTATTATAACATAGCCATTAAAATCGTGTGGTTTTTATAGCTAAATCATGTATTATTTAAATAACAGTTTTCATATGAGTTGTATTTTTGTTCTGAAATAGTTAGATAATGTGATACATTTTATGATCTTTGTTTGAAATTTTTGTTCTAATACCACAATACTATAAAATTGTGGTATTTCTGTTTAAGGTTACCATACCGCTAGACGCTCATACCAGCCCATGCCTATTTGTAATTGCTCTGCTACAGTATGACGGTGGCGATGAAGACCCAGGCCCGGTGGTTGGTGATGGAGCGGACGGATGTTTTCTATGCTGGGGTAGCTCTCATGGTGCTGGGAACTGTACTGGTGGTCAGCAGCTTCCTCGCTCTGGGATTCACAGGAACATTTTTAGGTGAGTTTCAAACACAATGTTAGTATCAGAGAAGCATTAAATCAGAGACAATTTGGTACCGATGATGAGTCAACACACTGGTGATGACACATACTGAACAGCATTTGTATCACAGGAAAAAGAAAGACTTGTAGAGTGGTTTTAGAAAAAGGTGGGTATTTGTTGGGCTGGAAAGTTCAAATGAAAAGAAATTAGTCACTTAAAAGTAGGATGGATGGATGATTCTTTTTATTATTATTATTTTAAAAAAATTAACTACACATACTTGTAAAATAAAAAAGAAGGCCTTTGAAAAAATATTTTGTAAACCAAAAACTGACTCACAGGCAGAAAGAGGAGATAACTAATAGATTTTTAACAATAAAAAAACCTTTTATGTCAGAAATCCGGTGGCCTTACAGGGCTGCTATGACAAATCTAAATAAATAAATTTTTAAAAAATTAACGCAAGAGAGAAAAAACAGGATCTGAAAACAATAGAAACCAAGGTGCTTTGAAAAAAAATAGAAGATTAAATTGGCACCATGCAGGTGAAGTCACTGGCAAACCAGCATCAGACATGTAGAAAAAGCAGAAAGAAATGTCACCTAGGAGGGTAAAAAATGAAACCAAGTTCTGGAAGATTTAACAAACCCACTGAGGACCCAAAAATTCAAAATTATGGAAATGAAAACAACAGAACACAAAACTAAACACAACAAAACTCTTGAACCTTGAATTTCATTGTGGCGATTATTTTTACAATGTGTCTCTGAAACACAACTTTTGAACAGTCTGGTTTTTTTATGCATGCTGTAATCACAGTCATTTTCAAATTCTTTCATGTTATTCAAATCTGAATAATAGATGCATGAGGTTTCATAAAAACTAAGTTCTCAATGGGTTTAGAGATGATATTTTTGTTCTCAGTCCTAAGATTTATTTTTAGTAATAAAGTTACATTTTAGGGTTTGGTTCTTTAATATATTATATTTTTCTGGTTGGCTGCATGTAAACTTTTTTTTTCCTTATCAAAAAGTGGGCTAGGGGTTAGTGAGTTTCAAAAGTATTCTTTACAACCTGGAATTTAAATAGATTTTCAATTTGATAAGTAATGAGCTACACAAAATACTCCAGATTAATGAAGTTAAAAAATTCTAAAAAGTGAAAAGTGGTGTGGACATATTGTTGATTGTTGGACACCAGCAGCATCCATCCAACCTGAAGGAGCCAGAGCAGTTTGGTCATAAAGAACAAACAAATATTCAAGTGGCTAGATGAATCAGCCATTCAAATTCATGTTGGTAAAGGCAGTGGTGTCAAACTTAGTTGCACGAGGGGGCCAAAATTAAAGACTTCATCCTAGCCAAGGGCCAATTCCGATCAGTATTTATTGAAAAATTACATAAATTAACTTAGGTTTTAGATGTAATATGTCAAAACAGTTGTATAGAAATATCAAATACCTTTTCCCAGTTGCATATTATATCGAATTAGGAACAAACAGACTTTAATTAACAAAGACAAATAGATCGAACTTAAAAATACATCATTAGCATTCTCCATTGAAACAGCTAAATTAACTCAACTCAAATATCTAATATTGTTTCTTGGCTGCAAATTCATCAACCAGAGTTTCATTGGTCCCATTTGGTGTTCTCTATTGCCCTTTCCATTACAAAAATCAAAGATTCAGAGAAAAAGAAACTTCATTTTTTGGCTTCAAGCTCACTGTCACAAGAATACTTCATTAATTAGGCTCAATTTTTTAAGCTAAATGAGAAACAATAGAAACTCAGTCTGTCACAAAACGAAGGGCCAGATCAAATAAAAATTTAAATGTTATCTTGGGGGGCCAGATAAAAGGTGACCAAGGCCCTGATCTGGCCTGTGGGCCTTGAGTTTGACACGTGTTGTAAGGCAAGAAATTGGTAAAAATGCCAAAGGGGGGGGGGGAGTACTTTTGCAGCCCACTGTAATTGTTCCTACTTGTACAGTCATGCAGTTTCAGAGTCATAAGTTACATTCTCTGTTGTCCTCTGCTGAAAGGCGGGCAATAATGTTTTTGCCTTTGTGAGTGGGTTTTTATGTTTGTCTGTTGTGTTAGGAAAATATCCCATGAACAAGTGGAAGAGTTTTAATAAAATTCTCCAAAGATAATCATTGGATGTGCATCTACAACTGATTAGTTTTTAGAGTCAGCTCGACTCAAGATGGCCGCCACAGCTAATTGACCTTAGCAAACACAGAAATATCTATAACTTCATCAACTTTGCAGATATTGAACTAAAATATTGCATGGTAGTAGCTGAGAGTCATCGCCAACAAATATTCTGACGACCACACATTGTATGAGATTTTTGCTTAAAACTCTTGGCATTAACTGTTGGTGTCAACGCTGTCTGTTTGTTAGCAAAATATCTCATGAACCACTGGGCAGGTTTTAATGAAACAATCAGAAAGTAATCACTGGATGTACACCTACAACTAATTAAGATTTGGAGTCACCTTGATTTAAGATGGTAACCACTGTCAGGGCACCTTAGCAAACAAAACATGTCTGTACTTCAACATTACAAATATCGAGCTAAAATTTGATGTGGTAGTAGCTGAGAGTTATTCACGACGCGTACTCAAAGTGCAGAGATTGTGCAAGCTCAGCGTTAGATGATCTTAGCTTTAAACTGGTATGAAAAGGTGATAGGCATTCCTTTAAGTAATGCTAGGACTTTAATTAAATATGATTTTACCTTCTATATGTATTACTGCATTAATGCCACCAGCAAACAAGTAATTGTACGTTTTTGTATTAAATATAGCTTTAAAAAACAAGCATTAGTTAAAGACAGATTGATAAATGTTACCTTTATCTGAACACAGACATGTAGGGCTCCAATGTGAAAAAAGACAAATAAAAAACGTTTTACTGGTTCAAACATTTCTTCACATTACTGTAACGCCAACAAAACGTTCTCATGTCCTTGTTTCTGCAATTTCCTTGTTTTGTGTTACTTAAATACACTTTGGTGTTGTTTCAAATGAACATTATGGCACATGTTGCCATAATGATCACGATGCATTGGTTTCTAGTTTCTAGGTCAGTCAGCCGAGTGACTCATATCCATGATCCAGATTGATTGTCTCACGTTCCGCACCAGGGTGGTCCGTCACTGGGCTGAAATCCCATCAGTTCATCACAAACGGGGACAGGAGGAATGACAGAGGATCTCCACGTGTTTCTTTGTAAATATCAGTTAGAATGAAATGTTGATGGGAGGTGAGATGGCCATGAACAAGAGTGTAGGTTTCCAATCCTTTACATATTACAAAGAGAGGAAGGCTGTACAGGTGAATGAAAAAATGAATTATCAATAAATTCTATGTGTATGTTCATGTGTTGGTAATGATCTACAAGGAGCAAATTATGGCATAGTAAAATGTGTTTTCTGACAAATATTTCTGATTTCAGCTGATAATTCAAACATGAGACATGAAGAATAGCAGCACAAATGATTTCATTGCTATGTCCAAGGCATCATGACTGGGCTCAACATGTCAGTATAGAACAGGGGTGTCAAACCATCCAGAGACCAGCCTCTGATTAGCCATGTTTCAAGTAATGTAGTCTGTTCTTTTATTTGATTTGATTGTCGTCATAAAAGTCCCTCCTGGACCTATTAACTCCTCGTCTCAACCATGGATAAGTGACAAAAGGATGGATGGATATTTATTATTCAATCTCTGCTGTCATGGATAGATAGCGTTTGCCATGTCCTTTTAATTTTCAAAAGTCCTTAACAATCTTTTATGTTTTATTTAACAGGTCTTGGTTGTATTTTTACCTGTAAATTTCTGTACATACTTGGTAAATGTGTAAAAAAAAAAGTTTAGACATTATAACAGTAGCTAATTCAGAGAATTTGAAGATGTTGACTTTGACAACAATATTAGTTCATGTCAAATGTTTTTTTTTTCCCCTTTCAATTGAAGGTAGGTTGAAAAGTCACAAACAAGAGTAGGTATTTCCACATTTAACATCTCTGCAGTGTACTTCTACATTAAATGCAAATCAAATTCACTGAAAACTAACTTCATATCAGCAATTGATATTGTTGCTAATCCCTGCTCAACTCATTGATGATAGGTTGGAGCTTATGCATTCAAATCTTTTAGTTTTGCCTCACACCTAAATGTAGCTTTTTTCCCTATGTTTTTCCAGTTTGGAAGTTTGAATTTTGTTACACAAGGCTAAGTAGGCAGGGATACAGATACTTTTAGGAGCTCAGCTGCGGCTCTTTTTGCTGCTATGTTTTCTCTAAAGCAGGGGTAGGCAATCCTGGTCCTGGAGAGCCACTACCCTGTATGTTTTACTTGTTTCTCTGCTCCAACACACCTGATTTGAATCAATGGGCAATTAACAGGCTTCTGCAGAACATGGAGAGATAATTTAACCATTGAATCAGGTGTGTTGGAGCAGGAAAATAAGTAAAACATTCAGGATAGTGGCTCTCCAGGACCAGGGTTGCCCACCCCTGCTCTAAAGTGAGTTGTGATGATGCCATCTGATTGGCTAAGGCATTGCTGTCATTAACCCTTTTCTAAGATGTGCTACAACTGACTCCTGAATGGATTTGTGTGACATCTTTTAAAACTTTTATACCTCTCTGGCTGTCTGGGAAGTGCTCTCATAAGCTTGGCCCAGGGGTCACCAGTTGACGATCGCTGGTATAAAACATAAACCACTGGATTACTGCTCCCCCATGATAAGCAGGCGGACTTCAGCACAACAGCAACAAACACTTGTATCATAGTGCATCAGCCCACATCCTGAGCCCAACTAGTTTAGAAGATTACATGTCTAAAGATGATTTTTCTACAACTCTCTTACAACATGTATCCATTCCCATTCCTCCTAGTGTCTAAGACACATAATTGAGAACATAGCCTGTAGATGTGGGGTGTAATTTGAGATGTCTTGCTGGTTCTATATTAAGCCCCTGGAGTCACAGTGACCTGATGATTCAAACTGATAGCACAGGGGCAGAGTATGAATGAAATTACACATAATGTTGATCATGTTGACCACCTGCTTTGAGATCCAAACACTGATTTTTAGACCCACTTCTCTAACGTTTAGACTACAACAGTGCAGTCCTTACTCTACAGGTAATCAAAATTGCCCATTTCCATAATAGTGAAATAATGAAATAACAGTGACGCAGGAAGATAGAAAAAAAAATTGGTTTACAAATCTGAATGAGTAACCAGTCATCACTTCAGAGGTCAAAACATGAAGTTTATTGTTGAAAGCCTGTTATATCTAGTTTTCTTTTGAACGGCAAACAGATTTGTTTATATAATCTGTTTTTCTGTCACAACTTACCTGTGGTGTTTAAATGAGCATTCATAATAAAAAGTGTTATATAACTTAGACGTTAGCAGTCTCTATTTGAGAGAAGAAGGGGCCAGCAGCAACAAATGCCTAATTCAACAAGTCAGCTTTTTCTGGCAGCTTGCGTATGTCTGTGTTGAATATTTGTATGTGGGTGCACAGGGGAAGAGAAATGTTAGGATGTTTCATGTACTGTTAAAGTGATCACCTTAAATAGGTCAGCTAATATTCGAGTTTGGGCACAGAACTGGGGAACTTATTATAGGTGCCCAGGTTACAAAGACCAGTGTCCTAGTTCAAGTGTTTCATAAACCTTACAGGACACAAATGCTTTACACCGAGCAAGGTTTACCACAAACATCCAGGGGAGCCTTCAGAAAGTTTTCAAAGGACCACTGATAATCTTTGGGTGGCACACCAAAACCAAAAGCTGCAACACAATCTACAGAGGTTTCATTGTTATATTGTCATACAATGGAGGAAATAATTAATGGAATGATAAACTAAATATCCTGAAAGAAAACATGTTACGGGAAAATTAAAAAAATTGAGTGAAATAGGTACAGTGTGTGGTCCCCTACAACAGTCAGATTTCAGGCTCCCGCAGATAGGGTATGAATCAGTCAATCAGTCAATCACAGACTGTCCTGATCTTGTTACATGTACAAGGCACATCTGTCCACAAAATCAATTTCTTTCATTCTAAACGCTCCACTGTCATGAGCAAGAACAATCAAAGAAGAGAAATGCTGAGTATGGCCGAAAGAATACCATGCCCACAATCAAGCACAGAGGTGGAAACATTATGATTTGGGGAAGTTTTTCTCATAAGAGTATAGGAAAACTTCTCTCCAAGAGGCCAATGTACGCAGCGATATACCATAAAATCTTCCCTCAGCCAGAACACTGAACTCCAGATGGGTTGTGGATGGGTCTTCTATCATGACAACTGCCCAAAACATAACACCTGTGCAACAAACAAGTGACTAAAGAACATTAACATCATGGAGTGGCCAAGTCAGTTTCTGTACCTCAGTCTTCTAGAAAATGTGTAGAGAGAGATGAAGCTAATGTATTTGATTTCTGTACTCCCTGTGGTTCTCTGTAATTATGTTTCTTTGTGACACCTTAGATGAATAACAACACTTAATTATTTACACTGTGATGTTGTTTTACTAAAGCAAGCCAAAATGCAGAAGCAATATGTGAAAAAATAAGCAAAAAAGTATTATGGCCTTTCTTATGACTGCAATAACTCTTTTCAATTTCTTTTGTAGCTTAATGACTTTAGTTGCGTTAGTTTTTTAAAGTTTTGCCCACTTTTATTTATATACGCTTCCCCTTCTAAGCTCCCATTATATTATTCCAGTTCAATTTTGTTTTTTCTTTACAGCTCCCCAACTCACGGCAAAGTCATCTCAGGACACCATACAAAAAAAAATTGGCCAATTTAGATCCAATTACCTGCAATCAAATCCAGTCCAAAACACTTAGATTCACATTTAAATCCAATCACATACAATCCAATTCAATCTAACTATACACTCAACAACAATAAGAGCTATTTGCCCAGAAGGACTAGTCCAGTTTGGGTGTTATTTTGGTCCACATACAGATCAGCAATGTGTATTTAAGTGGTTCATTTTGGAGGGATGCAAGGTTTGTTTTAATGTTGGAACCAATAAGTATATAATCTCACCCACATGTGTCTTGAAGGTTCCAGTTACCCAAGGCAGACCACACGAGGGGACGATTGTTGTATTGTGCACCAAGAATTACAGACCCTATAATCTTTGCACCAATTCAGACCCTTTACTACACTATGTCTCATCCTGCACTGCATCTAAACAAACGTCTTCAGCTGGACTATGGGTTCATGTCCCATGTTTTGGTTGCTAATACCATGGCAGCATATACGACTGCATTTGCAGCGGTTCCATAACAGGGACACACTAATGATGAGCGGTGTTGTATCATGTTTAGTGCTAAATCTTGCTTCTGTATCTTTATGGATGACCATCATGTGTGTAGTGGTGGGTGTAATAAAATAGGAGACAACGGTTAAACTCACAAACTTTAATTTAGCCTATGTGGAGATGCCATTATAGAACACAGTCCTCCTGAATCGTACTCTATTTCTTTTAAACACAGTTTCTTCTGCCCTATGCTGTCACATCAGTGCCTTCTAGGGACAAGCAACAGAACAGAATTCTGTTGCTTGTCCCTATTGTGCCACCAATGGGGAAGGACCAATTTCTCCTGGCATCATGATGTGGGAAGCAGTAGGGTATGGCTTCAGGTCACCTCTGGTAGTAATTTGGAGGACCTGACACAGCTTTAAGTTACATCTTGCATCCACATGTCTTATCCCTCCTGAGACAGCACCCTGGTACAGCAAATGCTTGTCTACACACATTACATATGTCTATGGACTGCCTGCAACTTGTTGAGGTTCTCCCTTGGCCACCTCCCCTGATACCCCNAAATTAAACACATGGGAACAGTTCAGTTGTCAACTTGGATCCAGTGCTGATCTGCTAGTTGCCAAGGTCCAGTTACAACAGCTATGATCTCACTTGCCATAGAGGATAGACCTCTCCATTCAGCACTGGATGACTCCATTCAACACCAGGCCTGAGGGGGGTCACAGCCTACTGACATAAGACTAGCAGTGTCCCTGTACTGCCAACTCAGTTATCAATTTAATCTGATATTATAATCATTACAATTCAGTCACATGACCTTTCAACAAGTGCCGTCCACCACTCTATTTGGGGGCTTAACCTTTTTTGTCAATGGGTGTAATATAATACAGTCAGATTCAGTAGGTTATAAAATGCCAATCAGTCAAAGATTTCCTAAGGAAATCAATAAGTCGCATCAAATTATCAGTTTGGTAATCCTCCTCCCTGAACATGCAGTGGCGAAGTGGGTGACAGTAGAAAGGAACAACTCCCTTTTAACAGGAAGAATTCTTTAGCCGAACCAGACTCAGGATGGGCGGCCATTTGCCTCATCTGACTGTAGGTTGAGAGGACAGGAAGGAGACACAAAGACAAAAAGACTGGGTTGGGATTTACTATCAATGAAAAGAAAAAGAATGAAAAAGTAAAGTTAATGGCAGCAATAATTTCAAATACAAACACGGGTAGTAAAAAGAACATTAAGAGATGATATTTAGTCATCCTGTAGCAGATTTTTTTCTGTTTGGAGTCATTATTCTGTTGTATTTTTCAATATAAGCCAAACCTCAGCTGTTGGACAGATGTTCTCACATTTCACAGTAAAATACTTTGCTCTTCAACATGTAACAAGATGAGTTTTTACAGCAAAGTCCTGTTACTGCAAAACAAACCAAAACAGTTGCTCTGACTCCTTGTTAGGATTTATTTTTTGGTCTTGTTTATCAAAATAATGCAAAATATTTTTTAACTATACTTTTAATAAGCTTTGTTTCTTATAGACCGTATGGTGCTAATGTAAAGATATCTTTTGCTTTAATAACCCTCACTAAATATATCCAAGTCTATATAACAAAACATTTAATTGCAAGTGATAGTCTAATAACTATGAAGTAAGTATAACTCCACTGCCAGTAACTTAAAAAAAGAAAAGCCAAGTCTATTTTTATTCATTTTACTAAAGGGTATTGAATATTTGTTTTTTCTTCTTTAGAAATGGAAGCAACTAAATGGTTATGTTAAATGTGTTTTATCTTCCCTTTTTCAAGACTAATTAACATTTTATTATCATACAGTGCGTGCCTATTAAAATCATGGATGCTGACTCTTTATATAACAAAAGGTTTTATGAGAATAAAAAGATGATCAAGTCAGAGAAAAAAAAAAGCTAATGTATGTATGAGGGTTGTGAGTGTGGAGGATAAATTCATGATCCTCACAGCCCAAGGCAAGAAACTCTGGTACGGCAGCTGATTCTTTTGTGTTTCTTTTGAAAGGGCAGCAGAATGGACAGGCTCTGTTGGGTTTTGATTTTTTTATTGTCTTTTTGCCAGACACCTTACCCACCTACCCATCATGCTTGATAGATACAGTAGGTACCAATATTTTTGTGAGCAGCTGAAGGTCAATCTGTCCTGGGTTGGGTAACAAGACTAGATTTCTATCAAATGCACAAAACTTTTTGTTGTGAAAGTGAGAAATTTCAGGGTTGAGATTTCACCCCGTTCTGGCAAAAGTAATGTTCAACATGGTTTGTTAAATGAGACCACATGGAAAGTCCCCTGCAGGAATTGCTTAGAAAAAGAAAGGTGATTAGATTAGCTCTCTGTGTCCTTGCCACAAGCTATCTATAAAAGAATCCGATCTGCAAAACAGAGCGAGTCAGTAGCCTCTTTCAGAAAAAAAAAAACCCTTCTGCAAGATTGCCACAAAGACTAGTCCTTTAAGCTGCCTCTGGCTGCTCATAAATCACCAAATTGATCCACCAACGTCCTTCAAAAGATATGAGCTTTTATAAATGAAGCTAGCATCATGGAACCAAAGGAGGCACAGAGTGTAACACAGCTGGTCACACAGACTGCCATCACTACATCACACCCTTGATCCATGAAGCCAGCTTACCCTTATCCTACCTTTGCCAATTTAGGGGCTTTAAGGCAGCTACCTGACTTTGGCTCTCCATGCCATCTGGGTCCTTTCAGAAATCACATCAGGATACCTAGATGGCATCTCAGGCCTGGGTTGAAGTGAATCCTAGCAGCTTCTCTTGACCATAGTCCCTTCAAAATAAACTGACAGCTTCCTGATTCCTAATTGATCCTAATTAGCCTGGATTTTGTGTTTTGTCAGCAAAGTGATAGCTGGGAGCTTGGAAAGTTAGGTTGCCAGTTATTTAAAATCTTGGTGAGAATGTAGCTGGCACACAGACAAAAGTTTATCCCATTTTCTTATACCTGGTACATTGGCTACCACAAAAAACATCAGAAACTTAACAAGTAAAGTAAAGTTTCTCCTTTGTGTGGTTGAACAGAGATACAAAGTTATTTCTGACAACTAGTTGTCCTTGCAGCTTGTCTGGCATCAGAAGACTTAGAACTTTGAATGATACTTTCTCAATACTGTGTGAAGTTTACCTGAAAAACAATGAGAATAAAGCAAGCATTTCAAATCTGCAGCTAATTGGCAGTGTCTGGTAGTGACTCAGAGGATCCCTCAGGGCTTTTAGCCATGACAGCTGAACTGCAGGAATCATTGATTTGTTGTTACAAATAACCTCACATCAATAAAGAGCATGCACTGGCACTGAATGATGTTTCCCCAAATGTATGCAAAAACCCTGCCAGTATTCACATAGTAGTGTCACTGTATGGCCTTATATTGTGCGCTCGGTCATTCTTCCATTTTGTGTACTTTGAACATATTTTCTTTGTAGTTGTTAGACTGATAACACTTAAGAATAGTTTTATGATTAATTTCACAGTGCGTTATTTTTCCATGAAAGAAATAGCACAGAAGTTGCTTAATACAGTTTTTGTCAAGAAATGCCTTGTCCAGTAGTTCAGAAAAATATTAAAAGTTTGGGGGTTTTTTCCCCACAAAAAGTCCTCTAGTTTCTTTAATTATTGAACAGAACAAAACCTGATAAATTTGTGTTTTTTATTGTTTCCTGCTCTAATCCAATATGTTTTTTTTTGTGTGTAGGTGACTACTTTGGCATTCTGATGGATGAGAAGGTGACAGGTTTTCCCTTCAGTATCATAGAAAACCCAATGTATTGGGGCAGCACCGCCAACTACTTCGGCCTTGCACTCATGTAAGTAAGCTTGTGAGTTTTCATGTTTGGTGGTTGAGTCTTTGCAGAAATACAAATGGTTACTTTTAAAAATATGGTACAGTAAAAAGGTCATTTTAATTTATTTTTCCTTCCAGAGATTTGTCATCAGGCTTTAATATTTCAAGCTGTTTTAAAAGGTTTGGCATTAAATATTAATTAGGACATTCTGAGCTTCAAACTTCAGAAGAAATGATTTTTCCTGTGGCGGTGGAACGGTGCTGATGTTCGTCAAAGGGTGTTCTAAATAAAAATAGTGCACACACGAGCCGCATGCATAATGAAAATGAAAACGTTGTTTTCTCCAAGTTGCAAATCACTCCTGGAAAAGGTGCCGAGGTAAAAAGTTTTACGTGTGCTCCAGTCTCTATAGCAACTGACAATATCGCTCGGTGCTCAGTGTGCGTGGTTGCCAGGCAAGCTTTCCAGAGTTGATGAACCAGCCGCTAATAAAAGCTGTTGAGCTCCTTTTCTTCCACTCCCGGAGCTCGTATATGAACCTTGATTAGCCTTACCAAGTCTTTTGTCCCTTTTGTTATGACTAGTTTGAATTTAGTCCACTCTTTGGTTCTGTGTCTGAGCTAACCAGTGCTTAATTCCTGTACCATCTTTCATCCCCGCTCCCCCTTTCTTTTCATTGCATAATCATCTGAGATATTTCCACAACCTGAACCTCAGCCTGCCTAGCCGTCATCAGCCTTTTTGTTTCTTTTTGTTGGGGTCTTAATGGTAAAAAAAACATATTAAAATATAAAAACAGACCACTGCTTGAGCCCCATCTGAGCTGAGGCAGACCTGATGATGTTGAACTGAATGTGTGTTGCCAATGCAAAAATAAAAAAATTAGGCATCCAGACAGAGTGGTGAAAGTGAAATAAAACTGCACGTGTTGAAAGGCCATGTGACCGTATTACAAAAGATACAATATCAGATCACATGGATAACAGAGTTGGAAGTACGGGCTCATTGCTGGCTCCATGGATACAAGCAGTAATTTGATGCAGGACAGAATCATACAATCATTTTATCCTCTCCGGCACCAGGTCAGCGCACAGCTGTTGTAATTGGCCATCGAGATCCAGCAGATTGGCACTGGGATGTTAAAACTGATCCATCATGTTTAATTGCGTAAAGATTAGGGGGTTTTGTTGGCCGCAAGAGAACCTCAAGGCGGTCCATAGACACAGGTGTTTGTGCGGACAGGTGTTTTCTAGTTGAAAGGCTGTACAAGGGTGCTGTCTCAGGATGGGTAAGACATGCAGACGAGGAATATCATTGACATAACACTGTGCCATCAGGGTCCACCAAATCACTACCAGAGGTGACCTGAAATCATACCCACACCATGACACTAGGATTGTGTCTTCCACAATGTTGGCATCACTGGTTGTCTTCCCTCGGTGCCACTATAGTTGCACATGATAGTCATCTGTGGTAATGCAGAACCTAGATTCACTGCTGAACATCACACAATGCTACTTGTCATCAGTCTATGCCTCCCAGTTGAGGCAACACTCCAAACACAGCTGTCTCTGCAGCCTACACATGGGACAGTCAACCTATGGTCCAGCTGATGTCAGTTATCTAGACTTGGGTGTTGTAAAGAGTCCTGTACCTGTGTCCAGATGGCAGGTTGAAATATCATGAGGTTCTGTAATGCTTTGTGTACAAAGCAATAACCCTCCCTTGTGTGGTCAGTTTGGGCAACTTGAACTATTAAGATGTACGTGGATGGATGCCCTCACATACCCATTTGTTCCAACAGTGGGCTGCTGAGACATCTATACACCCCACATGAAAATTGTAAGACATTTGCTCAATACGACCAGTCGACCTCACGCAAACTCACAATGTGAACCCTATCAAACGCCATCACATGCTTGTAATAGTGTCTAATTCATCTATGAGGCGTTGTCTGTGTCTGCTGACCATCCCTCCCTATTTTAAGTGACTGTTGGATGAACTATTGCGCCACTAGTGATGCCAGCACTGATGCCACCTGGTGAGCATGATGAGCTAACTCTTTGCAAATCAAATCAAATACACGCATGTGTACCAAATTTTGTCCGTATCAAACTTATCCTTCTGGAAGCTTAACATTTTTTCTTTGTCAATGATTAAAAGTTTCACAGGAACTACTGTTGGCAGGTTTCATCTAATAGCAAACCAGCAGGAACTTTTAGATAAAAGCATATTATCAATCATAAAAGTTATACAAATATTTTGAATACGTTTTAGTTTTTAACAGGCTATGGTATTCATCTTTTTCTTAAAGAGCTTGTAGTAAAATTACAGGTGAAGGTTAGTTTTTGTCTATTCATAAAGACTTTCATGTTCATGATCACTTGTATTTGACAGAGAAAACGAACTTCAGAAACTATTCACCAACTTTTTCACTTTGGGCTTTCAGCTTTCTTTTGATTTATGGGTTCTCAGCACTTTGTTTGCAAAGACAGCCTGCAGCTTTTAAGAGAAAGAACGTTGAATCTTTCTCCCACTTCATCTTCGTCGTGAGCACAAAGCATTATATAGACAATGCCAACAGTAAAATAAAGAACAAAAGTGGCATATTTAGAGACTCAGAGACCAAATCATGTAAACATTGGGTGAAAAGTAAAAGTCAACCTTGCTGATGTTATAAAAGTTACAATAAAAATTGTCAGCCTGCATTCTTAAATGGCCATACATTAATTTGAAAAGCAATGTTTATGCTATATATAACCATTATGTGTATAATATGATTAAAACTTGTGTAAGAAATTTCATTAAAAAAATCAAACTGTTATTTCAAGAGTTATATTTCCCTTTGAACTTCAGTTCAGTTTTTTTTTTTTAATCGAGCGCTAATTCACAACAAAAGTCATCTCAGCACACTTGTCAACAACATACCAAGTCCATTAATCCAATTTCATTACAAACAGTCATTTCAATTCATTTATAATATATTACAGTCAAAATCAGTATATTACAAAATGAAAACTAGTAAATGGTTATCTATCTAAGAAAACCGGCAGAATGCATCAAACTTTCACTTTTGCACAATCCCTCATCTTGAGCAGCACAGAGGCAAGAGTAGAAAGAAATGACTCTGTTTTAACCAGAACCAGAACCAGAACAAGGATGACCAGCCATTTACCTTGACTAGCTGGGGGTTGGAGGGACAGGAAAGAGACACAGACAAATGGGAAGTAAAACAGAAAATCCAAGGTTAATGGCAGCAAAAATGGCAAATTCATGCATGTGGAGTAAAGAAAGCAAACACAGCAGAGTGGAGAAATGTGGTCAGTTTGTTCTCCAGCAGTCTGAGCCTACAGCAGTAGAACTAAAGAATAGCTCAGGAAACCCAAGCCAACCCTAACTATAGAATTTATCAAAAAGGAAAGTCTTAAAAGTAGACAGGGTGTCAGCCTCACAGACAGAAACTGGAAGCTGGTTCCACAAGAGAGGAGCCTGAGAACTGAAAGCTCTGCCTCCTGTTCTACTTTTAGAAACTCTAGGAACCACAAGTAAACCTGCAGTCTGAGACCAAAGTACTCTGTTTAGAAAATATGGAACAATAAAATCTTATGCATAAGATGGAGCTTGGTTGTTGAGAGCTTTGTATGTTAGAAGTAAGATCATAAATTATATTCTGAATTTGACAGGGAGCCAATGGAGAGAAGCTAAAACTGGAGAAACATGACCTCTCCTCCTAACTCTCATCAGAACTCTGACAGCAGCATTTTGGATCAACTGAAGGCATTTTAGGAAATTCTTTGAACATCCAGATAATAAAGAATTACAGTGGTTCAGCCTAGAAGGGATAAATGCAGGGAATTTTAGTGATATTTTGCAGGTGAAAAGGGGGGGTTCTAGTAGCAGTTTTGCTGTTAGAGTTAAACACATCCTGATTGAAAAGAACTCCAAGGTTCCTTACATTGATATGGGACGCTAAACTAATACCACTGACCATTTCAACATCTACATGAATATTGAAATATTTTGCTAAAATGACTTTCTCAATACTCATTAATAAACCAGATAAAAAGTCAGAGAATTCAACAACATGCACACATCGAGTTAAAGCTAATCAGTCAGGAGTTTCACATTATGAAAAAGTTTAGCAGCAGTGTCGAAAATTATTCAATCAGCATGTACCTTCGAGCTGTTTTAACTATTCCCTGAAGTTCCAATCCTATTTCTCCCTTTTTTTTTGACAAGTCCCCACAGGAAATTTGTTTTCTCATATTTATTTTAGCTCTGTGTAAAGTAATAACTGTGGTAAGTTCCACTCTTAAGTTGCATCATGTGGTCTGCCTGTAGGCTAGAGTGATATCTCTGAGTCAGAGAGAACAATGATGCTCTGACTTTTATAAGATCATTTTCAGCTCAAGGCAGGGGGAAAATCACCTCCTCAGTCTCAGCGTTGCTCTAATGTTTTTGCTACTCAGCTGTAGCAATTACTATAATGTATATACTGCTCTGTATTTGGAATATAATGGAAAAAGCAACATTCAGAAAACAGTAAATGCATCTCAGAACTGACCAAGGACGAACAATGTGTCCATAGATGTATTTGCATCAACTTTAGCTTTATTGTTTCACAAAAAAGATGTCAGACTGATTCATTACAAACTGTATTTCCATTTCACAAAAAAAGTTCAAAAAATTATAATAGAGCTACAATATTTACTCATTTTCCCAAATGGTTTATCCAAGTTATAACAAAGACACTTTAAAGTCTCCCAAGGCAACAACATTGACGTTCCACTTCTTTCATCAATCACAAGGTTGACCTTGTAAATGTGTAAATAGAACCCTAATTCTGAAAAACTTTGGACGTTGTGTCAAACTTAAACAAAAACAAAATGCAATGATTTGCAAATCTCATGAACCCATATTTTAATCACAGTGGAACATAGTAATCATATCAAATGTTGAAACTAAGAAATTGTAACATTTTAAGGAAAACATTTTGAATTTGATGGCAGCAACAGTAGCTAAAATATTGGTACAGGTCCATGTTCACCTCTGTGAAGCATCCCGTCTTCTTTTAACATCATCCAGGAGCTGAGGAGAGCAGCTGCTGGAGGTTTCGGAGGAAATGTCGTCTCATTCTTGTCTGATGGAGGATTCTAGCTGCTCAGCAGTCCTGAGTCTATTTCTGGATTTTTTTTGTTTCATGATCCATCAAAGAACAAGGTTTAGCATTATCTTGTTGAAATATGAAAGGCCTTATTTAAAAAAGATGACATAGGCCATAGGCTCTTATGCACCCACATACCATCAGAGAGGCAGGGGTTTGAACTGTGAGCTGATAACAGGCTGGGTGGTTCCTTTTCTCTTTAGAATGGAGGACAGGGTGTTCGCGGGTTCCAAGTGGAATTTGAAATTTTGATTCATCTGACCACAGAACAGTTTTCCACTTTGCCTCAGTCCATTTTAAATGATCTTTGGTTCTGAGAAGACAACAGCGTTTCTGGATGGGTTCATATATAACTTCTTCTTTGAATGATGGAGCTTTAACCTGCATTTGCGGATGGCATGGCAAACCATGTTTACAGACTATGATCTGTGGAAGTGTTCCTGAGTCCATGCAGTGATGTCCAAAACAGAATCAGACCTGTTTTTAATGCAGTGGCCCCTGAGGGCCCAAAGATCACTGGCATCTAGTATTGACTTTTGACTTTGTCCTTTGCACACAGAGATTTCTCCAGATTTAAAACAAAAAAAGATGATATTATAAACAGTAAGTGATGAGATATTGAAAGTATTCCCAAATTTAGTTGAGGAATTTTATTCTGAAATTGTTCCACTATTTTAGATAGATTTTTAGACCTCTGCCCTATTTTCTGTCTGAGAAAATGTATTTAACTAAATATATTCTGGTATCATTTTCTAATGGAGGCTCCCTGTTGTTTTCACTTTCTGCTCATTTCAGTTTATTTTTTGCTCATCAGTTGCACAGACTGAGACCAAAGCTCACTGACTGCCTTTTTTTTATCACTCAGTGCCGCCATATGAGCATCTGCAGGCTGATTCATCCAGACAGCACACATAGGAGCATACAGACATATTAGGCACATTTATGTGCACAAGGACAGATTTCCGTTAAAAAACAACTTTTATTAAAAGGGCAGCACTTAAACAAAGACTTAACTGATTGGAAAATCTTATTTTAATGTGACTTTACTTTTTCAGAACACCTGTTAGCAAAATAGCTGCTCTTCTCTTTCTGGATCAAATTCTGGAGCTCGGACATTGTGTCACACAGAAAGTCACATAGATGAGTATTTCTCATTTTATGGTTCCGGATTACTGTCCGTTGATGAGAAAAAGAATATAAAAAACAAATAGAAGCACTGTGTCACTCCACTAACACATGGAGGTAACATAATCCAATCAAGTCGGCTGACACTGGCCACTTTGGGGTTTCAGATTCCTAGTAATTACAATTTGTATGTAGGTCAGTAGCAAATAGAGACTACGAAACCAGGTGTGTTGACTCATCATATCAAACTGGTTGGAGTGAATCAGCAAGACTCACTAAAGCCGGTGTTGTGCATGAAGCTGATGAAAGCCATGAATTGAATGTAATCAGAGTTGTTATTTAACTGACATAGAAATCATAAAAAAAAAAAAAAAAAAAAATAGGACAGCTAAAACACTGTTTTTATTCCCATTTTTCTGCCTTTGACACACATTATTCATAATGGGTACTGAAAAAAATAAACTGTTCTGACTAAATATAGCAGGTGTTGTGGAAATAGAATAAAGGTGTAAAAAGGAGCACCGGATCAACGTGTGAACGCAGACAAAAGTGCTGCTAAAAGTAATCTTGGCTGCTATTGATAAAATGCGAACGGCCAAAACTGGTGAACAGAATCAGAAACGCAAGATTTGGTGTTAGAAACCCTATTTCTGTGATTCCTATGATTGTCCGGAAGTTCAAAAGCATTTTCTAAAATGTAAATACATCTGTGGAATTTTATAAACTACTTGCAATGTGTTTCAGTGCTGAATAAAACCAACAATTTCACATTAAAGTAACACGTGACACAAGAACTTGCTTGCTCTAGTTGGAAAGACATTTAATCATAAATATATAAATTCTTTTGAAAACACTGTGGCTTTAGAAAGTATTTAGACCCTCTTACTTTTTGCAATTTGATGTTGTAGTTTATTTTTCTTTAGTGTGTCTCATTAATTTACTCAGTACCTTATGCTGACAAAATGAAAACAGAAATTCATAAAAAAAAGAAATGTCACATTTAGATAAGTGTCCAGACCTTTTGCAACACTTGATTGGATTTACCATTTTTCTTGATATCTGGTAAGATGTTTCTACCCCTTGATTCAAGTCTGCTTGTGGTAAAATAAAGTGATTAGAAATTATTTAAAAAGGCACACAGCTCTTTGTAGAAGGCCACATAGCTGACAGTCAGAGCAGAAACCAAGACATGAGGTCAAAGGAACTGCCTACAGAGCTCAGAGACAGGATTGTTGTAAGGAAGGCTACAAAAGATTTCTGCTGAGGTAATAGTTCCAAATAACTCAATAGTCTCCCTAATTCACAAACAGGAGAAGTTTAGCACAACTTCTTTGAAGAAATGGTCGCTCTTCCAAATCAAAGGAGAAGGACTTTAGTGCGAGAGGTGACCAAGAACCCGTTGGTCACTTTGACTGAGCTTCAGAGATCCTGTGTGGAGATGGAACTAAGATCCAGAAGGAACATCAGAACTGGAGGCCTCCACTGATCTGGCCTTTATGACAGAGTATCTCATCAGAGACCTCTCCTCAGAACAAAACACCTGAAAGCTGCTTTAAGGACTCTCAGACTGTGAGGACCAACATTCTGTGATCTCTTGAAACCACAATTAGACTGTTTGGCCTCAATTCTAAACGTTATGTTTGGTGGAAAACCCTGCCAAGTACCATCCCCTCAGTGAAGCATGGAGGTGGCAGCATTGTGCTGTGGGGGTGATTTCAGCAGCAGGGACTGGGAGACTGGTCAGGGTTGAGGGAAAACTGGATGGAGCAAAGTACAGAGATATCGTTAATGAAAACCTGTTCCACAGAGCTCAGACTTGGCTGAAGGTTCATCTTCTAACATGTTATTGACCTAAAGCACACAGAAAGGACAACACAGGAGTGGCTTAGAGACAACTCTGTGTTTCTAGATTGGACCATCAGAACCCAGACTTAAACTCTATCAAACATCTTTGGAGAGACCTGAAGCTGACCGTCCATTAATAGTTGTATGGCTTTGACGATCTCAATAAGTTCATTCAGTTCAAGTCAGTTTATTTATATAATGCCAATGCATAACAAAAATCATCTCAGAAGGCTTTACAAAAAGCAAACATGTCCAGTTCTCATCCAAGTAGATTGAATCCTATACTGATTCAAATCTAATTGTATAAAATCCAATTCAGTTTATGTCATAATGTGTTGAATGGTATGCAGTCATGAAGATGGAGAAAAAACGTAACCTCCTGTGACCCAAGCTTTTGTTTGGTGTGCATCCTTTCAATGCAATGAGGTTAAAGGCTGTTTAATACCAAAAGGAGTACATGCAGCAAACAGAAGTTTGGCGAAACAAAAAAGTAAATCAATCAATTTAAACCAGGAACAAAATGAGGAACAACCAGCATAGATAACAGTCGAATCTGGCATTGGCTGAGAAAAAACCAGGAGTAAAAGTAAGCTGGGAGGAGTGATTGATGAGTGATATCAGCTGGGCTAATTAGCAGCTGCAGGACAGGTGAGTAACGAGCCGAGGGAAACTATGATCAGTAACACGGGGAGAAAACTAAGTAAACTGAAACATACTGAACTCTGAAGAATATCTAAACCAACAAGGCAAAGCAGCTGTTTATTTCTGTGTTGTTTTCATCTTTGCTCACCCTGAAATAAATCCCAAAGCCTTTTGAACGTGAACTTTTTTTCCCAACATCTCGACACCAACCTAAGAGGTCACCATCTCGTACGTAAGCATTTCATTTCAGGTGCTAAACTAAAAACGTGTGGAGAACTGCTGAGCAGCCAAAGTTATAAAAATAAAAAAGGAACCACAGGCAAACATGTATTTTTCCAAACTGTGACCTGAAACTGCTCCAGGATGTCAGGCTAATGCAACACGGTCAACAAAGGTTACTCACACACGTAGCGTTTTGTGGTTGTGCTGCTTTTTCTCACTGTGCTTTGTTGTGTAAGAAAGGTTGTTTTTTCTGCGTTCTCAGTTTTTCTTCAGGTTTGTCCTTAGTAGGGAGGTTTTTTTCTTCATTTCTGTGTTAAGAGGTTGGTTTCTGGTCAGCTATAGAAACAGATGTTCCTCACACACAATCTTACCTCGATGTGACGTGTTTTGATTTAAATCTGAGTCACTGCTGTTTTTCTTTTTCTTTTTGATTTATTTATCAGGTAAATGTAGGTCAGTTTGTTTTGTGTACCCTCCTGACTCACTTTTTTTTTCCCACTCTCTCATTTTGTCTCCAGCGGTGCCAGCCCTGCCGGACTTGTCCTGACTGTCGTGGTGGCCGTGGCTTACAAGGTGGCGATAAGCTTTGAGGGGTGAGTGTTTTGTTTATCCCAGGAACTGCTTGGATTTTTTTTTTTTTTTGTATTAAACTGGGCATGGTTCGTCACCTGCGGGTAGGGTTTCGTCAAAGTAAATACTAATTTCAAATATTAGTCACAGAAAAATAGAGTAAGCATTGCTCACCAGGGTTTGTAATCAGGTACTGATTATTGCTTTTGGAAAATAAAAAACTCAAACACTTTCTACCTTCAGATAGGGATTAGGTAATCACACTCCTACCACTGGGAGAGGGGAAGCAATCAGAAAGTTATTAGCAAATGTTAAACACACCAACAATCACTTTAAATCAATGTAATAGAAAAATCCAACAGCCCGCAATAAAACACAGTTTTGCTACCAGCCATCCTCCAACAAGTCAAAAATGTGTGACTGAGATTGTTTAGGTTGTGGGGAGCGTAACGGGGTCGTCATCCAGCCTTAAGAGGGTCTTGGTACAGCACTGTCCTCATCTTTAAATGGTCTACAAATCTGGTTATTTAACCCTCCTGAAGCCCTCAAAAGAGAGAGAGAGCTAGAGAGGTAGAGAAGCTCTTGTAACATTGGGTCAGTTTGACCTGAAGGCCACAAGAGGGTTGAAAAAAACCTATATTTTTTTATAAAACATTTGTGGGCATCCATGTTTTCAAAAGGGAACTTTTTTTGTGCCAGAGTCATGACATTTTAAATAGTTTCTTCAACAAAAGAAAAACAATGAAACAAACAAAAAAATCACAAAAAATGGTAAAGAAATCTACAAAAACCAGATTAAGGGTTTAAAGTCCTGCTATGTAAACGGTCCTTTTCAACGACTAACACAGGTCTGCAGACGTACACAGCCGAGCTCCTGATTACTAAACCAGAAGCAAGTCTTTATGACGTTTGACGTTTCACGGGACAAAAAGACCAAAATGATAGAAGAGCAGTGAGCAGCAGCATCAAAACAACTGAGACGAGCTACAGAACTGGACGAGCAGATCAGCAGCAGCAACCAAGGCTGTGGATGGGATGTGGGTGTCATGTTTGCATTTGCTTTTCTGATGCTGTCAGAAAGACGGAGATATTTCGAGGACTGACGTGGGTTGGCAGGCTTCTAAAACGTCCTCTAGTTGTTGGCTAATAGGAATAAATCCCACTGCATTTGTTGATTTTGCTTTTAAGGCCAAAACTCCGGCAGTAAACATGTACTGAGTGTTTCTGCTTGTGAATTATCATTTGATCTCATCTGCTGGTGGATTGGGTGACGATGCTAACAAGAAAGTTTCTAAAGAAAAATTCAAGGGAGCCAATGCAGCTACTGCCTGAAATTCCAACACATGTCAACTTTCATCCAATAAACCCAATAATGGTTTGGGATTTACTTCTGTAATAATCTAAGCCAGTGGTCTCCTATCCTGGTCCTGGAGAACCACTATTCTGCATGTTTTTCTTGTTTCTCTGCTCCAACACAACTGATTTGAATCAATGGGTGATTAGCAGACTTCTGCAGAACATGAAGAGGTGATTTAACCACTGAATCAGGTGTGTTGGAGCAGGGAAACAAGTAAAACATGCAGGATAGTGGCCCTCCAGGACCAGGATTGGAGACCCGTGATATAAGCTGACAGAAAGCAGATTTTTTTTAATGCAGAGACTGTTTGAAAAGTGTAAAGAGAACCAAGATCAAAAGAAATGGTAATACTGCTGCCGGTGGCCTGTTAGAGTCACCATGGCAACCGCACACCTGTGTGTTTCACAACCTGACAGCACTCTGAATAAGACAAACAGACAGAAGTGCAGAGTAGGAAGTAAGCCTCAAGTAAACACTGTGAAAATATTCTTGGTCATATTGAAAATAAAACCTCTGAACCATTAATGGCAGAAAGCGTCTGTCGTCACACATCGATTTCTTCATCTACAATTTGATGTACAGTTTGTATAAAAAGTGTCAAAACTGTGGAATGGGACGATTTTGTTTGCAGAAAGTTCAGACAGCTCAAAAGTTGGAGTGCGAGTCATCACACTGTAAGTTGTGCATTTTGTGCTGGAAATTGTGACGCTAAAAGGCCAAAAATAGGTTAACTGTTCTCCAAATGACCCACATCTGTTAAGATATTTTAGATATTTTTTACCAGTCCAAATCTATCAAATGTTACTAGAAATGAACAACTATAATAACTTCAGCTCTGGTTCACTTTAGCACATTATGAATCACTTGCAAACTTGAAAAGATTGCATTAACTCTAAAAACTAAACATAAAGACATTGTCATAAATATCTGTTTGTATTACTGTGACATAAATACAGTGTAAAGAGTTAATTTCCTCCTAGGAAGCACAAACTAATCCATGTTCACTCCCTTTACGCCTGCCTTTCATTCTCACACGTCATATGCATTCATCGAAAACACTGTTCACTTGTTCTCACTTGTCTTTTTGTTTTTTCTTCTACACACTAAAAGCCTTGTCTAACACTTTTTCTCCCACGGCATTATTCAATGCTTCTCTCCTTGTATTCTGGTTATGAAATAAGGCCAAACAGCACTTATGCGTGTCCCACTTTTGGGCATCTGTTTTTACAGACGCAAGTAAGCTGCAATACAAACCTGCAGACACAGAGGGGGGGGAAAAAAGACGTAATACAGCGACTCAGAAATAAGGCAGACATCTGTTATGTTACGGTCCAGTTCTGCTAAATACATTGGTTGCAAGGCAACTTTAGGGGGGACAAATTCAAATGGGGGGGGGGGTAAATGGGGTGAACTGGAACACTTGCGTGTATTTGCAGATGTGCAGAAGCAGTCACATGCAGCTGAAACCAGATGTTTACTTACACTGTTTAAAAGAGACAGAACCATTTTTTCCTCACTGTCTGACATTAAAGCCAACTAAATCGTTCCTGTTTTAGGTCAGCTAGGATTTCCAAAATCATTTTTATTTGTTAAAGGACCAAATAATGAGACAAAATTTGTTAAATACTTTACTTTAAAGCCACAAGTTTTACATCCATGAAGGCCTTTGTCCGTGTGTAACTGTAATCTGGCTTTTTATGTTGCTTTGAGAGAAAATCTTCTTCCTCACTGAGTGACCTTTCAGCCCATGTTGGTAGAGGACTCGTTTCTCTGTGGATAATGACTCTCTGACCTGCTTCAGCATCATCTTCACGAAGTCTTTCACTTTTGTTTTGGGCTTAAACTTTTGTTTTGGGTCTCTTGATGGCGGGACATTCTCATGCTCTTCATACTTGCATACGTTTGTTGGAACAGATAAACATGGCGCCGTCAGGCGTCTGGAAATCGTACCCAAGGATGAACCAGAGTTGTGGAGGTCGACCGTCCTCCTCCTCATGTCTTGGCTGATCTCTTTTGATTTTCCCATGATGTCGCACGAAGAAGCAGCGTGTTTGAGGTGTGCCTTAAAATGCATCCACAGACGTGCCTCAAAAAAACTCCAATGCTGTCAGCTAATTTATGAAAAGTTGCCAAAGCCATGACATTATTAAATGGGGTTTTCCCAAATTGATTAGAGGCATAATGATCTTAGTATATGTAAAAAAAAGGTTTTTAGCAATTCTCTTTTAACAAATAGAAATAATTTGAGGAATCCTTACTGACCTAATTTAAAGTCAGACAGCGAGGAAAATAATAGAATGCACAATCATACATGCACTGTCATATCTGTTGGGGTATAATCATCATCGTGTGTGTGTGTCTTGTTCTCTACTTGTCAGAAACAGTAGATTGGCATTACTAACCTACATTTATCACTTGTATAAACTACGCAGATACCCACAGCCACAATCAAAGGGAAATGAGAGTGTAACCATTTAAAGGCTATCCAGAAATCCCAACTCGCTTCGCTAATTTCCTACCTCATCGAGGTTATCATGTTTGTTTTCGCCCACATTCTCTCGACCTTTGTGCAACTTCTTAAGCTTCCCCCTGTAATAGCAGGAAGTTAGTCAACCTTCTCTCTACAGATGAGGCTCTCAGCGTGACTTTGTTTTCCCCACAGCTGGAATAAGAAATTCACTTGGAAGGGTGCGTCAGCCTTAGTGGAGTCAGAGGGACTCTTGTTTGACAATGTTTTGCAGTAAGAAATTAAAAGCGCAGGTGCATGCGCCCGCAGCTGATCCGCGGCCCTGTGTCTCAGCGTCAACCTGTGAACTGCAGGGAAGGCTGGTGTCAGATTTGGCCGCACGCTGTGAATGTGAAAAGAAAGATTCACGCGCTATTTTGGTTGTTTGTCTCTTGCGCAGATTCTGAACGGCCTCGTTTGGCTGAGCCGTAGACAGAGCGGGGCGTCGGGTGGGATATTAGCTCACACAGTGATTCAAATAAGTGAAAGCGTCAGTGGGATAGATGCGGGAGCCCCCGTGGCGAGCAGGTGCCCGGGCTGAATGCCGCTCAGCTTTTTAAGCTCATAACTGATCTGATAGAAAGTGAAACGCAGCGGTGATGGCTGACATCAGGCTAAGCAGGTGGCTATTTTTCACCCCAATAGTGATTCATCTAACAAAAACAACATGTTACTATCAGTATTGATTATTTACATCTGGTCTAGCTTAATTTTTGTCTGGTATCTTATCTTCAAAAACCAGTTTGTGAATAAGTGTTACCATCCCCACGTGGGTTCTATTTTTGAGACTTACACTGAGTTTAACAAGAACTGGGATGGGAATCACCCCTGATATTTTCCAGATATTTGACTTTTATATTGCAGCTGTTAATGAATTTGTCTGGTTCGAGCTGCAGCACTTTTATTTTTTAAGAATTATTTTACGTTCTCCTGATTTAACTTCACAAATCCAAAGTGTTGGATTACTTAAAATCATATAAAAAATACAATTAAATTCCATGATGTAAAGCAAAAAGGAAGAAGGGACCACAACATAGTTATCTTTTAGTTTTTTTCTAATCCTAACCAAGTAGATTTAATTCCTGAATTTAACAAAGTAGTTTTTGTGCCTTAACCTAACTAATAGGATACTAAAATTAACTGTTGGGACAAAATATTCTGAGGCCTCCTGACTTGTGTTTCTAGGCTGTTAGATTTCGGCTGAATACTTGCACAGAGATAACAAGCCTTCGTGTTTGTGGTGTTCAAAAGGGAATGTTTATTTGACAAATTCCTCAAAGTTACACTGGTTTTGGTCAACATACAATCTGTTTTAGGACACACAGGAAACATTAACAGGTCAGCACAGTGGTTAAGTAGTTTGCAATTTCAAGCTTTTCTGCGTAGTGGTTTCCATGGTCTCCTTGTGTTTTCACAGGTTTTCTCCAAAGACCTTTGTTTTTTTCACCAGTGATATAGAAAGTTATTTGGTGATTCTAGCTGGTGTGAGTTGTCACAGCACAAGATGAAGTTGGTAAGAAAACACTGTTAATGGCTTAAACCGAGAGTCATTATCCCAGTAAGGGCTTAACAGTGTTGGAACACTAAATTTCCTCAACACAAAGCTAATATTTTCTACATCCCTCTGCCACCCACTCACTTTTCAAGTGTGTCAAGTGATTCAGAGGTTTGGTGTCAGTTTGTCAGTAGAGTGCCAGAGAAACTGTCTCACCCCTGTCCGGTCAGTTCCCAGCCTCCTGTCAGATGGTCAGCCTGTTGTCGTGCAGCAGAGGGGAGGAACACGTGAAGAAGTCTTCCTATCGTACACACTCGAGCCGCCGAGTTCCTCCACGGTTCAGCACACACGCACACACACGCGTGTGCAGAGGTCCCTGGCACAGAGTGGTACGACGTTCCATCCCCCCCCCCCCGTTTATTGTCCCATCACATGTTTGTTCTTCTGTATTTGCAGACCATTCACCGAACAGATCTATCTGCAGAGACATCAGCACCGCAAGCATGACTGATCGCATCGCCCTCAGATAGTTCCTGCTCCTGGTTTGGCTGAGGATTCCCATCCGGTCATGTGGACAGGCTGACAGACTTAATCACAGCTTCGTCATTTTCTGATTATCTGAATGGAAATATATATAAAAGGTCATATGCTTTTGGTCCAGTTTTCCTTTTTAATGAATGGGAAAGCTACTTCCAACATGTAATTCTGCACCAGGTGACGGACTCATGCTGCTCCGAGAACATCAAGTGAAGGGGCTTAGGCTGAAATTTTGCAGGTGAGAACATTGATTTCATGTCTAAAAGAATTCAATCAATTCTGCACAGGAAAGTCTGCTGAATATCACGATTGCATCATGTGGAAACAGCTGTACAAAACCTTTTATGGGTCTAGACGGAGCTGTTTAAAGTACATATTTGAGCACCATAAAACGTGGATATGACCTTGTGCTCTACATGGATCGGATGAATAAATGTCATCAAATGGAGCCGTGTTTGCAGAATCAGACCCTCTCCTTTGACAGATCTGTCAATCTGTGTTGAGACCTATTAATTGTAGTAACTTTGCAAATGTGTTGTTCCACATTGGTTTAGTCATATTTTCCCACTTGCACTGGTAAGAACTGTGATCCTTGTTTTTCTATAATGCACCATTTTTGTACTTGAAGCAAAACATTTGGTCCCGTTTTAGACTAGAAGAGAAAACGAAGATACCTTTCAAATGTACAATTTTTGTCCTGTTCTGGAAATGATTTTATAATGAATTTATGCCGTTCCAGTTGAACTGAACAACACACGGTGGTTTTGTAATTTTTTTCCTGTGTGTTAATGGGTTAGTTTTTATGTAAGAAAATCCAAAGGCAGAGTGCAAAATTCTGATCTCTTTATGATTCAGAAGACCCAAATCGTTAATGGAAGCACTTAAGAGTTTCCATATATATTCCTAGAGGCAGGTGTGGGGGAAGAATTTCACGCATGAGTCCCCAACATTAGTCATATTTAAGGCAATTCTGCTTCTTATTATGGCTGTAAAGCTGGAAA
This sequence comes from Kryptolebias marmoratus, assembly GCF_001649575.2. NCBI lineage: Eukaryota > Metazoa > Chordata > Actinopteri > Cyprinodontiformes > Rivulidae > Kryptolebias > Kryptolebias marmoratus. The sequence continues at coordinate 10,380,733 of NC_051446.1, read as the reverse complement.
GAAAAAGCGATGCACTTTTGCAGTCCTGTAATTAAATAAAATGTCAAGCTGCTTAACTTGTCCAACATCCAGTAGCTCGGGAAAATTAATACCTGATTTTGTATTTGCCTGTTTGTTGCCAATAAAAGGGACTTACTATGCTAAAATCTTTACTTGGAAATTCTGAATTCCTACTTGTAAATGCGTTGAGTGCATAAATGGAGGCCACCATAATCAAAAAATCCCTGTGTTTACCAATTAAACCAAAGAAAATGCAGGAGTTAAACCCTGGATTTATTGGCGATTTTAGGAACAACGATGCATTTGCAACATGAGAGCCACTGGATAATTATCAGGCACCTAAACATTGTGTTATTAAACATTAGTCTGGACCAGATAGAATATAGAATATAGAGTAAGATTGTGTCTAAAGGAAGGATTGTTCTCAACCAAACTGCAGGTCAGCAAAATGTGAGAATAAAATATTTGTCTCCGTTTGCTGAGTGCTAATCTGAATTCAGTTGGATAGGTTTGACTGTGGAACGTCAGGCCACGTAGTACAGGTTCTTTCATACAACAATAACATTCGTCAAGAGTTCTTGGGCATAATTTGTGTCTGGAAGATGCTGAAATACACTTCCTTTTTGAGAAGGAGAAAGAAAATTCAGTCAAATGTTTCATTTGATTCCCTAAAATTGACTGCAAAGAAGAAATCTCTGCCAGGTTTGAAAAGAAAAGTGTTATATTGTATTTTTCACCAAATAATATTACAGACACTTTAATAAAACTTGTGTAAAACTTTGTGAAACTTTCTGATTTTGGATTTTTTATTTAAGATTAACAAATATTATGCAAATATACCATATATATATATATATATATATATATATATATATATATATTGCTACATCCACCACAACTGCTTTCCTCTTGTGGATAAACAACAGAGGAAAGCAGTTGTGGTGGATGTAGCAATTCCGAGTGATTGCAACAT